>NW_027493250.1:0-359540 GCF_021521415.1 Bidens hawaiensis
ACGACATGCGCCAGGAAGGCGTAGCACCCTTTCCTTAGGCACTTACGCGCCTTTAGGCACGAAATTAGTTTCGTCGCAACTCCCCTTCTTTCCCCTTGAATCACCAAGGTTTCTCCGTTCAACAGTGGGATCTGAACCTGCTTCTCATGGCAAATAACTTCCGCGTGGTTCTCGACTAACCAATCCATACCTACCACGATGTCAAAACTTCCCAAGTCTATTGGCAACAAGTTAATATTGAACCCGTGACCTCCCATGACTATTACACATTGTTCAGTTCTTTCGTTCGCGCATAACTGCCTACCATTGGCTAGTTCTATAGTATAAGGCGTGTCTAGCCTACTGGTTGCTAGGCCTAGGGAGTTTTTAAACTCAGCAGATATAAAACTTAGGTCAGCGCCAGTATCAAATAAGACAGATGCAAAATGGCCGTTAAGCAAAAACGTACCGGTTACCACATTCGGCTCTTCTTTAGCTTCACCCGCGCCGATCACAAAAGCTCTCCCGCGAGCTTGGTTTCCCCTTTGCGGGCAATCCCGACTGAAATGCCCTGGCTTTCCGCATGGGTAGCAGTTATTACTGGCTCCAGCTTCTTTAGCACGGCAATTCACCGTCTTATGCCCTGGCCTGTTACATTTGGCGCACGTGACGCTCGCGCATTCACCCTCGTGGTGAAACTTGCTTTGTTGCACCATGGGTAAGGCCCGCTGTATCCTTTCCTTGATGGCTCCGCGGCTTGGATCGCGTAAACCCTTGCGCTTTCCTGCTTCTTGAACGGTGGCTGCTTGGAGTCGGACCCTCGGTGGTGAGAGTTCCATTTCCTCTTGGAGTCAGAGGTTCGCTGCTCGTTTCCGCGCGTAGTCAACATACCCGCACGGACCGTTTCCCTTGTAAGGGTGATGGCCCGCGCTACCGCCTCATCAAAGGTTGGAGGCGCTGCGGCGTTGAGCGGAACCCTAACAACAGGAGGTAACCCAAAGATATACCTCTCGATCTTCTTTTCCTCCGTGTTTGCCAGGTCTGGCACCAACTGGCAAAGCTCGTTGAACCGGTTGTTGTAGGCGTCGATATCCGTTCCTACCATTGTGTGGTTCCAGAATTCCTGCTGCAGACTCTGGATTTCTGCGCGAGAGCAGAACTTTCTCATCATCATTTCCTTCAGTTCTTCCCAGGTCTTGTGAAGAGCAACTTCTCGCCCCAAAGTCTTCACTTGAAGTTTCCACCAAGACGAAGCTGCTTCTTGGAACATGCATGTCGCGTAAAGAACCTTCTGGTTCTCACTACATCTGCTAATGGAGAGAACTGTCTCCATCTTGTCAATCCAGTTGTAGAGCCCAATGGCCCCTTCGGTACCCTTGAATGGCCAAGGCCTACAGGCCATGAATGTCTTATAGGAGCATCCTTTGTCCAAGGCTCCTGATTCGGGTTCTGGGGTCTCATTCTGACGACCCTGACTTGATTCGGCCTTGCTGGCCTCATGTGTCGCAATCGCCTGCGCGATTATTTCCGCGAGTTCCTCGGGTGTCATGGTAATTCCCTTGGCTTTAGTTGGAGGCATTCTCGCTTTAAAAGAGTGAAAATATATTAAACTTAGCGCATGTACTCTGAGCACATAATGTTCTTTATCTTTATTTACTAGACACTGTGTGACCCGTGTTCCTAAGTGTGTGTATAGTTTCTTTTGAAAATATTTTCTTTGAAAAATATTTCATGCGATTCCCCAACGGTTATAGTCTAGGTTAAAACTTCTTTTCCTAGTTCGCTATAACCAGTGCTCTGATACCAATCTGTCACACCCGGCCCTGAGCGGCGGAAACAGCCGGGCGCGCGCGAGTGGGGATTGATAATTAAGCACGGGCCATTGCAAACATTCAAAGTACGATTTTCATTGCGCATGAAATGTTTAATACAAATACATTACATTGTTTAAAAATTACATAAAAACATCCAAGTATAAAAACTGTTGAAGATTTCCACGCCATATCCCCTTGCGCGGCGGGAACAACCACGCGCATCGAAGGGATAGAACTAAAATCTTCCAAAAAGCTAGTTTTAGATGTTCAGCGTGAGGTGCTCTAAGTGTGACTCCATGCGCTACTTAGTTATCTCCTGAAAGACACGTAAAACATTTGAATCAGTATAAACTGAGTGAGTTCACAAGTTTTAGTAACTCGATAAATCGTATTGCATCATAATCTTGATAAAAATCATTCTGAAACATAATTCTGATAGCATCATTAAAACACATGCTTGGTAAAACGTAGTTCTATCAACATATTCTGATAAAATCGTTCCGCGGGTTACGCGCGAACATTTCTGGGAACTGTGCTCGTCTGTGTAAGTGGCGCTGCCACTACGAGCGAAACAAGTAATACTGTCCCGCGGGTTACGCGCGGACACTTCTGAAAAATCGTGCTCGTCTGTGTAAGTGGCGCTGCCACTACGAGCGAATAATACCGTCCCGCGGGTTACGCGCTGACGTTGTGCCGGAAAACAAGGCGCTCGTCTGCGTAAGAGGAGCGACCTCTACGAGCGGGCTCAAACCCATAGTACTGCCCCATGACCATACTAGGCACTCGTCTGTGTAAGAGGTGCGACCCCTACGAGTGGGCGGATCAAACCAGCAGTCCCTACCCTTAGAGTTCCAATGGTAAAGTGATCACTTACTCGAGTTCTAGCGCACATACATCGAAAACCTTAGATAACCGTTCGCATTGCTCATCATGAAATATAATTTAAACACATAATCGCTTGCATAGCTTGTAAGTATACCATGATAAAACATTATTTAAGTACGTGTCCCTCGCCCCGAAAACAGTTTAAAAACAGTGAAAACAGCGAGAATAGGGGCTGTGAGACTCACCTGAGGTTCTTGTTAAGGGATTAATCGAGATTCGGGTTTCTTGGTGTTGGCCTTTGAATTGAAGGTCTAGTAACTGGAACGGAATTTAAAATAACGGATGCTTGGGAGATGTTTAGTGCAAGTTGCAGTTCTTAAGAGAGGAGTTTGAAGTGTGTTTTGGGTGATAATTTAGGTTACATATTTATAGGCAAACTCAAGGGAACACAATCCCTTGCTTTAGGGGATTGTAATCTCTTCATATCTAGGTGTAATGATGATAAAGTATGGAAATTATTATTATTTATTTAAGAGTGGAGTAGTGGATAAAAGATTTTGATTTTGATTTGGTCAGGACATGCAGGTCTGGGGTTGGTGAGAATAGGGTGGCTGACAGTTGACTTTTCGTGTTACAGTGTGCTTTTTCAGGTACTTTTGTCAGTGTACAGTAAAAAGTGGAAAAATCTCTGCAACACGCTACTGTTTCCTTTTGGGTGGGAGTAATCTCCTTACGTCTGGAGAATAGACTAAGTGTTCTGTGCGTATCGCTTTGTGCGCATAGCTTTCTGCGTGAAGGACATTTCTTTGCTGCGGGTAGGCACGTAACCTTCTCGCAGTTAGGGACATTGAGTTTCATTTGTAGATTCTCCAGGTGGTCTTGGTATTTCAACATAGTGATCAGTTATGTTGAAGTCAATTCCATCTTGGAGCTTCAGACAAACTAGCTCTCAATGTTCCCGCCATGCGGGGAGGTTAGTTCCCTTCCGCACGCGCATAAACGATTTAGGATGCACCCGCCTTAGCATCATGCGGGATGGTCAACCCATTAGACAACATAACGTTAAGGTACATGAAAACATAAAGCCAAAACATTCGCGTATGGCGCATATAACATATGCCCACGCTGGTTCTTAACATGGCTTGCTCGCGCAGGGTGCACATAACAAATGCACGCGCTGATTCTTAACATGGCGCGCTTGCGCAGGGCGCACATAACATAATTACCTAATATTTAGGTTGATTACTTGGTTTAAGGGATTGGAAATTTACCGGGTGTCACATAGTTAATTTATTCAATAGCCAATTTTCTTGTAATAGAAAATTCAAGAAATTAACTAGTGATTTACATAGAGTTATCCAACCTTATGATGAATCCGTAACAGATTTTGTTACAAGGTTTGCCAGAGAAGCCCTAGAGATCCCTAATCTTGATATGGCTACGGCTGTTGAGTTATTCAAGATGTGGCCATATAGAGGCTCCCCATTTTATGACAATCTTGTGATGACCCCATGCAGGACATTAGATGAAGTCAGAAACATGGCACTCAGATTTATAAGGCTAGAGGATGATAAGAAGACCCAAGAAAGGTTAGGAGCTCAAACAAAACAAGAGTCTCCTGACAAAAAATAAGGATCCTTATTCAGAAACAACTCGAAGCCTTATTCAAAATTCAACAATCAAAATATCCGAGCAGTTGAAGAGGGAAATGATGATACTGAAGATTATCCAAGTATTTCCGAGTATTGCTTCTTTGTCGATACTCATGGCTTAATTTATGCCATGAAGGATCTTGCAAAGAAAGAAAGGTAGCCTCGGAAAAATGAAAAGTCAATGTCCTTCAAAGATAAATCCAAGTGGTGTGTATTACATGAAGATTTTGGCCATTTGACTGATGACTGCATTGGTCTAAGAAGAGAAATTGGCTATTTTCTAAGCAAATTCCACTTCAAGGAGCTCCTAGGAAGAAAAAAGTCAAGGATCCAGGATCCTGAAGATGTCCCACAAAAAGCAACTCCGCCCCCACCTGATGCACAAGTTATCAATTTCATCTCCGGTGGATCGGATATATGCGGAACCTCTTCTCCTTGGCTAAGAGACATGCTAAAGAGACTAAGTTGGAGAACGGAGAGAGACCTGTCATATCCACTACCTTAACGACTGATAAGAGAATCTTCTTTGATGAAGAGGATACAACAAGCATCCAGGATCCTCATCATGACGGTTTGATTGTAACTCTATTTATTTCTAATCATTATATGCGCAGGATCTTAGTTTATGGTGGAAGCTCAGTTAACATCAAACTTCCTATATACATTGAGGGATTGAACTCTTATAAAAAAGTTTGTGTTATAGATAATTTTTCTTGTTGCAATTTAATTCTTGGCAGGCCACGGCTACGCGGAATGAAAGCTGTAACATCTACTTATCACTAGTGTATAAAATTACCAACTCCTTAGGGGATAGCGAGAGTAGATGGCGACCAAGTGGAATCTAAGAACTACTATTCCTCATCCATGAAATCGGCGGCCAAGCAAACGATAGCATAGAAACTACAGCAACATCCTAGGAACATGCTAGAAGCTCGCGAAGAAGGCCTGAAAGAAGTATCCTTGGATCCCGAGGATCCAGACGTAAAGGTTTTCCTAAGATCCAGTATCCCTACTAGCATTGTAGAGGACCTAGTATCCCTCCTCAAGCAATGAAAATCTACATATGCCTTCAGCCACTCCGACATGATAGATATTTCAAAAGAGGTAATTGTTCATAAACTAGGCCTTGATAATTCTATTAAACACGTTCACCAGAAGCGAAGGAAATTCACTCTTGAGAGGAACGCGATCATACAAGAAGTTGAAAAACTTCTTAAGGCTGGTATGATCAGAGAGGTTAAGTATCCTCGATGGTTGGCTAATGTTGTGGTTGTTTCAAAAAGAATGGAAAGTGGAGGGTATTTTTTGATTTCACAGATTTAAACAAGGCATGTCCCAAGGATTCTTTCCCATTACCACATATAGATTCCATGGTGGATGCAACAGCAGGACATGAGATGCTTACTTTCATGGTGGCTTCCTTTGGATTTCAATAAATTCAGATGGAACCATCTGATCAGGAAGATACAGCATTCATGGCTCCTACCGGAATATATTGTTATATTGCCATGCCTTTTGGACTAAGAAATGCAAGTATGATTTATCAATGCTTAGTCAACATGATGTTTAAAGACCAGCTAGGGAAGACCATGGAAGTCTATATAGACGACATGGTGGTTAAATCCAAGAAGGCTGAAGATCATCTTAAAGACTTGGAAGAACCCTTCAATATCCTTGACCAATATAACATGAAACTCAATCCCTCTAAATTCCATTTTGGTGCTTAGGCGGGAAAGTTCCTTGGTTATGTGGTCACTAAGAGGGGTATAGAGGCTAGCCCGAAACAAATAAAGGCCATCATCAACCTGAAGTCCCCGTGAATTCAAAGGATGTACAAAGGTTGACGGGAAGAATTACAGCCTTAAATAGGTTCATCTTTCGATCTTCGGAGAAGTGTAAGGATTTTTATGATATCCTTAGAAAGAATAAAAAGTTCAAGTGGACGGAGAAATCTGAGCCTACACTCAAAGCATTGAAGGATTACTTATCCTCGGCACCAACATTCATGAAGCCAATAGACGGAGAACCCCTATCCTTGTACCTAGCTGTCTCGGGTAATGCTGTAAGTTTTGTCCTTGTAAAGAATCATGAAGGGGAGCAACATCCTGTTTATTATGTAACTAAAAGTCTTCTAGATGCTTAAGCCAGGTATTCTCATTTAGAAAAATTGATCCTTGCATTAATTATGGCTTCTACTAAGTTAAGGCATTACTTTGAAACTCATAGTAATTGAAAACAAACTATCCTATCAAGAATGTTCTTAGAAAGCTCGAGATGTCAGGTATGATGGCTAAGTGGGCTGTAAAGTTGTGAACGCCTCAGATCTCAGATCTAAGGCTAATAAACGATTTAACGGATCTAGTTCATTATTACTCTTATAGATTATCAATTGTATATATATTAGTATTAGTTGTATTGTATGTGTATATATATTAAGTAATAGATTAAGAATGTGAAGCTTTGATTGAGAGAACAATTTGACAGCGATTCAATATATAAACTCAAAAACTTCAATAAACAGTGAACAGTGTTCAGATATAAATAGAAGATGGACCTAGTTCGTTAACATCCCCTAACGAACTAGAGTCCACTTCGTTACATACATTAAAACGAAATACTCTTAACGAATCACCCCCTGATTCGATAAACATCCTTAACGAATCAGGAGAGTTAATAACTTAAGTCTTAGTTCGCTAAACATCCTTAGCGAACTAGACATTACAATTAACGAACTAACTTAATACTTAAATAATTTAAATACAAAGACTCGAGACGCAAAACCTTGTACTAACAGGCACCCCCTCGTCTTGAGCTCTTTGTCAATCTCTGCAGCTATGAACCCCGTTCTAATAGCATATACGCACAACACGTTGGAATTGCATAGCCAGATCATAGTCTTCATTGCGTTCAATCAAAATCTTGTTCTTGTGCAGCACGTCATTATCAGTCTCGGTTAAATTCACCAACCACATCGGGTCGATAATCTTAATTAGCTCAGTCTTCAGACCCTTTCCCAAGACAATGACGGCCTCGCCGGTTCGATAATCGAAATACCAATGGTTGAAAGAACTGGCCATGTGTTGATTCAGCGTCTTTACTGGCACACGCTTCAAGGTTTTTAGTGGCTTTACCTTCAGTACAAGCTTCCTCTAACCCGTCCTTGGATAAATTTCATCAATACGTTTACTTGTAGGGACCTGAGGCTTGAAAAACTTGAAACCATGATTGACTTCGAATAGCAGGTGTTGATGAAACCACTCAGCATGCCGATTTCCCCCACGATTAATGAAAGGACGACAAGCTAACTTCCTTACATCCCATATTGGCAAAGAAAGAACGTCCGTCATCTTTTCATAAAACTAGACGCCTTTTTCCCACTTAACAATACAAACTTTTAAATCAGAATCGAAAAGCCAAGAAACAATGTCACCTTGAACTTTAGATACAGTCTTGAATGAAGTCATTTTATTTGCCTTTGCACGAGCAGCAGCTTCATCCTTCTGTTCTTGATCTACATATCTATAAGCCTTTATAATCTTACTCACCTTCTTGTAGCTGAACCACTTTTCAATATCAGCATCGGTTGGATTCTCAATTGATTTGAATCTCTTGTCAACCACCTTCTTACCCTTGGACGTCTTTTCCAAATCATCTTCAGCAGCTTTAAACGTTTGCTCATTGAAAGCTGGAGTACCTTGATCAACCTTTGTGTGTTGAAACAAGTCAGGATACTCCTCAGCAGTAACGTCTTCAACCTCAACTTCCTCGTCTTCATAAATATAATCCGTGTTTATCTCAACAGTTGGATCATTTAAGATCTCTTCATCGTTTAACACCTCAACAACCGGTTCAGTTTCTAACACGGTCAACTGTTCATCGTTCAAGCCAAGCAGTAGTTGTGACATCCGTGGCAAAACCGAGTACACCTTAGTACTTACAAACTCGAATGAGCGTTTAACCGCTTATTGCGTAACGAACAAACGAATAACAAAACGGGTCTGGTTATGGTCCGGATATCCCAGGGTGCTATCTATAAGCGATATATGTGACATTCGTGACAAAACAAGGTATACTATATTCATTACGTAACAAGTAAACGATAAATCGGTTAATTCGTAGTGCTTAAACGAGTAACCGACCGATACTAATTATGACCCGTATATATATACTGAGGGGTCATATACGAGTTATATATATATTATAGAGGCTAATATATTCATATTTAGGCCCCAGTACGTATAAAACTCTTTAAACGAAAAAGGTTTCGTTTATCGATACGTTATAAGCTTAAACGCAATCGTTAATATCAAAACGAGCATTGTAGCATCCGTTAAGCCGAAAAAGATTTATAAAACACTTATATGACATGTTCTAATCAACCCGTGAAAATATTTTAGAATTTTACAACGAGTCAGTATGTTTTTATTATTTTACAAAAAGAAGCTGAAAAACATTCGTTATCGCGCTGGTTTTCGCACTCGAACTAGTTTTCTTGCGAAAAACCGAACCCGAATTAAATTTTGGACCGACGTTTACGTGTGGCACGAAAACCGAGGCACCATTGGGCCTAAAAGAGGCCCAATGAGCCTTATATACTTGCGGTCGCCCCCCTTACATTATTCTACCAAATATATTACCTTGAAAGCTTCTTGAATAAGCCACCTATTTTATACATTAAACATAAAGACCAGACCTTCTTCAGTTATGTTCTTCAAGTTCAGCCAAAGTTTTGAGATAAACTGAGATTGCAACCCAAGACCCGGAAAGTCGTTTAAGCTAGCAAAACTCATCGAAAACCGACAAGGAATCAGGCTAGAAGCGAGGCACCTGACCTATTGATACATAATTTCTGTGCGAACTACGATAAGGTGAGTTTCATGACCCCACTCTTTAAACTATTTTACGAACTTTTGGGGTGGAAAGCATGTTTATACACGTTATTTATCTAAACACGGATCAGGATATAAAATATCTGAACGTTTATATATCAAATGTCCCTACAAACATAATGATTGACTACGTGCTGATGAAAGATGATTATTATCATTGATTGATATATTGAGTGGAGATAATACGAATTGCAAAACATAATGAAACTACACGTGACAGCATGTTTATACAAACACGTTATGTAATGTTAAACATAACTAATTTGGGAGACAACGTGGTCTGTAATGGCCATGGGGATAACGTGGTCTGTGATGATTATGGGGCTGTTGTGGGCAGAAGGGGGGCCACAATAGTAACAAACTAAAGTTGAGTATGGCCTTTGAGCTAAGTTCTGCTGCAACTTATAAACTAAAGTTGAGTATGTCCTATGAGCCAAGTTCTGCTGCAACTTACCAAACTAAAGTTGAGTATGGCCTATGAGCCAAGTTCTGCTGCAACTTATAAACTAAAGTTGAGTATGGCCTATAGCCAAGTTCTGCTGCAACTTATTAAACGAACTACTTGATTATGACATGAATGTTAAGAAAATAATGTGATTAGGCGTATTGTGGGCGGATGGGGAGCCACAGTATTTGGTGATACGTGATAAATACTATATGTGTATATGAGTCTATATACATGCTATGTGATTAGCCGTAGGAAATACTATGTGTAGAATATACTAATTATTTGGGTGTACACTATATAATGTTTGAGTTTACATGGAATCATTGTGGGTAGAAGGGGACCACAGTGGTTGATATTAACGCGGAACCGTTGTGGGCGGAAGGGGTCCACAGTGGTTAAGTTTATGTGGAACCGTTGTGGGAGAAAGGGGGTCCACAGTGGTTGGTTAAACACGGAAATTGGAAACATGTAGTACGAACAAACAATCACGATTTTACCGAAATTTCGAATTTATATTATAAACCTACATGTGTGCATATGCACACACAAGGATATGGCTCTACATATTTATACAACCGTAAATACATATTTTTACATACGCGCGTACATACATACTATGACTACATGGTGCACAGAACTGATTTCGTTAAAACTTATGAAACTCACCAACTATTCATAGTTGACCTGTTTTGACATGCTTTTCAGGTAATCAGATATGAGAAGTAATTTCCTGTGCGTTACGGGTCTGATTGGTGATTGATGTCGTGGGCATTTAAATTAGAAGTAAAGTGATTGAAGAACAGGTTAAATTGTATCACCTAGTTTGTAAAAGATGTTAGAACGATGTAATAAATTGTAAATTAGTTAGTAATGTTTCTTTATGAACAATGTATTTGATACCAGTTGTATCTGTTGCATTTCCGTTTTACGCTTCCGCAATTCGCTTAACGGGGTGTGACAGTAGTGAAATCTGCTCTCGTGTTAATGATCGCTCAACAAACTGACCAACCTCAATCTCATTCTTGTTCACTATACTCCTAACCATCCCTGATCCATCAACAAATATGACTGTATCAGCTTCAATCATCTCGATAGGTTTGGCAGCTGTATAGTCTTTCGATGTACATAGAAATATACATCTTTTCGGCATCAAATAATCTCTAAAAATTGCAATTTCTATCTAATAACATAGCATAAAAGGCTACTTATCATAATAAAACATAATTTCAGGTGAAACCAAGCCCCAAACAAAGAAACAAGCAAAAAGACGAAGAAAAACATAAGAAAACAAAAGAAAATAAAGAAACACGCCCCCATGCCTCAAGAAGCACGCCCCATGCTTCTGACACAAGAAAAGACAAAATCTGGAAGCAAAAGCACGGGGCCGTGCTCATCATGCACGGGGCCGTGGACGAGAATGCAAAAAAGACAAAGAAGAATTGAGCACATATCACTAAAAACCACGAGGCCATGCCTACCAACCACGGGGCCGTTTCCACCTCACAGAAAAGACAAAACAAATCTGGCACATGTTATAAAATGCACAGGGGCGTGCTCATCAAGCACGGGGCCGTGCCTCATCACCCAGATTGCCTATAAATAGTGGCTCATGTTGCATTCATTTGGTGTCTTGAAAAGAATTCTCTCCGGTTTTCACTTATAAAAACACACACTAACACTCACTTTGAAGATCTAGTGAAGAGTTTGAAGGTTTGGAGGTCATCACCACTATTCATCATCATCAACCATCATTACCATCATTAAGAAGAAAGATTCATCTACATTTGGTTAGATTGTTCCAAGTTTAATCATGTATTTTATATTATCAATCATCTTAATGTTTATCATTATGCTCATTATGAGCTAAACTCCTTTTACCATCTAAAATCTATGAAGAAGCTTTGTTTTACTTGATAATTAATCAAGATATGTGATGTAGTCTAGTAAAGTACATGGTTGTGTTACAATTATCTTTTGATGAGAAATGTTTCACCATCTTAAAATCATTAATTCAAAGTTGGTGGTTGTCAATTTCATTGGCAATCGTTCATGATCGATTCATGTTCTTGAAAGATAGAAATACTTTGATACATTATCGAAACATGGATCCTTATATTGTACTTAGAAATGATGAGATATAAGTTATGGTGTATTTTTCTAAACCTTGGTAATCCGAAAATGGCTTTGCTTAGGATATCAAATTAGTTAAAGAAACCTTATGTTAACGGAATGTGTAATTATAACCTACTTAAATCAACCAAGGGGAGGTTGTGTGATGAACTACAACCACCCGAAGTTGTTAGAATTGGTATTCGAAAAATTGAAGTCAATCCTAATCTTTCTACTTTACGAAACTACTTGCCAACTTAAATTGACATCATTGAGATGGTATGACATTAGGAAAGGGTGGACTTTAAAATGCACATATCATCTCCTTAGTGCCAAAGATGCTCACTTAAGGTTTAAGGTGCTATCTATCATATATTGCTATGGCAAGTTTATCACATGTCTACATATTAATTATCAATGCTAAAATGGAGTGGCTTCTTGATCTTAGATGGTAACATTCGCATAATTGAAAAAACTCGTTTAGAATTTCTTTTCTTGGTCACCTATATATATGATATATAAGTATTTACATTTTAACCCCAAAATGATTAAAACCTCTGATTAAAGTAAAACAACGATTTATTATTAGAAATTTTGTGTCCACGGATCGATACTTGGTTCTTACCAATACTATTCTACATATACGATAGGTACACTTGCCTATTTTGTGTATGTTTAATCTTTGTAGAAATCAATTTTATAAATTTAAAAGATGATCTTGTGCAAGAGCAACTCATTCCATCCTATCATATTTTTATACCATACGCACGCACGCATCAATTTTTTGGCGCCGTTGCCGGGGACACGGTACGTTTCTAAAAACGATCCAAGTTTTAAATTAATCATTGTCTATAGTTGTACAAATTTTTAACTTCTATTTTACTTTATTTTTAATTTTTACTAAATACTAAAATATATAATTTTACGGCTAGCCAACTTTTTACCTTTATTTACCTAATCTTTAATTTAGCTTAATTAATTTAGACATTAGTTTAAAGTAGCTTAGCTTAACTCATAGCTTAATATTAGACTAACTTTAACTAACTTTTACTTTAGTGTTTAATTTTGATTTAGTCCCATGTATGTCCTCTACTTTTAAGCCCGAGCTTGTTTCTCCGATTTCTAAACCAGAACGACTCTTTCGTCGACGAGCATGTAAACGGACAGTAGAAACCGCAGAAGCAATCAAAGAAGAATCAGTAGACGCCACCACATCAGGAGAGAATCAAACCGAAGAAATGATGGCGGCCCAGAACAATGAGCCGAACATGAGCCAGTATGCCAAACCATCTCTCGAAGGCTACGAAATTGGAGTGGTTCCACCCGAAATTATCAAAAATTTTGAAATCAAATCAAGCACCATTCATATGGTGGAAAATTCAGTTCAATTTCATGGTCTCCTCGACGAAGACCCTCTTTCTCACATATCTCGATTCTTACGAATCTGCTGAACCTTTAAAATCCAAAACTGTTCAGAAGATCAAATCAAACTCAAACTCTTTCCTTTCTCTCTAAGGGGCCAAGCCCTAGAATGGATAGAATCTCTTTCCTCTGGTTCCATTACCATTTGGGACCAGATGGTTGAACAGTTTCTCCTCAAATATTTTCCGCCCGATAAAACTGCCAAATACCGAGCCAGCATTACCGGATTCCAGACCGATGATGATGAATCGTTACACGCAGCATGGGAAAGATACAAAAGTCTTCTAAGAAGATGTCCGCATCATGGACTGAGAGTATGGTTACAAGTTCAAACTTTCTTTGACGCACAATCCAGTTAAAACAAACAGGCCATCAACCAGATCGCTAGTGGAGACCTGGGATCCAAATCACCTAATGAAGCATTTGATGTCTTGGAGAAGGCCGCAAAGAAAAGTTTCGCTTACAACCCACCAAGATCTAAACCTACCCATAAAGGAATACACCACGTTGATTCAAACACTCTTGTCACAACACAGCTTCAAGCCCTTTCTAAAAAATTCGAACAACTTCAAGCTGAGCTATCAAAAACCAGACTCACCTGTGACACTTGTGGAGGAAATTATAAGACAAGTGACTGTAAACAAGTCATCATGGCCATGGCAGAAGTCGATTTCATCGCTCGACAAAACAACACTTTCAGCAATAACTACAATCCAGGATGGAGAAACCACCCGAATTTCAGCTGGAAATACGGAGGTAACACTCAACCTTTACACGGATTCGAAAAAAGACCAATGAATCAACCCTTCCAGCCTAAACCTCAATTTCAAGATCAAAGTTCTAGTAGCCATCAAAACCCAAGCTACTCTAAGATTTGAAGAAATGCTAATCCAATTGATGACCAAAACAAATGAAGCAGAAAAGAAAGCCGACTCAAGAGCTGTTGATATCAGCGGAGTATTATTAAAACATGAAGCCGATCTCAAAAGTCAACAAGCATCACTTCAGAACCTAGAAACCCAAATCGGACAAATTGCCCGACAATTATCCGAAAGACCACCTAGCACTCTTCCAAGCAACACAATTACCAACCCGAATGCAACAGCTAACACCGTTACACTCAGGAGCGGTACAACCACTGTTGTCTCACCAACTTCAGAACCAGTTATGGAGAAAAGGTCTCCTGATGAAACGCAGGAAAGGCTGACCCCAACAAGCATAGTACAACCTAAGGAGCCAGTCCGAACCTATGTTCCGCCTATTCCATACCCTGGAAGACTAAAGCAGGAGCGATTGGAAGCCTAGTATGGGAAGTTTCTAGAACTCTTTAAACAACTCCATATCAACATCCCTTTTGTCGAGACTATTGCTCAAATGCCAAAATATGCCAAGTTTCTCAAAGAAGTAAGGAAGCTGGAGGAGCTCTCGCATGTCACACTAAGTGAAGAATGTTCAACGTCCTCCAAAGCAAGCTACCGACAAAGATGACCGATCCAGGGAGCATTACTATCTTGTCTCATAGGAAATTTATCTGTTAGCAATGCCCTGGCTGACCTAGGAGCTAGTATTAATTTAATGCCTTATGCGGTTTTTGCAAAACTAGGGATAGGAGAACCAAAGCCCACCCGCATGAGCATTCAGTTAGCTAACCGATCCATTAAATATCCTCGGGGCATTGTTGAAAACATGCTTGTCAAAATTGACAAGTTTGTTTTCCCAGTAGATTTTGTGATTCTAGACATGGAGGAAGACAAAAGTGTACCTCTAATTTTAGGAAGACCCTTTTTAGCCACCGCAAAGGCTATCATTGATGTTTGCACCGGTAAACTCACTCTCAATGTCAATGACGAGGCAATCACTTTTGACATAGGAAAATCTATGCAATATCCGCAACAACACGATGACACCTTATATTGTGTTGACATCATAGACTCCATCGTAAGTTGCTATATGCGAGATTCCTCCATCAACACTCCCTTAGAAACACAAGTCTTAGGCAAAACACTCAACAAACCCATTTTAGAGAACGAAAATTTCAATAATAACTACCACGAAGAATCATAAATGATATACGAAATCATTGAAAACAATGAAAAATCAAAACCATCAATTGAAGAACCACCAGCCTTATATTTAAAAGAGCTACCAAAACATCTCGAATACGCCTTTCTAGAAAAAGATTCTCAACTCCCAGTAATTATTTCATCTCACCTTTCTAAAGAAGAGAAAGACAAACTTCTTAAGGTTCTTAAAAACCATAAGAAGGCTATCGCATGGAAAATCATGGATATCAAGGGCATCAGCCCTTCCTTTTGTACTCACAAAATCCTCATGGAGGAGGAATATAAACCCGTGGTCCAACATCAAAGACGTCTCAATCCAAACATGCAAGATGTGGTGAAGAAGGAAGTAATCAAACTGCTTGATGCCGGATTAATCTACCCAATCTCGGATTCACCTTGGGTAAGTCCCGTTCAGGTAGTACCCAAGAAGGGAGGAATGACGGTCGTAATAAACAAAAAGGAAGAACTAATACCAATGAGAACCATCACGGGCTGGTGAGTTTGCATTGACAACCAAAAGCTTAATGATGCCACAAGAAAAGATCATTTTCCACTTCCTTTCATAGACCAAATGCTCGAACAATTATATGGAAAAATGTTCTACTGTTTTCTTGATGGATTTTCCGGATACTTTCAGATTCCCATTGCTCCTGAAGATCAGGAGAAAACCACTTTTGGACTATGTAACGCTCCAGCCACCATCCAGCGTTGCATGGTGGCCATCTTTCATGAAATGATCGAAAACTCTATGGAAGTCTTCATGGACGACTTCTCAGTCTTTGGAGACTCCTTCGATCATTGCCTGAAAAACTTAGACAAAATGTTAGCTAGGTGTGAAGAAGAAAATCTAGTGCTCAACTGGGAAAAATGCCACTTTATGGTAAAGGAAGGCATTGTTCTAGGTCACAAGATTTCTCAGAACGGACTAGAAGTTGATAGGGACAAAATAGAAACCATATCCAAACTTCCGCCGCCAACTTCAGTCAAAGCCATTAGAAGTTTTCTAGGTCACGCGGGTTTCTACCGCCGCTTCATAAAAGACTTCTCAAAAATCTCAAGACCTATGACCAAACTTCTGGGGAAAGACGCACCATTTGTCTTCTCTGAAAAATGTCTTGAATCATTCAACACATTAAAAGACAAACTTGTCAACGCACCAATCATGACCACACCCGATTGGACCCTTCCATTTGAAATCATGTGCGATGCAAGTGACTTTGCAGTTGGAGCCGTACTCGGACAACGCAAAGAAAAACACTTTCACCGAATTTACTATGCCAGTAAAACTCTTAATGATGCACAAGAAGATTACACCACAACAGAAAAAGAGTTACTAGCTGATGTGTAGTGAAACACACTTACTTTCCGTATCATTTTTATCATGTTTTAATTACTTTTTAGTTTAATTATTAAGTTTTATGGTTTGTTTATGCTTGATATTACAAAGATGATTGTTTTCTTGTAGGTGATGAAGTTCGGTGGACAAAAGAGTTAAATTGAAGAGTTTAGGGGCTAAATTGTTCAACTTTCAAACTTATAAGTCAAGGCCCGACCCAAGCCCACATCTTAAAAACCTTATATAATATTATATTAAGTTAATTAATAAAGTTTCCAGCCATAATTTCATCAAGAATCCCGAAATTAAACCAAAAACCCTAAAACCCTAGCCTACTTCCGATCGGACTGCAGCCGGCAAAGAAAAAAAAGAAAAAAAGAGAAGAAAACCGGCGGCTGAGGCTATTGTGGCGGCTGCAGAGGAAGAGGAACATTGGGGCAGCAGCTAGGGATCAATAACAAGCATAAACTTTACTTATTGTTCAAGAACCCTAACTTTGTTGATTTGGTCTTTTGCTTTGAATTGTTTTGCAATTGATTGATAGTTTGTCTTGTGATTGATATTGTTTGGATCTTGAATGAGTTTGATTATGTTTATGATGATGTTTATGATGTTTTTCTTAAGTATGCATGGCTGTCCAAAATCAATGTTAGGCTAAACTTGCTTGTTCTACCTAGGATAGATGATTGTTGAGTAGTTTAAACTTGTTTAATGGATTGTTAATGTTCAAGACTTGAATTATTGATGTAAAGTTTAACTAAACCATAAATTAGATTGTGTGTGATGGCTGTGTTTTATTTGTTATTACTTATAATCCTCTTGCATTAGTTAGTTGAATTGGTTTTGATTAATTGATTGCTTGTTAGACTCTTGACTTGGTGTTTAGGGTTTATTTGCGGGGTGTACAACCGTAGGGATAAGTGGGTAATATAATCATCTAAAATCAGTTAAAATACACCTTCTTTGAGACCGAGAGGTGATAAGAAGTAATATTTTCTCATTGCTTTTACTTATTAGAATTAAGACCGCGCGAGAGCGGGTTTTTGTCTTGTCAAGTTTGAGTGTTTATGTGCAATTAGTTGGTTTAATTTGGGTTAAGTTAAATTGTTCCTCTATCCTTGGTGGCATAGTATTTGTCTCTATTAGGATAGTGTGTCGATGAGACCGAGAGGAGAGTCGGCATTTGAACACGTTAATAATTGTTTTTCCGGTTTGTTCTTTAAAATCAATTAAAACAAGTTAGAGTTTGTTAGAGAGACTGAGAGGTAATTTGACTTTCTTAAACAAGTTTTAGTTGTGTCATCCTTTATAACCGGTGTCTTGAATGTTTTCAATCTGTTGTCTTGTTATTTCTATCAACATGATTCATTCCTAGGTAGACGTTTTTAGCTATGCAATCAAAGTTTTCAAAGTTTTGTTAAAAGTTTTCATTCAGTTAAGTTAAGTAGTTATATTACATTTAAAATAAATCAATTAAATATTTTGGTGAGTCTTGGTTAGAGTTTCGTAATTATAAACGTTTTCACGTGTCTTCGAGTTCGATATCCGGAATTTCCTTATCTGTGCTATACGCGATCGGTACACTTGCCGTTTGTGTGAACTAGGATAGATTGTTTGGTTTTTAAAGCTTAGTTGCGACTTGTGTTTTATTTATATATATATTTTCGCACATCAAGTTTTTGGCGCCGTTGCCGGGGACACGGTTTGAGGCGTATTAAGAACGACTCGAGTTAGGACTTGCCTTGTTTACTACTTGTCTTTCTTATTTGTTTTGTCTGTTAGTTTAAAATAGCTTAGCTAATTATAGTTTCTTTTATTTATTTTAATAGTTGTATGCGACGTACTCGATCTCTAGGACCACCAGAAGTTGAAGGATTTCCCGAACCAGAGAGAGAGCTTCTTGAGAGACGTCGTACAAAACCGTCTTCCAGTTCATCTACATCCGTCGGTAATACGTTTTCTTCTCCTACTTTTTCTGAACCCGTCATTAGGGATAGGATTATGGGCGACGCGAATCCACTACCGAGGAGGACAGTTGCAGACCGGGCCCGTCCGGTCGATGCTGGCGCGAGATCCAGCATTGCTCCACCAGCTATAGGAGTTCAAACGACTTGGCAGATTCCATCTTACGTTCTGAACAAGATTGCTCATTCCGCTCAGTTTCACGGGTTGCTCCACGAGAACCCGCATTCTCATCTCACTCGTATTGCACGTATCTGCGACACGTTTCATCTTGCCGGCGTATCTGAAGACGCCATCAAACTCCGAATCTTTCCGTTCTCACTCGTTGATCATGCGAGTCTGTGGCTTGAGTCCCTTCCACAGGGATCCATTGCTACTTGGGCAGCCATGCAGACCCAATTTCTTAAAAAATACGATCCTCCGGATAAGGCCGCTCGTTTGCGTAACCAAATTCATTCTTTCCAGATGGAGGACACCGAGAGCTTCTACGAGGCGTGGGAAAGGTTCAAAAATCTACTTGCGTTATGTCCAAACCACGGCCTACAAGACTGGGCGGTTGTTGAGAAGTTCTACAACGGAGTGACGTACGCAACTCAGAGTATGCTCGACACAGCTGCAGGAGGTAACCTACTAACAACGAAGGATACGGATGAGTGCATTGCCTTGTTTAACGGTTTAGCTATGAGTGGATACCAGCGACCACCAGTTAAGAGCACCAAAATCGTCGATTCCCTATCACGCGGCATGCATTCGGTCGACATGAGCACCGCACTTGCGGCACAAGTTGAAGCGTTAGCAAAGATCGTGAAGGACTTGCAGGTGAAAAGTAAGTTATGCGAGATCTGTAGAGGGGGACACGATACCGCTCAATGCCCCGTAGGTTTCCAGGAGGAGGCAGTCAACTTCGTTAATAATCAAAACCGAAATCAACATTCTTTCAATTCTTATAATTCGGGTGGAGAGGTAACCAAAATTCCAACTGGAGGAACGGAAATCAGTCCGGCTTCCAGCAATGTCAGAGCCTATTCCAGGATTCCGGTGAAGGACCGAGTAGTGGGGAGAAGAAGCCCACGTTAGAGGAGATGATGGCACAGCAGACACAGATGCTGTCACAACTCATGACTCGAGAGGACTCCCGTCACAAGGAAACTCAAGAAAAATTCCGGGAGCACGAGTCATTCATGAGAAATCAAGGAGCGTCAATTCAAAATCTTAAGCGTCAGATGGGAGAGATAGCAAGTCGTCTAAATGAAAGGTCACCAGGTACACTTCCAAGTAACACTGAACAAAATCCGAAGCGTTCGCGAAGGCTGTGACGACAAGGAGCGGTGTGGGGGCACGTAGCGAGCCCGTGATTCAAGAGGCGACGAGAGGATTCGTTAACGAGCCTGCGGTAGATGTAGAGGAGCAGGTAGACGAGGAGATTCAGTTGGAGTCTCCACCGGCCAGGGTGCATCAAAGGCACAGCCCAGGAAGTACAGCACAGGCCGAGAACCAACCATTACCCAGCACACCACCGAGAGTCTACAAACCTAGACTCCCATTTCCCGGGAGAGTCTGTAGGGATAGAGACGAGGAGCAAAACTCCAAATTTCTTGATCTTCTGAAGCAACTTCATCTTAATATTCCTTTCCTTGAGGCACTCAGGCAAATGCCCAAATACGCAAAGTTTCTTAAGGATATTCTATCGAACAAAGAGAAGTTAGCCGAAGTCTCTTCCATTCCTCTAAGTGCTGGTTGCTCTGCAGTCTTGCAGAGAAAGTTACCCAAAAAGATGTCCGATCCTGGGAGTTTCACAATTCCCTGCATCTTGAGTGATAATACGGTCGTACATGCACTGGCAGATCTTGGTGCCAGTATTAATCTCATGCCGTATTCCGTGTATCGCAAGTTGGGACTAGGCGAACCGAGGCCTACCCGTATGAGTATCCAGCTTGCCGATCGTTCTGTAAAATACCCCCGAGGGGTGGTCGAGAACATGCTTGTTCGTGTCGACAAGTTCATCTTCCCGGTGGACTTTGTCATCCTGGACATGAACGATGACGATAGTGTCCCACTCATCTTGGGCCGGCCATTCCTTGCCACTGCACAGGCATTGATCGATGTCTGCGAGGGTAAATTAATCTTAAGAGTTGGGGATGAGAACGTCACCTTTGACGTTCGACAGTCACTAAAACATGTTGGGGAGTTTCTCAACGAAATTTGTGGAGGATCTGCCTCCGACACCCAGCTTCTCGATAGGGAGATTCCGGAGATTGAAATGGTTGCCGTAACCAATCAGTCTTTAAATGACGACACCGAGTCGCATACCCCTGAATCTGGCGTGTCTGCTGAGATCGTACGAGACGATCCGATGGACCGACCTTCAGTCGAGAGTCCTCATCTTTCCTTAGAGCTTAAGGATTTACCTTCCCACCTTGAGTATGCTTTTTTAGATGAAGAGAGGAAGCTTCCGGTTATCATTGGATCTGCGTTGACCGAGGTCGAGAAGGAGAAGTTGTTGAGGGTGCTACAAGAGCACAAGGAGGCTATTGCTTGAAAGATTATTGACATCAAGGGTATCAACCCTTCGTTCTGCCCTCATAAAATCCTCATGGAGGAAAATTTCAAAACTGTCGTCCAGCCGCAACGGCGGCTTAATCCGAAAATGCAAGAGGTCGTAAAGAAGGAGATCATTAAACTCCTTGATGCGGGGATCATTTTCCCCATTTCTGATAGTGCTTGGGTGAGTCCAGTCCAAGTGGTTCCTTAAAAGGGTGGCATGACAAAGTCGACCTGCTTAGGTTCTAGAACTTCCATGTTGTGGATGTCCACCACAAAGATGTGACTTCCAAACTTAACTTTCTCAACCGAGAAATCGTTACGCTCAACAAGAAGCTTGACGAACTTTTGGAAGCCAAACGAGCACCACCACACATCCAGGACTTGTTCGGGAGTGGTGGCCGTTGAAGTTCTGACTTTGTTTCATGTTTAAGTTGTTCCCGCTAGTACTATGTGTTAGGACCCGAGAATTGTTGTTGTACTTTTCATTTCATCTATCTTTAATTATGTCTTTAGTTTTATATTTTAATGAAATCTAGGATGTTTAATTACCATGCTAAAATAACCAGAAAATAAACTCAAACAAATAAACAAAATAGTACTGTATGCACTAAGCAGCACGGTACCGTGCTTCCAAAAGCACGGGGCCGTGTTTTTGGCCACAGAGCAGTTACGAGTTTTTAACTTAATAAAATAACTTTCTCCAACCACCAACCCTAATATTTTGCAAATTTCTTCATCAAATCTTTGATTCTAAACCTAAGGTATGTTAATTTAACAATTACGTTGTCCAAATTCGTCATTTTAGGTTTAGTTTAGCCCTAAAATCGCTCAAATCGACCAAATCGGGTAAAAACCCGAAAAGGGTATGGGTTAATTTGCTTGTATATGATGAATAGATTGTTGAATGTTTAATGGTTAGGGTTTAATTGAAAGAAACAATTCGGGTTTTGGGTATTAGCATAAATACCCGACACACTATTAAACCCAATTGATATAATCGGTTAGAAACGAGGGTTCGAGTCTGAGTAAGTTAGAAATCGATATTAAAAAGACGAGCCGTGTCAAAAACAACACGAGTCGTGGTCAACCAAAAAGTCAAACATCAAAGGAAACTGAACTTGAAGCAGCAGCACGGGGTCGTGCTTCTGAAAGCACACCGCAGTGCTTTGCTCTCTGTTTCAGCAAGATTGAATATTTTCACGACTTTTGACTAGTTTAAGTTTAAATTGTAGACGGCCGAGTATGGGGAAGAGTTTCATGCATTCCTAGTCTTCGGAAACCGCAAGACAAAGGACCGATTGGCAAACGAAAGATTGACGTATCTCAACAACAGATATCCAGAAGCCCACTTCCATGCATGTGAAGAAACCTTAAGACACGTCAACCAATGGGACCGCTATCAGAACATTGTAAAGGGACCTTGGAGACGGGTTTTTAACCAGACAGGGGATTCAGTGACGGAACTTACAAAATAATTCCTGGCCTCATTCAACATAAAGAAGAAAAAGTTTGACATGTGGGATAACAAGGCAATTGAGTTCCGATGTGGGGGTGTTTGGCATACAACTTCTGTCACTCAACTGGGAGTTGATTTGGGTATTTACACGGCCGAGGAAACTGACACAGATATCTGGTTCGAGGCTAAAACAACATTTACAGATGAAGGTGATGAAGCTGAAGCATGTGACATAAGGGAAGAAGCTTGGGAACTATTGAGTTATGGAACAACAAGGTATAGACCGAGCATTTCAAAAAGCACAACACTGTGTGACCCGCTCATGAGGTACATCCACCGTTTGCTGAGTCATACCATCACAGCTAGAGGTCAGAGTGAAGGGGTTGTCAACCTAAAGGATCTTTGGGCATTGTACTACATGAAAAACGAAATACCATGCAATATCACTATGCTATTTTGCAAACTTTTCATGTCAAATGCTACTGCCCGAGGAAATTCCCCGATCTTCGGTGGTCCCTGGATCTACAACCTCTACAGGGCCTATGGTGCAGACATATAAGGAACTCCAAACCCAGACCCGATAGCTCTCAACCTTGAATACTGTGAAAGCATGCAAATGGTTCAGCAAATCAGCCCGGGTGTGTTGAAATTTTGTGATAAGAACAACCAAGTTTTGGACCCAGAAGACCCGTCAGAGATGATGATACAGGATGTGCATGAGAGACGACAATCACCGCCCAGACAACAACGCCGCCGAACTTACCATCAGAGAGAAGGCCCATCTACATCCAGGGTCGGCCCCAGTTCGTCACACGATATCCGATACTCTTTCGAGGGTATATATGGACTTATTGATCAATTCTCACCTTACACTACCGCCTCATTTAACAGGATTACAGAGCAGATGGTTGCCTCAGATGCACAGCGAGCAGCCGAATATGCAGAGACGAGGCGAGAGATTGATCGTTTGGGCTATCGCATGGACAGGCAGTGGGGACCGTTTCACCCGGACACGGGTAACTGATGACTGGCGGCACTGGTAGGTCGGGCACAGGTTGGTAGTATTTTATAAACTTATTATGTGTGTTTTAAACAATTTACTTTTCGTCGTACTTGTTTGTTTGTTTTTATGTTGGTTTGGATACTTTTATGGCCGTGGGTGCCAAAGACATTATGCTAGGTACTAATTTAGCCCGATAGGGCAAGGGATTGATGATTCCATACCCAATTTTCAGCAGTTATGCTTGGTTGTTTGTGGATGTTTGCAGTTTTATATTATACAGGTACAAAAGCAGGAAAAACGGACGAAAAACAGGGGACGCTCTGTCAAAATTCCGTTAACCCATAGGGAAGTAACTCTCCATTTTAACCCATAATACTCAATTAGAATTTTTATATTTTCATGAATCTTGTCACATTGAGGACAATGTGAGATTCAAGTGTGGGGAGGGGAATTACTTGACCAATTGTTTGTCCAACTAATTATAAAAATTCTCTAAAACAAATACTTTTGCAGCAAACAAAGATTATTCAAAACCTAAAAGGAAAACCAAGAAAATTTTTTGCAAATAACCAAGCATTACATAAAAGTGAAAAAGTAAGAAGAAGTTTTGTAATATTGAGAACAAATTTATGCAAAATATGGCGTTAATACCCAATTCCTCCGTTACTGTGAGATAAACCTCATACCATATAAATATTTTTTTCAGAAGCTTTGAGTGAGTCATATGTCTCGTGTGATTTAGAACTTGTCGCAATTATTCATTTCAAGACCACACGAAGCGTTGTATAAGGAAGAAGGTAATATTTACACAAACCCATTATCAAATTACAAAAACCTTAAAACCCGATCACTTTATCCATTTTCACCGGTAAAATACAACACTGGTCTTTTACCGGCAGACCCTAAAGAACTGGAAATGCATCCTTTCGATTTCAATTTCCTTTGCTGCATACACTTCACAAAACCTAGGTTGCCTACAGAACTTAGGGAGATAATCTTTCTCTTTAGCAATGAGGTGAGGAAAAAGTGGCGCCAAAACGAACAAAGGCCACCATTCTGTGGAGTTTCCAAAAACGCAATGAAGAGAAGAGCAAAAAGATATGAACGATGCTTAGGTTACGGAAACTGGTCCCACGAAGAAAGATGTAGAAAAAGTCAAACTTAGTCTCAGCATGAATATACCGAACTAATGAGGGTGGGGGCTATTAGGCTCAAAGCCGAACGATCCATTAGAGTTGGAAGTTATATTCAGAACAGGATTGAGGAAGAATTGATCCACATCCTCGATAAAACTGGTCTTGACAATCTGACCATAAAAGAGTCATTAGGTATAAAAAAAAAAAAAAAAAAAAAAAAAAAAAAAAAAACCTAACCAATGAAGACATCTTAAGACTCCCGAAAATTAGTGGAAGTTGTATTTACCATCCTCATTAACCCTTGAACCGCCACAAAATACCAATCCCTACTCATACTAAACCAAAACCCTTTTTACCTTCTAATCTATGCAACCCTTCAAAAGATGGAGATTTGAACTTATTACAAGCTTATTTATCACAGATTGCATTTTGGCTAAGAGTGTTCCTTCTTTAGCAATTCTAGGATTAACCTCATGTGTTCTTCATGGTCGGTCTTGTTCTTGGAGTAAACGAGGATATCATTAATGAAAAGTATAACAAACTTGTCGAGGTACGCCTTGCATACTCTGTTCATAAATACGGCTGGTGCGTTGGTTAAGCCAAAAGGCATAACCGAAAACTCGTAGTGACCGTACCGAGTTCTGAATGCCGTCTTTGAAATGTCTTCTTCGCGCACTCTTAATTGACGGTAACCAGATCTCAGATCGATCTTCGAGTAGTAACTCGATCCTTAAGCTGGTCGAAAAGATCATCAATTCGGGGTAGGGGATAACGGTTCTTGTCCATAACCTTGTTCAGCTCCCGGTAATCGATGCACATGCGGAAAGTCCCATCTTTCTTTCGAACAAATAAGACAGGAGCTCCCCATGGTGATGAGCTAGGTCGGATGAAACCTTTATCCAACAAGTCTTGTAGTTGAGTGGACAACTCCTAAAGCTCCGCTGGTGCGAGCCGATACGGGGCTCGTGCTATGGGTGCTGCACCGGGGGCTAATTCGATTTGGAACTCGACTTGTCGAATAGGTGGGAGTCCAGGCAAATCCTCCGGGAAGACTTCCGGAAACTCTCGCACAATCGGTATGTCTTCGATTCGCTTCTCCTCCGCGGGTTTCTCGACAATATGAGCTAAAATCGCTGTATGGCCCTTTCTTAAATATTTCTGCGCCTTCATGAGGGTGATGACGCTTGTAGTCATGCCGCTCTTCTTGCCCTGTATCAAGATGATTTCGCCGGAAGGGGTAGTGATACGGACTACCTTTTCGTGACATATAATCTCAGCTCTATTCTCGGATAGCCAGTCCATGCCGACAACGACATCGTAACTACCAAGCGTAAAGGGTATGAGGTCGATATCGAAAGTATGACCTGACAGTTTCAACTTATATCCTGCTAGTAAATGAGTTGTTTCTATAGACTTACCGTCAGTTAATTCAACAGGAAACTTAGCATCTAACGGGGTCGGGGTTAAGTCTAAGAATCTATTAAAGGCTTTCGATACAAAACTCCTATCAGCTCTAGTGTCAAACAAAACAAAAGCAAAACAGTCGTTCACAAGGAACTTACCGGTAACCACATTCGGATCGCTGTAAGCCTGGCCTGACCCAATGATGAAAGCTCTACCTTTACCACTGTTCCCGCCACTGTTATTGCCTCCATTGTTCTCATTCTGCTTCAGTTTGGGAAAATCCTTCCTGAAGTGACCCTCTTGACCACACTCAAAGCACCATTTCGTCGCCGTAGGCTGTTTAGGAGCACCCTTAGCCTCTTGGTCTCCCCTACATTCCTTCGCCTGATGACCCAATTTACCGCATCGCAGACACTTGATACGGTCGCATGGGCCAGCATGGTGATAGTTGCACTTGTTGCACTTCGGGTACTTTCCAGCATAGCCACTCAAACCCTATCCGCCACCGTTGTTGTTATTGTTGGAACCCTGATTATTTAAGTTCCGAGCGAGTTCGGGTTTATGGTGGTTTTGTTGCTGTGGGGGGTTCGATGATGAGGAACTGGTGTTGTCAAATTTCCTCTTTCCATTACCAGAGTTGATGTTGCTGTTATCATTGCTTGTGTTATCACGGGTTTTAGAGGTGGAACCTCTAGGTGGTAGCGCACCTTGTGCCACTGCTTGATCCGTCAGCTTGTGGGCTATTCGGATCGCTTGCTGAATAGTGGTTGGTTTTGAAGACGTCACCATACCCTGAATCTGGGATACCAAACCATCGATATACATCTCGATTCTCTTAATTGGCGGATCAACCATCCGCGGGCACATCACCGCCAGCTCATGAGAACGGGTGGTGTAGGCTTCAATCTCAGAACCCACCATCTTTAACGCCCAAAATTCCGACTCCAACATCGCGATTTCCTCTCTAGGACAATACCCTTCCCGCATCATGTTCTTGAATTCCTCCCAGTTCATAGCATTTGCCAATTTCAACCCAAGAATCTACACATTAGAGTTCCACCAAGTGAGGGCGGAATCTTGCAGAGTTCCAGCAGCAAACTTGACCCTGCTGGCTGTTGGACAGTTACACATCTCAAAAGCTGACTCTGCCTTCTCGGCCCAACGCAGGAAACCTATGGCTCCCTCAGTGCCCTTAAATGAATTGGGCTTGCAGTCTAGGTAGCTCTTAAAAGTACAGACTCCGGCTTGACCTCCGGCTTAATTCTGAACGTGCGCAGCTAGAGCTGCCGCCGCATGGTCATTCAGTAGGGTTTGGAGTTCTGCTGTGGTTAGGTTTAATGTTACCCCGACCGCATCCAACATTTGATTTGTTAAGGATCCTCCTCAGGTTCGGCTACATTAGGGGCAATTCGCGCCTCTAGTGTCTCGCAACGAGCTAAAGCTACTGCCGAAAGGCTCCTTGCTTTCCAAACTTCGTCTTGCTACTCTATCATCTCTTATTGTATCTTGAGTACTAGCCTCATTAGATGAACATGAGCATCGAGTTTCCTTCATGGCTTTAGTCAGGCAGGAAATTCTCTTCCTAGCCTCAGCTCCTGCCACACCCCGACTAGGTAGTTGCAGAAGCGTAATACGGGAATGTAACAGATAACATTGGTATCAACCAGATTGTTTATAAAGAAATTCAACAACTAATTTACATCATATTACATTGGTAGGTACTATGTTTACAAACTAGATGAAAAACACATAACCAGTTCTCGGTTCCTTATTCATTAGTACGTATTTGCATCTATTCGCAGCTATTCAACTTTCCTTCTAACACCAAGCACGTAAGCAAATCATTCCAACTTCGGCTTACCTGAAAAGCATGTTAAAACGGGTCAACTACGTCTAGTTGGTGAGTTTCAAGTTTCACGAGTTCCAACAAAATCAGTATACGAGTTCGTAAAGTTCACAGTACGTATGTATATAAGTAGGTGTATGATGTATTATACTAAGCCACAAGTGAAACCGAGACAGCTCGCACTGCATGGCCACCCTTGCCCATG
The DNA here is from genome assembly GCF_021521415.1 of Bidens hawaiensis. Classification (NCBI taxonomy): domain Eukaryota; kingdom Viridiplantae; phylum Streptophyta; class Magnoliopsida; order Asterales; family Asteraceae; genus Bidens; species Bidens hawaiensis. The sequence goes on from NW_027493250.1 coordinate 28,094, forward strand.
TACTCCCGTTGGCATTTAACAGCCACTCTGCCCCAAGTATGTACTATGTATAACACCACATAGCAGAATGTAATCAGTATAAATGACAATGTGCAACTGCGTAAACAAGTATATCCGGCATACCCCACCGGCGCCTTCAGTTGGGCTTGTCAAACCGATAGTACTATCCACACGTCACTGGCACGAAGTTAATCAATTGTGTTTGTGGGGACTTTCAAGTGTTAGTACTTAGATAATTCACATCACCACACATTTTCAAGTATATAAGTATATGTAAACATGCTTTCCACCCCAAAAGTTCGTAAAACAGTTTAGAAAGTGGGGTCGTGAAACTCACCTTATTGTAGTTCGAGCAGGTAATATACGTCAATAAGTGTTATGCCTCGATTATAACTCGTATCCTATAATCGGTATCGTACTGTTAATACTAATACAGTGTTTAAACCAAATCGGGCTGTATAACTAGTCTGGTTATAGCTGTTAGGCCCAAAACATGACCATAGTCTTAGATTGTGACGTTGTATACTATGAAATGTTTAAAACTGGATTTGGCTCAGTTTCACCGTTTTCCGAGCACAGCCAAGTTGATTGTTAATGCGTTTCGGAAATAGCTAAGATCATATAAACTTATGTAAACATATTGATTGATAAAATGATTTGATTTATAAAAGAGTTTTAAGGTTTCGGTATCTAGATTGATCACAGGTTTCGTTTCCGTTTTCTTAAGGTTTTGATTATACGAAGCGCGTACAATTCATCCGAATTGTCCGAAATTCCCATAAAAAGTTCGTTTTTATCAAATTCACCTAAAACTATGATATTTGACCACTTTTGACATTTTGACATACCAGTCAGTCCGTTAAACACAAAACTGCCGGTTTCGTTAAAACAAATATAGTTTAAATCTTTGATTATTCAGAACTAATTATGCACTTATATATAAATTATGGAAAATTGTGTAAAAATACATTAAAATATGTATAATTTTATAAAAATACTTTCAGAAATTTTATGATTAATTATCTATTTATAAAAATTCATTAAATGTGTTATAATTAAGTAATAAATATTCCGTTTATACCAAACAACATCTGAAAAATCCGATAATTTTGCCAAGTGGTCTCAATATCATCACATAGCTCCTGAAAAATCTCCAGAACCTAAATCTTTGTCCAAAATGCTTTTGTGTGTGTTTTTCGGCTGTTAAAACTCGATTACAACACGATTGCACAAAAAATACCTAAACATCTCCAAATGTCCTAAACATTTTCCAGTGATATTCACATAACATTTATGGGTTCCAAACCAAATTTCATAATTTCTGATGAATTTTAACTATTTTTCCCGAATAAACGGTAATAAATTTTCGCCAAATATTCTCTGTTTATCGGAAAATTACCAAATTTGAACAGGGACTCATTTAAATGATCCCTCATGTCCCTGAAAATTTTCACAAGCTAAAAACAAGAACGTCACAACCCAATACTAAACAGCCCCTAAACGAGTGTTACGGGTTTACCTTGTCGGTTTTCGATGAGTTTTGATGGTTTAAACAACTCTCCAGGTCTTGGGTCACAAACTCAGTGTATCTACATATCATATAACATCAAACCAAGCATAAATCATCCATATAACTTCCTTGTTAATTAGGGTTTCGGTTTTGGTTTCAAACCGAACTTTCGAACCGTAAAAACGACATATTCATGTTCTAATCCGTGTTTTTGGCCAAAAATCCACATGGAACTAACTTGTAAACATGTTTGACATCAAAAATTGATTTTAGGTGATTTTTAGGGTTTTGGATGGTTAAACATGTTTAAAACTAATCAAGACTTAATTTTTCATGGTTAAACTTTGTTAATCAAGTAAAAATCTCATGAGTTTTGATTGTTACCTTGGAGGTTTTGGCTGGAAGATGCAAGAAATCAGCTGATCTTGATCTTGGATGGTTTGTGTGTTAAAATATCCAATTTTTTTAACTTATACAACAAGCTAGAAACAAAAGGGATATACCCATATTTGCGGACGGCTCATGAATGGGGCCCATTGGGCCTCTTTATGGCCCATTGGTGCCTCGGTTTTCGTGCCACGCGTAATAGCCGGTCCAAAATTTAATTCGGGACGGCTCATAAACGTACTGGGGCCTAAATATCAATATGTTAGCCACTATAATATATATATATATACCTCGTATATGACCCCTCAGTATATATACGGGTCATAATTAGTATCAGTCGGTTACTCGTTTAAGCACTACGAATTAACCGATTTATCGTTTACTCGCTATGTAATGTATAAGGTATACCTTGTTTTGTCACGAATGTCACAGCTCCATCCCCTATCTATCCAGTAACATTCGCTCTCGTCGGGCACATAATCTCTAATTCACGCTCTAAACAGGAGGCGAGAGCTGCAAAAGCGTGTCCCATCGGTAGGGTTAGGGATGGTAGTTTGTTGAAGGACAAGGGACAACCCGGGAGAGGTAGTGGTGGAACTTGCTCACGGTAAACGATCCGCTCGACTAGACTCGGGGTACCAACTCCAGTGACCATTGTCCTCGTACACGTCTCCAGATTGGCGATATCTCTTCAGTGCGGGGGCTGCTAGTGCCGGGACTACTCGAGGTGGTGATGAGTCGGGTAGCTGCGGTTCCTTTCCGGGAACGTGGGGCACCGGGTCGGGTGACGATGATGACGTTGACATCCTTACAGGATAAGTCATGTATGGGTTACGCACGTATTAGTGAATGATGTAAAGAGATAAAGAAAACAAAGGACTAAATATAATATATATTTATATATGGAGTGCGTATAATTATAACTAATGGTTCGTTGAGGTTATAGACTAGTATGAATGCATTCCTAGTTCGCTATAACCAATGGCTCTGATACCAATCTGTCACACCCTCAAAATCCACTAACGGAGTTTTACCGTCAGAGGGTGTGAACTAACAGGATCGGAATCATTAGTTATAATCAAACACCATGTTTAACGTTTTCAAACCAACAAGACATTAAGTCTTAAATAAAACGCGGAAGCGTAAATTGTAAACCAAAAAGTTTGCGCCACACAGGACTACTTAAAAACCCAAGTTATTAAGATAAAAATTAAAAGAAGTTTTTAGCACACGATGGTGTTTAGCAAATGCGGGTTCCTATACCGCGCGCCCGCCTCGGCTACCTGAGAATAACATACTAAAAGTGTCAACATAGGGTTGGTGAGTTCACAGGTTTATATAAATAAAGTGTTTCCGTTTGCGTTTACGTTTGCGTTTGCGTTTGCGTTACCAGATAGTGTTAACTCAATCATATATCAATAGGTAACTAACCTATCAGGAATGTATTACTAAGTGTTCGACACCGAAGCTGACTGTTTATCAATTGCCTTGTCACCATGTCAACCACGACAATGGTAATGTGTTAGCCAATATTACACCCACTCGACCTACACTCGAGCTTAGAGTTGGGTGGGGTTTGTCAAACCCAGTAGTACTACTCAACAGTAACTCGCTATTATCCAAATATTAACCGGTTCGATGTTATGAAGGACTTTAGTTGGTTTGTTTGCCACTTAGCCTTACAAGTGATATATAAAAACTAAACAAAATCTACAGCGTTAGAGTATGTTATCTCCACCAAATAAAGGCGTTTAATAAGAGTAAAAAGGGGACGTGAAACTCACTGTTTGCAAAGATAACCAAAAAGATCCGAGAAAAGTGTGCGTCACAGAAAATCCTCACTAGTGTTCTAAAAACAAAAACAAGATTTTCTAAGTATTTGACTACGAGTGAGTTCCTAGACTCTACACATACAACTTATGCATGAGATGCGTTTCGTGTTTCGTTTGTGAAATAAGTGTGACTCGACAAACACATTGGTGATAAGTTACACATGTTAACAAGTACTTAAGTGTCAAGTATTAACATCGTTCATTACTAGAAAATATCCCCCACAAGGGCAATTTGGTCAAAACATAGCAAACATCGATCAGTTATGCACTTTTCATGATACTTCAAGTAATTCGGCAGCTAAATTGTCCAGGCAGATTTTCACTCGACAAGATTACTCTATTTAATGAATCCTAGAATGTCAAATAAATCACCAAAAATCATCACAGAAGCACACGTGAGTTAGGTTTCTAAAAATATTTTTATTATATTTTTATCTTATACGATTTTATCACAATGATCAAAAAATCACAGTAAACACACAGCAATCATTATCATGCGCAACATAATTTTATTTGTTATTCCCGTTTAGTGACAAATTCAATTAATGCAAGACCAATTGGGTTAGATTCCTAACCTAAGATATCAACTTCCAGAGGTGGAACCAACCCATTTGGTCTTGTCTTTTATGAGATATCTTAGTCGCAAAACAGAGCAGGCTTCCCGAATCAGACTTGCACAACAGATTTGTAAAATAATAAAAACTAACTTTTACACGTCCAAAAATTACAAATTTGGAATCTTTAGAAACTAGACTCGACCTACTACATCATAGAATCAAAATCACTCCATAAAATGTAATTAACATCGAGTTACAGTCATTTAAACACAAATTCAATAATCTGTCCAGCATCAGTTTTCATCAAAAGTCAACATATCATTAACCTATGAACTATAACTCATACATACAACCCTCTAGATGCATACTTCACCAACCATGCATCTCAATTTCACTTTACATACACAATTAGGGTTTTTACTTCAAAGTTAAATTTCAAGAAACATGTAATTAACAATCAATAACAACATAACTAGTTGTCAATTCACTAGCAATCATCAACAAACACATAATTAAACCCTAACTCATCTTAAATCATCACTTTCAAGAATTAGGGTTTTGATTAACACCTTCAATGGCCTAATTAAACACATGGAATGATTAAATGAGATGTTAGTTACCTATCTAGCACCTTGAATCCTTCAAAACAAGCTTGAAAAGAGATTGTATGTGTGTGTGTAACTCACGGCTGTCAAGAGGAAGAGAGGGAGGGGGGGAACGATCGTACAGGGGGTAGGGGATTAGGGTTTGTGTAATAAACTGATTAATATTATTAATTTGTTACACTTAGCCCCCTTAACTTCGAGTAAATCAATTTCTAGTATAAAACAATAGACTTTTGCTTCTTAAAGTTTTGTGTTCTATATATAAATATCAAGTAACACATAGGTTAACAAATAATTATCAAATACTTATTGTTTTGATATTTCTCGTTTGTTCACCAACGGTTTGAGTCGACTCGTGTGTGTGTGTTCGGTGAAATTCCGAAAGACTACTTGTGTAGTGATTGTCATGCGTCATCTAAACCCTAGTTTAAAGGTAATGAGATATGCGTTACAGTTCGTGTGATCTTAAGTTTGAATTAATGGAGTCCGGTTTAACGGAGTTAACCTGAAATTGACGAGTGTCACATCATTCCCATGTTGAAAGAATTTTTGTCCCGAAAATTTGAGTCAAGTCGCGATGGATGTCTAAAAAAGGAAAAAATTTTCATTTTGTCATATCATCTCCTAGTAGAAAGAAATTTCGTCACGAAATTTAATTCATACCTCCGGTGATTTCTGACGGTTCGACTTTCGCGGTTTTCGGTGTTTGGTCAACCCTTCAAAAAGGTGAGGATACTTTTTCATAATTTGATCCTCGCGTTCCCAAGTGAACTCTGGTCCACGTCTCGAGTTCCAATGAACTTTAACGATGGGAATCTTACTGTGTTTGAGTGTTTTGGTTTCCCAATCCAAAACTTCGACTGGTTCTTCGATGAAGCGTAGTTGTTCATCAACTTGCTAAAGGAATTGCTTGTGTTTCGTCAGAAAGGCATTTCTTCAAATTGGATACATGGAAAACGTTATGTACGCCACTGAGTTCTGTTGGTAAATCCAATCGGTATGCTACCGGACCAACGCGTTCAGTTATCCGGTATGGGCCAATGTATCGTGGGTTGAGTTTGTTTCTCTTTCCAAAGCGAACTACACCTTTCCAAGGTGAGACTTTGAGTAAAACTTGGTCGTCCACTTGGAATTCCAGAGGTTTTCGGCGCTTGTCGGCGTAACTCTTTTGGCGATCTCGTGCTGCTGCCATGCGGTTTCGGATTTGGACAATCTTTTCAGAGGTTTCAAGTACTAATTCTGGACCAGTTATTTGGCTATCACCCACTTCTGCCCAGCAAAGGGGTGATCGGCACTTCCTCCGTAAATCGCTTCAAACGGCGCTTCTTTAATGCTTGCGTGGTAGCTGTTATTATACGAAAACTCTACCAATGGAAAGTGGGGTTCCCAACTTTTCCGAAATCCAACACGCATGCACGCAACATGTCTTCCAAGGTCTGAATAGTGCGTTCACTTTGCCCATCCCTTTGAGGATGGTATGCTGTGCTCATATCGAGGCGGGTGCCTAATGCGCTCTGCAGTGACTTCCAAAAATGCGAAGTGAAACGGGAATCTCGATCAGATATGATTGAGACAGGCATTCCGTGTCTAGACACTACTTCTTTCATATAGATGCGAGTCAGTCTTTCCATTTTGTCTGATTCCTTGCTCACTAAGAAATGCGCAGACTTAGTCAACCGGTCAACGATCACCCAGATGGTATCGCATCTCGTCGGTGTTTTGGGTAATCCCGTGATGAAATCCATGGAAATGTGTCCCATTTCCATGTTGGGAGTTCCGGTTGCTATAGGAAACCAGATGGTTTCTGATATTCGACTTTAACTCTTGCACAAGTCAAGCATTTGCTCACGTAGGTGGCAATGTCAGCTTTCATGTTTGACCACCAGTAAACTGCCTTTAGGTCATGGTACATTTTATCTGAGCCAGGGTGAATGAAATATCGGGACTTGTGTGCTTCATCCATCACTATATTTCTAAAGTCTCCGTATCGAGGGACCCAAATCCGGTTTTCAAAATGTCGGACCCCGTCGGATTTGGTTTCAAGCGCCTTATCCATGCCTCAAATAAGCTCTGATGGGAGGTTATCGTCTTTCAACGCTTCGAGTTGAGCATCACGAATCTGATCGGTAAGTTGGCGTGAATCGTGAGTTGTAATGCTCGTACCCGTCTAGGTTTATTGGTTTCTTTTTTGCTGAGAGCATCGGCCACTACATTGCCCTTGCCCGGGTGGTACTTGATGGCACAGTCATAATCCTTAAGTAGCTCGACCCAACGATGCTGTCGCATGTTCAACTCCTTTTGATCGTAGATATGTTGGAGACTCTTGTGGTCGGTGTAAATGGTAAACTTGGTACCGTACAAGTAATGTCTCCATATCTTAAGAGCAAACACCACAGCTCCGAGTTCCAAGTCATGGGTCGTGTAGTTCTTCTCGTGGATCCGTAGTTGTCGAGAGGCATAGGCTATAACTTTCTCGAGTTGCATCAACACGCAACCGAGACCCTGTATCGATGCATCACAGTGCACTTCAAAGTTTTCCGTTCCCTCTGGGAGGGCTAAGATAGGGGCGCTACAGAGTTTGGTTTTCAATAGTTGGAAGGCAGATTCATGCGCGTCACCTCAATTGTACTTAGTACCCTTGTGCGTCAAGGCGGTGAGAGGTTGAGCAATCATTGAAAATCCCTCGATGAAACGTCGGAAGTAGCCAGCGAGTCCTAGGAATTGTCGCACCTCAGTCAGAGTCTTAGGTGCTTCCCATTTTAGATGGCCTCTACCTTGCCTGGATCGACATGGATATCATTCTCATTGATCACATGCCCTAAGAAGTGAACCTCGCGAAGCCAAAATTCGCATTTCGAGAGTTTAGCGTACAGTTGTTCCTTCTTTAGCAATTCCAGGATAAACCTCAGGTGTTCTTCATGGTCGGTCTTGTTCTTGGAGTAAACGAGGATATCATCAATGAAAAGGATAACAAACTTGTCGAGGTACGCCTTGCATACTCTGTTCATGAGATCCATAAATACGGCTGGTGCGTTGGTTAAGCCAAAAGGCATAACCGAAAACTCGTAGTGACCGTACCGAGTTCTGAATGTCGTCTTTGAAATGTCTTATTCGCACACTCTTAATTGATGGCAACCAGATCTCAGATCGATCTTCGAGTAGTAACTCGATCCTTGAAGCTGGTCGAAAAGATCATCAATTCGGGGTAGGGGATAACAGTTTTTGACCTTAACCTTTTTTAGCTCCCGGTAATCGATGCACATGCGGAAAGTCCCATATTTCTTTAGAACAAATAAGACAGGAGCTCCCCATGGTGATGAGCTAGGTCGGATGAAACCTTTATCCAACAAGTCTTGTAGTTGAGTGGACAACTCCTAAAGCTCCGCTGGTGCGAGCTGATACGGGGCTCGTGCTATGAGTGCTGCACCAGGGGCTAATTCGATTTGGAACTCGAATTGTCGAATAGGTGGGAGTCCAGGAAAATCCTCCGGGAAGACTTTCGGAAAATCTCGCACAATCGGTATGTCTTCGATTCGCTTCTCCTCCGCGGGTTTCTCGACAATATGAGCTAAAATCGCCGGATGGCCCTTTCGTAAATATTTATGCGCCTTCATGAGGGTGATGACGCTTGTAGTCATGCCGCTCTTCTTGCCCTGTATCGAGATGATTTCACCAGAAGGGGTAGTGATACGGACTACCTTTTCGTGACATATAATCTCAGCTCTATTCTCGGATAGCCAGTCCATGCCGACAACGACATCGTAACTACCAAGCGTAAAGGGTATGAGGTCGATATCGAAAGTATGACCTGACAGTTTCAACTTACATCCTGCTAGTAAATGAGTTGTTTCTATAGACTTACCGTCAGTTAATTCAACAGGAAACTTAGCATCTAACGGGGTCGGGGTTAAGTCTAAGAATCTATTAAAGGCTTTCGATACAAAACTCATATCAGCTCTAGTGTCAAACAAAACAAAAGCAAAACATTCGTTCACAAGGAACTTACCGGTAACCACATTCGGATCGCTGTAAGCCTGGCCTGACCCAATGATGAAAGCTCTACCTTTACCACTGTTCCCGCCACTGTTATTGCCTCCATTGTTCTCATTCTGCTTCAGTTTGGGACAATCCTTCCTGAAGTGACCCTCTTGACCACACTCAAAGCACCATTTCGTCGCCGTAGGCTGTTTAGGAGCACCCTTTGCCTCTAGGTCTCCCCTACATTCCTTCGCCGGATGACCCAATTTACCGCATCGCAGACACTTGATACGGTCGCATGGGCCAGTATGGTGATAGTTGCACTTGTTGCACTTCGGGTACTTTCCAGCATAGCCACTCAAACCCTATCCGCCACCGTTGTTGTTATTGTTGGAACCCTGATTATTTAAGTTCCGAGCGAGTTCGGGTTTACGGTGGTTTTGTTGCTGTGGGGGGTTCGATAATGAGGAACTGGTGTTGTCAAATTTCCTCTTTCCATTACCAGAGTTGATGTTGCTGTTATCATTGCTTGTGTTATCACGGGTTTTAGAGGTGGAACCTCTAGGTGGTAGCGCACCTTGTGCCACTGCTTGATCCGTCAGCTTGTGGGCTATTCGGATCGCTTGCTGAATAGTGGTTGGTTTTGAAGACGTCACCATACCCTGAATCTGGGATACCAAACCATCGATATACATCTCGATTCTCTTAATTGGCGGATCAACCATCCGCGGGCACATCACCGCCAGCTCATGAGAACGGGTGGTGTAGGCTTCAATCTCAGAACCCACCATCTTTAACGCCCAAAATTCCGACTCCAACATCGCGATTTCCTCTCTAGGACAATACCCTTCCCGCATCATGTTCTTGAATTCCTCCCAGTTCATAGCATTTGCCAATTTCAACCCAAGAATCTACACATTAGAGTTCCACCAAGTGAGGGCGGAATCTTGCAGAGTTCCAGCAGCAAACTTGACCCTGCTGGCTGTTGGACAGTTACACATCTCAAAAGCTGACTCTGCCTTCTCGGCCCAACGCAGGAAACCTATGGCTCCCTCAGTGCCCTTAAATGAATTGGGCTTGCAGTCTAGGTAGCTCTTAAAAGTACAGACTCCGGCTTGACCTCCGGCTTAATTCTGAACGTGCGCAGCTAGAGCTGCCGCCGCATGGTCATTCAGTAGGGTTTGGAGTTCTGCTGTGGTTAGGTTTAATGTTACCCCGACCGCATCCAACGTTTGATTTGTTAAGGATCCTCCTCAGGTTCGGCTACATTAGGGGCAATTCGCGCCTCTAGTGTCTCGCAACGAGCTAAAGCTACTGCCGAAAGGCTCCTTGCTTTCCAAACTTCGTCTTGCTACTCTATCATCTCTTATTGTATCTTGAGTACTAGCCTCATTAGATGAACATGAGCATCGAGTTTCCTTCATGGCTTTAGTCAGGCAGGAAATTCTCTTCCTAGCCTCAGCTCCTGCCACACCCCGACTAGGTAGTTGCAGAAGCGTAATACGGGAATGTAACAGATAACATTGGTATCAACCAGATTGTTTATAAAGAAATTCAACAACTAATTTACATCATATTACATTGGTAGGTACTATGTTTACAAAAGATGGAGATTTGAACTTATTACAAGCTTATTTATCACAGATTGCATTTTGGCTAAGAGTGTTCCTTCTTTAGCAATTCTAGGATTAACCTCATGTGTTCTTCATGGTCGGTCTTGTTCTTGGAGTAAACGAGGATATCATTAATGAAAAGTATAACAAACTTGTCGAGGTACGCCTTGCATACTCTGTTCATAAATACGGCTGGTGCGTTGGTTAAGCCAAAAGGCATAACCGAAAACTCGTAGTGACCGTACCGAGTTCTGAATGCCGTCTTTGAAATGTCTTCTTCGCGCACTCTTAATTGACGGTAACCAGATCTCAGATCGATCTTCGAGTAGTAACTCGATCCTTAAGCTGGTCGAAAAGATCATCAATTCGGGGTAGGGGATAACGGTTCTTGTCCATAACCTTGTTCAGCTCCCGGTAATCGATGCACATGCGGAAAGTCCCATCTTTCTTTCGAACAAATAAGACAGGAGCTCCCCATGGTGATGAGCTTGGTTGGATGAAACCTTTATCCAACAAGTCTTGTAGTTGAGTGGACAACTCCTAAAGCTCCGTAGATGCGAGCCGATACGGGGCTCGTGCTATGGGTGCTGCACCGGGGGCTAATTCGATTTGGAACTCGACTTGTCGAATAGGTGGGAGTCCAGGCAAATCCTCCGGGAAGACTTCCGGAAACTCTCGCGCAATCGGTATGTCTTCGATTCGCTTCTCCTCCGCGGGTTTCTCGACAATATGAGCTAAAATCGCTGTATGGCCCTTTCTTAAATATTTCTGCGCCTTCATGAGGGTGATGACGCTTGTAGTCATGCCGCTCTTCTTGCCCTGTATCAAGATGATTTCGCCGGAAGGGGTAGTGATATGGACTACTTTTTCGTGACATATAATCTCAGCTCTATTCTCGGATAGCCAGTCCATGCCGACAACGACATCGAAACTACCAAGCGTAAAGGGTATGAGGTCGATATCGAAAGTATGACCTGACAGTTTCAACTTACATCCTGCTAGTACATGAGTTGTTTCTATAGACTTACCGTCAGTTAATTCAACAGGAAACTTAGCATCTAAAGGGGTCGGGGTTAAGTCTAAGAATCTACTAAAGGCTTTCGATACAAAACTCCTATCAGCTCTAGTGTCAAACAAAACAAAAGCAAAACAGTCGTTCACAAGGAACTTACCGGTAACCACATTCGGATCGCTGTAAGCCTGGCCTGACCCAATGATGAAAGCTCTACCCTTACCACTGTTCCCGCCACTGTTATTGCCTCCATTGTTCTCATTCTGCTTCAGTTTGGGACAATCCTTCCTGAAGTGACCCTCTTGACCACACTCAAAGCACCATTTCGTCGCCGTAGGCTGTTTAGGAGCACCCTTAGCCTCTAGGTCTCCCCTACATTCCTTCGCCTGATGACCCAATTTACCGCATCGCAGACACTTGATACGGTCGCATGGGCCAGCATGGTGATAGTTGCACTTGTTGCACTTCGGGTACTTTCCAGCATAGCCACTCAAACCCTATCCGCCACCGTTGTTGTTATTGTTGGAACCCTGATTATTTAAGTTCCGAGCGAGTTCGGGTTTACGGTGGTTTTGTTGCTGTGGGTGGTTCGATGATGAGGAACTGGTGTTGTCAAATTTCCTCTTTCCATTACCAGAGTTGATGTTGCTGTTGTCTTTGCTTGTGTTATCACGGGTTTTAGAGGTGGAGCCTCTAGGTGGTAGCGCACCTTGTGCCACTGCTTGATCCGTCAGCTTGTGGGCTATTCGGATCGCTTGCTGAATAGTGGTTGGTTAAGAAGACGTCACCATACCCTGAATCTAGGGTACCAAACCATCGATATACATCTCGATTCTCTTAATTGGCGGATCAACCATCCGCGGGCACATCACCGCCAGCTCATGAGAACGGGTGGTGTAGGCTTCAATCTCAGAACCCACCATCTTTAACGCCCAAAATTCCGACTCCAACATCGCGATTTCCTCTCTAGGACAATACCCTTCCCGCATCATGTTCTTGAATTCCTCCCAGTTCATAGCATTTGCCAATTCAAACCCAAGAATCTGCACATTAGAGTTCCACCAAGTGAGGGCGGAATCTTGCAGAGTTCCAGCAGCAAACTTGACCCTGCTGGCTGTTGGACAGTTACACATCTCAAAAGCTGACTCTGCCTTCTCGGCCCAACGCAGGAAACCTATGGCTCCCTCAGTGCCCTTAAATGAATTGGGCTTGCAGTCTAGGTAGTTCTTAAAAGTACAGACTCCGGCTTGACCTCCGGCTTGATTCTGAACATGCGCAGCTAGAGCTGCCGCCGCATGGTCCTTCAGTAGGGTTTGGAGTTCTGATGTGGTTAGGTTAATGTTACCCCGACCGCATCCAACATTTGATTTGTTAAGGATCCTCCTCAGGTTCGGCTGCATTAGGGGCAATTCGCGCCTCTAGTGTCTCGTAACGAGCTAGAGCTACTGCCGCAAGGCTCCTTGCTTTCCAAACTTCGTCTTGCTAGTATATAATCTCTGATTGTATCTTGAGTACTAGCCTCATTAGATGAACATGAGCATCGAGTTTCCTTCATGGCTTTATTCAGGTAGGAAATTATCTTCCTAGCCTCAGCTCCATCCCCTATCTATCCAGTAACATTCGCTCTTGTCGAGCGCATAATCTCTACTTCACGCTCTAAACAGGAGGCGAGAGCTGCAAAAGCGTGTTCCATCGGTAGGGTTAGGGATGGTAGTGTGTTGAAGGACAAGGGACAGCTCGGGAGAGGTAGTGGTGGAACTTGCTCACGGTAAACGATCCGCTCGACTAGACTCGGGGTACCAATTCCAGTGACCATTTTCCTCGTATACGTCTCCAGATTGGCGATATCTCTTCAGTGCGGGGGCTGCTAGTGCCGGGACTACTCGAGGTGGTGATGAGTCGGGTAGCTGCGGTTCCTTTCCAGGGACGTGGGGCACCGGGTCGGGTAATTCTCATAAAAGATACATGAGGAGGCCTCATTGACGGTGTTGGAGGAACGGTGGAAGGTGTAGCAGAAGGCATTGGTATTTCAGCTAATTCCATCTGTGGAATCATACCAAGTCTCTCATGAGGGACCATTGTCGTTGTAAGTCCCCCCGGGGCGTCGCTGATAGATACGAGATCCGCACGATGTCTAGGAGTGCGGAATCCTCCTAGACTCGTTTATTGGTGTAGAAGACGAAGAACACGATTACACATAAACAAACACACGAACAAACACACGAACGGGATAAACGAATCTGCAGATCTTTTATATAATAACCATAACACGTTACATACCGAACACAAACAAAGACACGACCGACCCGAGGTGAGCTCTACCTCGGGTCGTCTCACACGACTCTCCCTCTCTGTCTCTCTCTGGCTACTTTAACTGAACACACAATACTCTAACTTTTTGGATTTCCAAACCTAAACAAGACACACATATATATATAAACAACTTCGCGGGCTTGGGCTTGGGCCAGTAGGCGAAGTTGTTTAAACTTCGCCTATGGCGAAGTTGTTATAACTTCGCCTATGGCAGAAGTTGTTATAACTTCGCCTATGGCGAAGTTGTTCTAACTTCGTCACTTCGTCTCCGCTGATCAGAATTGCATAGCGACGGTCATAAAATGCACCAACAGACTCCCCTTTGACCGTTGCTCTCAATTCTAACAAACACAAAAGATCATCTGTTACAAAACATGCACCAACAGACTCCCTCTTAACTGATGATCTTCTGTTTGCTTCTTCTTGTAGGACTCGATTGCACTGTGATCTTTAAACTTGAACTTCACACATACATGCAACATCCATCCTGTCTTCAACCAGTTGTGTCTGAAACTGTCTTGTAGTTTCACAAATCTACCAATCACCCGGCGTCTTCCATATCAGATCTCCCCTTCAGTGTAAGCTTCTCCGACTATAATGATTGAGGTCTTTGACATGCATGCATCCCCGTGCCTAATTAATCTACTCAACCACTCACGTGAAGTTCTTCTAACTTCACCAACACGTGAAGTTCTTCTAACTTCACCAACACGTGAAGTTGTGCTCCCTCCACAACTTCACCAACACGTCGGAATTGTATAGTAAGATGAGGTTCAATCTTCAACTACTCAACATCAAGTGATCAATTTCATCACAAAACCACATTGACAGAATCTAACACACATGACCATTAATTAATCCGAAGCATCTTCAATCACCAGGGATAACGATCAAGAACATAAACACTTTAATTCCCGATTAAATCCAACTTATTCCAAAATTTTCACTTTAATAAATAAGCATCACGTTTCAGGATCCAATTCTCGAACGCCTTGAAAATAACTTAAATAATATGCTCTGACCGCAATCCAGTAATGACGAAAACCTTCAGTTCGATTAGACTTTCTTCAGTTGGTCAACCTCGAACAACAACAATTTCTTTGCCCACAAACACCCAAATATGTGTCAATATCCAGTTTCAATCAACATCCCATTTACAACTTCAACTCCATATCCAGAGTTGACCCGTATTTGTTCACACGTAAGACCAAGAGATACCAAGTTTCACTCGTTGATGGAACAACATCTTCGGTCTCACAATAATCGTGTATACCTGGCCATTCGGACGAAAACTCCAAAATAATTTTTTTTTTTTTATAACTTCGCCCAAAGTCAACTTCGCCTAAAAGTCAACTTCACCCCTCATTAACTTCGCCTGGCTATAACTTCGCCTAAAAGTCAACTTCGCCTAAAAGTCAACTTCGCCTCTCATTAACTTCGCATGGCTGCTAACTTCGCCTAAACCCTAAAATTTAAGCGACAACTTCGCCTGAACCCAATAACTTCGCCTGCGGCGGCTGTTCGGCCAAAAACGCATCAGAAACGTGTCAGAAACACCAAAACGCAGATCTCGAACCATAGCATAAAAGCCTATGGCTCTGATACCACTTGTAAGTCCCCCGGGGCGTCGCTGATAGATACGAGATCCGCACGATGTCTAGGAGTGCGGAATCCTCCTAGACTCGTTTATTGGTGTAGAAGACGAAGAACACGATTACACATAAACAAACACACGAAAAAACACACGAACGGGATAAACGAATCTGCAGATCTTTTATATAATAACCATAACACGTTACATACCGAACGCAAACAAAGACACGACCGACCCGAGGTGAGCTCTACCTAGGGTCGTCTCACACGACTCTCCCTCTCTGTTTCTCTCTAGCTACTTGAACTGAACACACAATACTCTAACTTTTTGGATTTCCAAACCTAAACAAGACACACACATATATATATAAACAACTTCGCGGGCTTGGGCTTGGGCCAGTAGGCGAAGTTGTTCTAACTTCGCCTATGGCAGAAGTTGTTATAACTTCGCCTATGGCGAAGTTGTTCTAACTTCGTCACTTCGTCTCCGCTGATCAGAATTGCATAGCGACGGTCACAAAATGCACCAACAGTCGTCGTCAAGGTAAGCGCCGGAGTGCTAGTAGTAAGCGGCACTACCAGGCGTTGAGACATAGTTGGACGAGGCGGTGGAACACCAATGATTACACCAGCTCCAGCTAATACACATCTCTTGGCTGGAACTTCAGAAGATGGTGCTTTACCCTTTCGTTTCCGTTCACGTTGAGCTGCAATTGTGGCAGCTAACGCGGCATCGACTGCAGCTTGTTGTTCTTGAAGAGCTGCATCACCAGCACCACCATGTCTACCATCACCACCATCATCACCATCATCATCTCCATCGTTCCCACCTTCTCCTCCCTCACGCTTGGAATCCGAGTCATCATGGATACAGTGATCCTCGGGAGGACATACATAATCAGGATTAATAATGTGACCAATCATACGTTTGTCCCGTGGCCTCTCCTTACGATAGATCTTCATTCTTCGTACAGTTTCGGCCTTCATGTGTTCCAAAGGAAGCACATCGTCCACCAATGTTTGATCAGTAACCAAGTTTGGTATCAAATCTTCAATTATCAACTACAGAAATTGGGGATACATTAAGACCTTCTTCTTCTTGGCCGTTTGCTGAACTTTCTCTTTCAAATGATCGAAGACCATTTCTAAGAAGTTGAATAGTTTATTGAGAATAAGTGCCATAAATTCCGATTGTAGACTAATTAGGCATTCATCAAATCCACCTTTACGACCACCCAAACAATGAATTAATACATGTAAAAGATACTTGTAGGGAGGGCATAAACCATTCTTGTTAAACATAGAATCCTCAATATCTCCACCATAACGTACACGTCTGAACAAACCCTTGATTAACTCCTTATCAAACTCACTTGGGTTATCATCATTGTCCCCAAACCGAAGCACCCTTCTAATCACTTCAACATCCACTATTATAGGAGTTTGGTTGATAGTGGCTTGAATGTGATTCTCGACTTCAAAAAACTCAGCAATATTCCAGAACTGCCTAATAATGCTCAGATAAACAGTAGGTCGAGCAGTTATAGCATAGTGTATCACCGAACGTCGTAAAAATGCCAATACATCCCCAAAAACAGCTACGTCAGCAACATTTGGATCAATATAAGCACATATTTGTGCTTCTTGTCATATGGTAGCAACTGTACTTCAGCTTGTTCTTGAGGTTGTTCTTGTTCTTGGGGAGCAGCGGGTGGATCTTGATCCATTTGATCGGCCATTACACTGAATAAAAATGAACGAATGCAAGTAATGTGAATGTTTAATATACATTAAGCACTTATATATATCTATCAATAGACAGTGTATTTAATTTTAAATGTCGTGTGTAATTGATGTATCGACGCATTTAGACCTTTGGAATATTTTATTAATTTACAATACTTAGTTAAATTAATTAAATAATTCATTTTGAAGTGTCATTCGTTATCAAAACAGTCTGATTCGTTACAGAAGTATAACGAATCGACTGATTTGCTATCAAGTAAATATTTTAACGAAGAAGAAATTAGCGAATTAACTATTAATAATAACGAACTAACTTCTAGTTCGTGTCACATTGACGAATCCATATCTGATTCCTTAAATAAGTGATTCGCTAATCTAGTTCGTGTGAATCCTTAACGAATTGAATACGGAGAAGTTCCAATTCGCTAAAGTTAACGAATGGTATAAATTAGACTTAATCTTTGACTCTCATGGTCAAAGTCAAAATTATCAAGAACACAGACGGTCAAAGTAGCAAATCGAAGGCCAGTGACTCCATAATTGACGATGAGTACCCGAACAAATGACAATACATGTCTCGCAAACTCATTGCGAAGCCCACAATACCGTATATGAGATTTTATACCAACAAATAAGTTAGATTATTCAAGGTATCTACAGAGTATAAACACCCCAAACCACAATCAAATAATAAACCCGGCATTCCATAATCAAATTCTGATTAAGGATCACCAAGGGTGTCGGATTGCTATTCCGAACAAAATGATATCATGTTTAAATTTATTAACTGAGTTTTAATCCAAGTAAACAAGGTTTTAATAACCTTAAAAACCCTGATATCAAAGGCACCTAATTACCCTATCAAAACTGTATCATTTTTGACGAAAATCACAAAGAAATGATCATCTATACCCTACGAACCCAATGGTATACTCAAAAATCCGAATTTTGAAGGTCGAAAAATTTGGAAAAATTTGAACAGTGTGACATTAGGTGTAAGGAATATGAAGGAATAGTGAAGGACGGTTCGTTTCACGTCGTCCTTTATATACTATCCTTACACGCTTCCCAATGTACAAATCAAACTAATTCGTTTGAAATTTGAAATAAGGAATCAGCTTATTCGTTATTCAAACTGAACACGTGGTATAGCGAATTAGGTTTGATTCATGTTTTGATTCGTTAAATATGCATAACGAACTAGGTGTGTTTCGTTACAGAGAGCGGAAGCGAATTAAGGAACGAACTTTGATGTAGTTCGTTAATACAACCTAATTCGTTATCCTTAAATAACGAATTATGCTTAATTTAATTTTAACTTTAATTAATAATTAATTAATTAAAAATAGATAAATCAAATAAATAAATTAAATAAAGAAGTTAAATATTATCTAATTAACTTAAAAGATTTACCGAGGACCGTTATCCCGATAACAAAATACTTTACTCGTTTCACGTTTTTGAAACATAATTTAAAGAATTTAAATAATATGTAAAATAAAAAAATATTTTTGGTATTTTGTAAAAAATTAAAGAATGTATTTACAAAAATATCCGAACTAAGATATAGACAATCTTTTTGTGTTTTTCTATGATTTTCAAAAACAGTACATATTTTTATGTTTTTGTTGAGATTGAGCAGAGAATCATATTGACCACAATGCCCTTCCATCTCAGTTTTTATTTCAGCGATATTATGACTGGCGTTAGGTCGGTCATTGATATTGTTGTCCACTTAAATCTTATAACAAGCTTTCGAGTATTTTTGTGATATGATTTAAGATTCAATTAGTGCACAGAATATCTGAAACTATCAGCCCCTAATCTCGGTTCAAGCTTAATTTGATTTTTGCCAAATCACCCCAACTTGACTTAAACCATTATAGTGTTGATCAAATTTTGAAGATTTAAGAATATTTGAGCAATGCATCAAGTTTCTTTTACTGTGAGTGAGTATGCACGAGTCCATCTGTCGGATTACATACATTGTATCCCCTGGGGTCCGTTTCTTATTGGTATTGAGACGAGCGCAAGGGAGGAACAATTGTATGACTAACAGCGGATTTTGATCAAGTCGGTAATTTGGATTGTACGAAGTACAGCATTGATCAAGTTTAATGACTTTGGGTTTGCTCTAATAGCGAGTGAAATATTCATGCATATGAATACCCAGATGATTAAGCCGCATAAAGACTCACAGTGTCCAGAATCCTAACGCTTGTTATTTGCTTTATTATATTTTTTAGAGATCAACAACTATAAGGCTTGAGTATGACCGGTTATTACATTTCTGCCATCCTCACCGAGACTTTTGCTAGAGACTAACACCTCTTTCAATTTGGCTTTTCTTTAGGTTTATATCACTTACTTTACTCTAACAGATTGTTTAAGACCTATCAATGCACCAATGATTAAGCACTCAGTCTTTTAAGCTTATTTCTTTCTGGATTTGGGGTCAAATATTCAATGTACTATCATTTTCTCTTTTTGCTTCAAAAACTCAAAATTTTGAGGAGCATAAACAAATTTAATTGCCCCAGTTAATTTAAGTTCATAAATTAATGGCTATCCTGTCAAGCTACACGTAGATAGAAGGACCAAAACATGCAAGCATGATTCACAAACTTAAATAACTTATATAACTTTCAGCTAGAATATAAAGTAGAAAGCTTAACGAACACCCCAAATACTTTCCATTATCATGTAAATGGCTATCCCGAAGATTTACAAGAAATTATCAGGGCCAAACATATACAAGTATATGTCTTTCAAATAGAAATAAATGACATAATTTTCAGCGGACGTAAGCAAAAATCTTTTTGATTTTTCTCTTTACAAACTAAAAATACAATCTTTTTGTCTTTTTGGATTTTTTTTCCTTTTTTTTATAAACAGGAAATTCACAATCTTTTTGACTTTTTCAAAATTTTCTGATGTTTTTGGTTTTTCAAAATAAATTCAAGAAAGATCACAGTGTTTTTGATTTTCCAAAAATTTCTAATATTTGTGGGTTTTATCTATACAAAAGAAACGCACAATATTTTTGTATTTTCTAAGTTTCACCCCCTAAAACCTAGAAACAAAATAAAATGTTAAACCAAAATTAACAGAAAAGACAGATAATCATCGTTGTTTCAGGATATCAGCGAGGGTCTTCAATCTATTTAAACCAAGTAAAAATTGAAAACGCGTTTTATTAAATCGGCTTTCTGAAAATCAGTATGTACTTTCTCAAGATCAATTAATTTCTTTTCATAACAATCTCGTATGAAATGATATCGAATTTCGATATGTTTCGTTTTAGAATGTTGTACGGGATTTTTGGTGATACTAATGGAAGCAGAATTATCAATTAAGATGGGAGTAGTAAGAAACTTCAAACCGCAGTCGCGAAGATGTTGTATCCACAAAACCTGGGAACAGCAACTCGAGGCTGCAACATACTCAGCTTCGGCGGTTGAAGTGGAGACCGTTGTCTACTTCTTACACTACCAGGAAACAAGCCGACTTCCTAAGAATTGACATCCCGTTGTGGTAGACTTGAAATTAATCTTGCATCCTCCATAGTCTGAGTCTGAATAAGCGGTAAGATCAAAAGTATCATCTTTGGGGTACCATAATCCGATATCATGATTTCCCCTTAGAAATTGCAGAATATGCTTGACCGCTGCCAGATGAGTCACTCAGGGACTAGATTGGTACCTAGCACATAAACAAACAGCAAATATTATGTTGGGTCGAGAAGCAGTTAGATACATTAAAGAACCAATCATAGCTCGATAGAGGGTCGGATCAACAGTATCCTTATCCAGTGATAAATTGTGACCCGCGGGAAGAGGAGTAGAAGGGATTTTTCCGGCAGTAATCTTGAATCGGCTCAAGACATCGTTCACATATTTTGTCTGATGAATGAAAATTCCTTGGTTAGACTGATGAACCTGCAACCCTAAAAAGAAATTCATCTCTCCCATCGAACTCATCTTGAACTTGGTTTGCATTGATTTCTCGAACTCCTTACACAACTTATCGTTTGTTGACCCAAAGATTATGTCATCGACATAAATCTGGACGAGGAGAAGATCATCACCAATATTCTTATAAAACAAAGTGCAATCAACAGTTCCACGTTTGAAACCATTATCCGTCAGATGGTCGGCGAGCGTGCCATACCAAGCTCTCGGGGCTTGATGTAGACCATACAATGCCTTGTTTAAACGGTAAACACGGTCAGGATAATCAGTATCTTCAAAACCTGGAGGCTGTAAAACAAACACTTCCTCATGATGTTCACCATTGAGAAAAGCACTTTTGACATCCATTTGATATAATTTAATGTGCTTGTAAGCAGCATACACCAGAAAGATTCGAATCGACTCTAATTTTGCAACTGGAGAATATATTTCAGTGTAATCAATACCCTCTTGCTGATGAAAATCTTGCACCACTAAACGTGCCTTGTTTCTCACAATTACCCCACGATCGTATTTCTTACATTTATATACCCACTTAGTCGGAATCGCCTTCTTGACTCTAGCAGGTTTGTCGATAAGATCCCAAACACCCAAACGTGCAAATTGTTATAATTCTTCTTGCATGGCTTCTACCCAAGAAGGATCTTTAAGTGCCACACGAGGATTCGCTGGCTCTACTTGAAATAGAAAGCAAGTGAATTTAGCAAGATTTATAATCCCAGACGAATGTAAGTCAGCATAAGCACATAATACATTATTCTCATTTGACGAAGCAACTTGATGTCGTGTTTGAACTCCCACATCAAGTTCTCCAATAATGTTTTGTTTCGGATGATAATTATGAATCCTAAGAGTGGAATTCTCAGGAACATCAATAGTTTCAAATAAGTTAGTGTAGTGTTCACAAAGATCATGAGATGAAACATCACTATCAGGTTCAATAACTTGAGTGTCATCAGATGAAGTAGATGCATTGTCAAAAAGAACTGGAAACTCATTATCAGGTTCTTCTGTTGGAGCTACGATTGGAACTTCAACATCATTAGAACTTGCAAATCTTGGAATTACCAATTGTTATTCAAAATAAGCACGGACTAAATCTTCATCTGGTTGATCAGTTGTTGGAGTAAACGAATTAAATAAGCCATCATAGTCAAACATCCAGTCGAGACCTTTCCCTTAAGAATGAGTAGTGTACTTTTGACAGTCCACATGGTACCATTCTTCAACACAACCAGACATAAAATTAAATACTCGTTTCTTAGGAGAAGCATAACCCAAGAAATACCCTTCGATGGCCTTTTCATCGAATTTTCCTACATCCATTTTCAACATAATACAAGGACACCCAAATGGTTCCCAGTACTTTAAATTAGGTTTACGGTTATTCAACAACTCATAACTTGTCTTCTTGAGTCTCTTAACAGTTAGAACTCGATTGAGTGTATAACAAGCAGTATTCACCGCCTCATTCCAAAACTGGACAGGAAGCTTTGAATCAGCGAGCATCGTTCTAGCAGCTTCAATCAATGTTCTATTCTTTCTTTCAGCAACATCGTTTTGTTGTGGAACATATGGGGCACTGTATTCTCGATGAATTCACTTTTATAAACAAAAGAAATCCAATACAATATTTTTAAATTCAGGACCATTGTCACTTCGAATTCTCCTCACTTTCTGTTTGTATAATGATTCGATCTTAGTGATTAAATTTTGAACGAGAACCGGTGTTTGATCTTTCGAACTCATAAACAAGACCCATGAGTATCGTGAATAATCATCAGTAACTACCAGGCAATACCAATCTCCAGAAATACTCGCACTATTCACTGGACCGAATAAATCCATATGAAGTCGCTCAAGAGGAGTATCAATGGAATTTAATAACTTAGAGGGATGTGACTTTTTCTTCTGTTTGCCCTTTTTGCAAGCAACAAAGTGATTGGATAACTTAAAATTTTCATAGACACACCATCAACTAAGTCATTTGCCATTAGATAGTTCATCTTACGAACATGAATGTGACCCATTCTACGATGCCATAGAATAGAGTCTTTCTCGGTTGCTTTCGAGACAAAACATGTTTCGATCGATGTTGGTACTTTAGAACTCATATTTAATACTTAAATATCATTTGATCGAGGTGATCGCATGACAACCATGTCCTCGGAAATCACATAACCCGGTTTTAAAATCAGACACTCTTTATCTGTAAATATTGTAGTGTATTGTTTATCACAGATTTGCGACACACTCAATAAATTATGGTCCACTTTATCACAATAGTTAACCTTCTCAAATGTAATATGCCCATTCGAAACATCACCTTCTTGTGTAATCATACCCCCAGAATTCCCAGCAAACGCCACATAACCCCCTTGAATATTTCTTACATTTGTTAAGAGGTCGAGATTTCCAGTAATATGACGAGAACATCCACTATCCATAATCCAGTTTTCACCAGAAATGGTCTTGGATGTACCCTACACACAAACGAAAATGATTAGTTCAAAAAGGCAGCCCAGGCCTCAGTCTTGGGCACCTTTTGGTTTTCTTTAGAAAAAAGTTAAACTTAGTTGCATTCAATTGTTGTTCAGCAACTTGAGAATAAGTTACAGG
This sequence comes from Bidens hawaiensis, assembly GCF_021521415.1. Lineage (NCBI taxonomy): Eukaryota > Viridiplantae > Streptophyta > Magnoliopsida > Asterales > Asteraceae > Bidens > Bidens hawaiensis. The sequence goes on from NW_027493250.1 coordinate 51,830, forward strand.
TTTTTAAGACTTTCGTCTTATATACACAGCTTGAACTACATTTGAGTTAACATTTTTGCATAACGGTTCGGTTGGAATAAACTTTGGTTTAACAGAACCATGAGTTTCATTCACATGAACAACTTTTCGAGGATGCACATTAGAGAACATAATATGAGTATCATCAGCATACGACACAGGTCGTTTCAGAATCTCTTTCACCAAAGGAACTGGTTTGGAATGGTCCTTGATAAAAGGATGAAGATTCTGATAGTTCTTCTGGCCACAATTTCTTACTACATGACCTTGTTGACCGCAAAGGAAACAACTTCGCATGTCAACATAATGATGTTGAGAATTAGTCAGAACATGTGACATAGAGGATGAATGATGACTCACATTTTTGGCCATGCTCTTAGCAAAATCATCAGATAACTCAGATTTCTTTTTCAAGTAGAAATATAAATTAGAACAGTTTGAAAAACTTTTCAAAGTATCTGTTCCAGTTGACTTCACAAATTGAACTTTCTTAGCTTGTTTTAAAACTTGATTTGCTTTAGTCAATGGATCAGATGAAGCTGGTGTTTTTGCTTGAGCATATCAACGTTCAAGATCTTGAATCTTGGAGGTTTCATTGTGAAATACACTCTCAATAAGTTATGGTTTAATGATACTTATTGGAATGTCTTTCTCTGTGAACATCGTGTCTATCCCTTTTAACTTAAATACTCTACCAGTAGATGGCTTGGAAACAGTTGGATTTATAAAACGCAACAAATCCTCATCAGAAATTTTAGATTTTTCTGGTTTCTTAGCCCTTACTGGTTTAACATTAATATGAGCATCTTGTTTCACCTTGGTTGTTATGCGAACCATACACAGCCTCCTCAAATTCATAAGGTTCACAAAGTATGTGATTAGAACTTGGAATGTTCTTGTTCTTTTGTATGATTTCAGGTTCGAACACATCCTCAATGATAACTTTGTCAACATTTTCAACAAAGACTTTGTGGCTTTGAACATGAGGTTTCTGAATTGAAGATTTGGCTTTAACAATTTCAGGTTTAACTGGTTTTGTCTTTTCAGGAATCACAGATTCTTTAACAATCACATCCTCTTCTTGTCTAGCAAAAGGATTTGGTTTGTAATCATTATGAAAAGGTGGTGGAATCTCAACAAAACCTATTCCTTTCTTTGAATCTTTTTGCTTACCAGATACTTCAATTATTTCATTTAGCAAAAATGAAGAGTTTCTGAAATCCCAATTTGTTCTTTATATCAAGAACCTCATTTTCAAGCTCGGTTATCTTTGATCTATGTTTCAAGATTTCTTGAAATTTTTTATCATTGATGGTCATTTTCACTGACAACTCAGCCTTAAGATCATGATTACTTATAGTTAAAGCCTCAATTTTCTCTCTTGAATTTATTTGAGAGTTCAAGGATTGCCTATAATTATCTTTTAATGAGCAATCAGGGTGAACTGACCCTAGATGAGCACGGAGACGGGGTTCCCATTTAGCAAAGTCGCTAAATTTCATCAAACGTGGACACTTTGAATGTGAACCAATCTCGGTATCCAGTTGTAACATTTGTTGCATCAACATGTTTTGAGAAGCTATTGCATACATACCAGCCATTTTTACAAATTTTAAATTTTAAGGATTAATTTTGAAAATAATATTAACGAATGGTAAACAGTAGAGGTAACAAACTGTGAACAGTAATCAATGAATCAAATCTTAACGAGGCTAAGATTGATCAGGTAGCGAATCAGTATTGAAATTAACGAATTGGTCAACGAATCAGATGGTCAGCGAATAAGTCAACTAACGTATTGGCTAAATGAATCACTAAGTATTGGCTTAGCGAATCAGAAATTTATCTTTAACGAATCACTAGGAAATGCTTAGAGATTTAGATTACGAACCGGCTACAGTTGATAACGAATCAACTTGTAGCGAATCAGGTTGTTACAACGGTTTGTAACAAACTCTGACAACAAATGCCACGTGGCAAAATTTGTTATAACACAATATCCAAAGTAGACACGTGTCACACGAATCAGCTGGACACGAATTGGAATGTATAACGAATTGATTAACGAATCAACCAAAACTCATAACGAATTAGTGTAAAACTTAACGAATCGGGTAGCGAATTTGATGAACATTGTAACAAATCTGACGAACAGTGTTAACGAATTGACCAAAAGGTCAATGAATTAACGAATCTTCAAATTTGTTTGAAGATCTTCAAATCTTCAAACATAATTTCCAGAAATCTGGAAATCATATGAACACTAAACCCAGAACCAAATTCGTAATACAACCCCAATTTTCACCCAAATCTCACAAATAAACTACCAAAATACTCGGAAACTTATCACGCATCTATCTCAATCATCCCGTAATCCAATTTACTTTAACTTGTATCCAAATTAACCAAAATCAGACTCTGTTTTTGGCCAATTCCAGATCCAAACTAATTCTCAATCACAATCCAACAATCCTTCTCAATACCTCGCCAATACCTTCCAATACCATACCAAACCACAAATTAACCAAACTCAGTCCATATCTTAAACAAATTCACACCAAATTTAATCAAGTTCAACCCGAACACTAAATAATACCAAATTAACACTTAACAGTCCTAATTTAACGAATTAATGACCAAATCAAGAGTAATCAAATCCCCGAAAGCTCTGATACCACTTGTGAACGACTCGGATCTCAGATCTAAGGCTAATAAACGATTTAACGGATCTAGTTCATTATTACTCTTATAGATTATCAATTTTATATATATTAGTATTAGTTGTATTGTATGTGTATATATATTAAGTAATAGATTAAGAATGTGAAGCTTTGATTGAGAGAACAATTTGACAGAGATTCAATATATAAACTTAAAAACTTCAATAAACTGTGAACAGTGTTCACATATAAATAGAAGATGCACCTAGTTCGTTAACATCCCCTAACGAACTAGAGTCCACTTCGTTACATAAACGAAATACTCTTAACGAATCAAGAGGCATAATAACTTAAGTCTTAGTTCGCTAAACATCCTTAGCGAACTAGACATTACAATTAACGAACTAACTTAATACTGTAATAATTTATTACATAGATAAAACAACAATTACATTAACTTTAAATACAAAGACTCGAGACGCAAAACCCTGTACTAACAATAGTTGAGTGCATACGATATCCAGTACGAGCCCAGGACAGCTATCAAATCTCAAGAATTGGCTGACTTTGTGGCTGATTTCAGTAGTGATTTACAGAACGAGGCTGACTTGGAAGTCCAATAGTTAGAGGAAACCAAGGATCCTTGGATCTCTTATTCACAGATGGAGCATCCTTGGTATCCTACTGAAATTGCCACAGGGGGACATAATACCCCAGTCTATAGCCTATGAGTTTCAAGCCACAAATAATGAAGCGGAATGCGAAGCTTTAATTGTAGGTTTGCAACTAGCTAAACACATGAGGATTAGGTATCTTCAGGTGTATATAGATTCGTTATTAATAGCTAACCACTTTAAGGGCTCATATGTTGTTAAAGGAGAAAAATTAATCAAATATCTAGACATTGTGAAAGAACTGTCAAAGTTCTTCGATTCTTTTAGTATTATACAGGTACCAAGGGAAGAGAACGCTGGGGCAGATGCCTTAGCGAATCTAGCATCATCTTTAAAGGTTCTAAAAGCCACGAAGATCCCAATCATCTATATACTCTCACTAGAGAACAAGAAGTTATGGAGATAACAACTAACAAAGAGATTGTGTTGTGGGATCCAATATCCTTAATTAATCAAGGATCTTGGATCCTCCCGATCAAGAAATTCATTCTAGACGGAGAGATTACCTCCACAGAAAATCCTAAAACCTTCAAACTGAAGGTATCACTATACATCTTATTACATGATATTCTGTATAGGAAATCTCTAGCGGGTCCATACTTCAGGTGTATTGAAGAACCCGAAATCCAAGAGATGCTCAAAGACTTTCACGAAGGTGATTGTGGTAATCACACCAGAGGTAGAGCCCTATTCTCTAGGATTTTAAGAACAGGATACTTCTGGACAACCATGAAGAGAGACGCCATGATTTACTCAAAGAAGTGCGATTCCTGTCAAAGACACGGCAACATTCTGCACCAGCCGGCGGAGCCTATGTATCCAATATCCTCATCATGGCCTTTCATGAAGTGGGGCATGGATATTGTGGGTAAGCTACCTAAAGCACCCGAAGAAAAAGTGTTCATGCTTGCCATGATTGATTACTTCTCAAAGTGGATAGAAATAGAAGCTTTTGTACAAGTCCACGAAAAAAAGGTGATATCCTTCATTAAAAGAAACATTATTACTAGATTTGGTATTCCTTCATAAATTGTTTGTGACAATGATTCCCAGTTTATCGGGAAAAGAACCACTAACTTTTGTGACAGTTGGGGAATAAAGATGATCACGTCTACTCCAGTGCATCCTCAAGCTAATGGCCAGGCAGAATCAAGTAACAAGATCATTATCAACAATTTAAAGAAAAAATTGGGATCCGAGAAGGGTAAATGGGCTGAAGAGCTACCTTACATTCTTTGGGCTGACAGGACAACACCCAAGAATGCAATAGGTCAAATACCTTTCTCATTGGTGTTTGGCTCAGAAGTTGTAATCCCTACGGAGATGGTGGTTCCTATTGCTAGAACAAGCATCCGTGATCCTCAAGCCAACAATGAAATCCTTCTCCAATATCTAGATATTGTTGATGAACTCAGAGACCTAGCTATGATCAGAATGGCAGCATATCAGCAAAGGGTAGCTGAGGCATACAACAAGAATATCAGGATTCGAAGATTTCAAGAAGGAGATCTAGTTTTAAAAAAAGCCTTCCAAACACAACTAATCCAGTAGATGGAAAGCTAGCACCTAAGTGGGAAGGCCCCTACTTGATAGAGTCAGAAGCTGGAAAGGGGGCATATCACCTGCTGACTATGGAAGGCAACAGATTACCAAGAACATGGAATGCTATCCAACTCAAGAAATACTTTTTTTTATCAGGATCAAGTATCCTTAGAGGATCAAGCATTCTTAAAGGGTCAAGGATCCTAAAATTGGTAATATTTATCTAATCACTTATTCATTTTAGATTCTTATTATTAACCTAAGGATAATATATTCTTAATATTTATCTTTTCCAAGTTTTGAGTCACAATGTAGATTTCAATAAGAAGTTCAATGTCTAAGAGGTTAGCCACATCTCCCTCACACTCAAGGTACATTATTATTTCTTTAGCCTAGCCTACGATTAAGGTGTGACCCCCAATGGTAATATCTTCCAAGGTTTAAAGGTTTTAACCTATCTTATAAATTAGAGTTTCTACACTCTCGCCTGTAGCGCACATTATCCAACGTATAGTTTGGGGCATCGGGACCAGTACACGCTTAGTGGCTGAAATTCCGTTGCTTCCGGTTATATGGAGGATCCTACGATTTATGGTAGACGTACCATACCACCGGTTTATAACATTTCATGCTATCTCAAGACAATGGTTTCTAACATGTTCATGTTAGCTAAGGTTTTGGCGTTTTCACGTCACTCACGTTTGGGCTAAATCCCGGTTCGGGCGAGTCCCCAATTTAACACTAGTTTATTTTGGCTTGTCCCTAGTTTATTTGGGCTTGTCCCCAGTTTATTCGAGCTTGTTCCCGGTATATTTGGGCTTGTCCTCAGTTTATTTGGGCTTGTCCCCAATTCATTTGGGCTTGTCCCTAGTTTGGTGGGTTTAATCCCAGTTAATATGATAAGTTATCTGTATCAGGTATCCTAAAGTCAAACTACAAGGATTATGAAAATATCAACACATATGGTAAATTAGATCTAATCAGATCTTATGGTATGATTTCAACTTATCAATTTATACTTATTCGGTTTTGAATTATATCTTTATAAATGTAAGGATCCAATATTCTTAATCTGTTTTCATAAGGATAATATATCCCTGAAACTATATTGCAAAACTACTAATAAATCTAAGATTACAACAGATATATTTTCGGAATAATAGATAACACGCAAATAGACAAAAGTTTTAAGTTATTATTAATAATAAGTCACCTGGACTTACCAAAATCCTTAACCCGGATTTCACCATTCGAATGATGGACCATCCACCCGGGTTAAGAAGGTGTTACTAATTGTTCATCAAAGTGCAGGAAAATAAAGACATGGGCATCAAAGGCTTCATCCCCACAAACAGAGGATCCCTCCACCTTTGCTACCCCTGATATTTGTCTTATGGATCATAGATCCTTTATCCTAGTTACTATTGTCTTAAGTACACAACCATAATATCCATAAAAACATCAGCAAATAAACAAAGCTACATGAGCTCAGGCCTTTTCTTTGCATCATTTATCGCCCATTCCAGCACCTTCTTCTTCCATCACCTCTGCTCCTTCCATGCTTGTTCCAGCTCCGCTCCATTCAGCCACCTCAGCTTCTTCTTCATCATCTCCACCACCAAGGCTTGCCTCCATTTCTCCACATCCCAGGTTGACCTGTCAAAGGCAGGATCACCAGCTTCCATAGCCATCTTGATCCTAGCTTGCAACACTGACTTGGCTGCCCACATTTTGGCCTTTTCAGTAGCTTGCTTCACTTCCTCTTGATGCTGAGATTCCGTTGTGGATAGCAGATCCTCCAAGCGTTTCTTCTCCTTAGCAAGCTTGGCTTGAGCTTTTTCCTTCGCAGCAGCCGCGATTCCCATTCCAGTAAGGCTCGCCTCCAGTTAGCTCACAATTTTCTCATGATAGCCTCTGGAAGAGTTTACGGCCTCTACAAGACAATTGCAGGACGTTGGAAGGATACTTGAGTCATAAACAAAGAATATCAGGATCAAGGATACTTACAGCAATGAGCATATCAAAAGGATTTGCTGATTCTGAAGATCTCTTCCTCTTGGATGCTCCTGATTTGGCCTCGGTAGTAGCGGTTCGTGGTTCGGAAGTGATGGTTTCCTTTAGAGCTTATCGATATCCTCCAAGGAGAACTTGCTGACGGACTTGTTGGACTTTTAATCACCTACAAATTACAAGGAACAGATAAGTTTTTTATTAATTCATTTTATTATATAAGTATAAATCTTACTTGACATATTGCTGGTGGATTCTGAAAAGTCTTCACAAAAAGCTTTCATGAATTTGGCCTGGAAGGTGCGAACTTCAGGATCCAGGGCAAGAAATCTTTTTGCTTTTTCTCTTACTACAGGTAGATTAGCCAACGAAGCAAATTTATCCACTGCAAGAAGAAAGAACAGAGTAATATGATTAAAATGAGGATCGACTATCCTAAACAGCTTTTTCAAGGATCCAGCATCCTACCCTTCTTAACCCATTTCAACGGTAAATCAACCCCGCCAGGAATGGAGCTTCGATTAACAAAAAAAATTGATTCCTCCAAAAGGAACCATTTTGGGTAACTTTGGAAATCGGAGTTAGCTGTCGGGGTTTAGATTTTAGAACGAATCGGTTTAACCCATGAGTGGTTAAGGTGTAAAGGTGTGATAGCTCCTGGGCACTGAACTTAATATTCTCTTCATCTATTATCCTCTCAATGGTGCGCAAGACCCTCCAGATCATCCGCATGGCCTGAATATAACACATTCTGGTCGCCTCGAATAAGCTTTAGGTAAAAGAAGGGAAAGGATACGAGTGACCAATGAAGAAGGGACAAGCCGGGAAGTAGACCCAAGTTTTCGAGTAGGCGTCGCACCGGACTGAGGAGTCAAAAGGTCGAAAAATAGTCTCTGGTGGGAACAAGGGAATTAGATCGTCGATTTTGGGGTCCGTATATTTACAGATTCAAATATGGGTTTGTAAAATGGTTTTGGGATTGCATTTCGTCTAACTCCGACTGATCTAAAGAAGAAGTGGAAACGGCAGACATGTTTTGGGAGAAAATATTATTCAAAGATGAGAAAGGACAAAAGAAAGCATACCTGATTTCGGCGATGAGTGAATATAAAGGGTAAAAGCAAGAAATATATAGGCGAAATAGCGGTTCCCCATGCGTATTATAACCGTGTTAATTATAATCCCTAACCTATCTAATCATCTTTACATATTTGCAGGGGATTTTGAATTTCAAAATGCCAGTTTTCATCCACTTGCAACTGCCATTTTGGGAGGAAACGGTTAGGTCACGGATAATTTTTACAGAGGATGTGTTATCCTGGGACGCGCCTGGATCAGTTATCCTAGATAAAAGCTCCAAAACTGAGTCAGGATCAAGGATCCTCGGTATTTATTATTATTAACAGTTGTTTCCTATGTGTAGGTTTTAGTTTGATAGATATAACGGCTAGAAGACCTAGTCTACCTACTTACTCACTACTTGACTCATTCAACACGTGTTTAAAGAGTTGGAAACGGCTAGTGGGAGAGTGGCGTAAAAATAGGATTAGTTGTTATTTATCTTTTTGTTTATAACCGAATTTATGATCAGCTAGGTCACATTCTTATCATTTCACACACATTAGCAATACTAATTGTTAGGGCATGAATTTTATGCTGAGGATCCTTAATCCTTAACTATCTTATGGATAGGTTATCATTGAGATATGTATCAGGTTATAAAGGATCAAAGATCCTCGGTGTTATTTGTTTACTAATGATTGCATTTAGTATGGTGATGTGTTAGACAGGTGTGGAAACTTTAAGACGTAATTGCATCAATAATCCTCATGGGCCATTCCCTAGCTGGAGTATGGATCCAGGATCCTTATTCAATATAGCTGTTAATGGATGAATTCAAGTGAAGATTGATGTTTAAATATCAACAACGGCTCCAAGACTCGTTCTTCCGCTTATCTCGCTAACTGGACTTATGAGGCACGAGGTCAAAGTCATGGGAGTGGCTAGTGGAAGACTTTCGGATTATTAGGAAATATTGTTATTTGTATTTTCTTATATAATCGAGTTATGATTGAGTAGAAAAACACATGTATTATCACACACACTAGAGCAAAAGAAATTAACTCTCTCTATTCACTAGTTTACTTTGTAATATCGATCGTCAACTCCACAACACTTGTAACCACCTTTTACCATCAATAAACTTAACGGTGATAGTTTTCACCGTTTGGGGGTTTTTTGTGCCGGAGATTACCATAATCACGTACTATCCGACCAAAGGTTACCTTGTTAATCCTTGACCGAAGTGATTCGACCAAAGATTACCTTGTTAAGTTTTGACCGAAGGAAGATTATAGTAATCAAGGGTTTTTTCCCTCGTGATCAAATCATTGTGTTCATCAAGATCTCAATTATACATTCACTTTTATCATGTTAGCACTATACCTCACTTGACAGATTTGGATACATTATCCTTAGCAAATTTTTGTCTAAAACAATTTGGCACCTACCGTGGGGCAATTGGTGCTATAATCCGAATTATTTCTATCAATTTACAAATTTTCATACCCATATCGCCTTCAATGGCCTCTCAATCCACCTCTGCTTCGTTAACAATGCCGTCTTCGGTCTCTCTCTCATCAAGGACCTTGCCACTGATGCCTCTGCCAATCACGGGAGCAACGAAGGATGCTGCTACTGGGAGCAAGACGCAACTACCAGTCTTTCAAAGCTCAAAAACCGCTGATGCTGCGCCGGTGGTTAATACTAACAATGATGTTTCATCTATGTTTTCGCAGGTTAAGGCATATATGGAGCAGCAGAACAAGACCCACCAAAGGATCCTGCGTGAAATCGAAGACATCAAAAATTCTAAGAGGCCAGCAGAGGATTTCACCCCCCTGATGCCTAGGATGCTGGAGTTCACCAGTCCAGGATCACTAGCTCAGTTCCCACAAGGATCACCCATCCTTCAACAGGGATCCATGGGTCTTCAGACTCAAGGATCCTCATCCTTCCAGCAAGGATCACCCATCCTTCAAAAGGGATCCATGGGTCCTCAGACTCAAGGATCCTCAGCCTTCCAGCAAGGATCACCCATCCTTCAACAGGGATCCATGGGTCCTCAGACTCAAGGATCCTCAGCCTTCCAGCAAGGATCATCCATCCTTCAACAGGGATCCATGGGTCCTCAGACTCAAGGATCCTCAGCCTTCCAGCAAGGATCATCCATCCTTCAACAAGGATCCATGGGTCATCAGATCCAAGGATACTCCGATTACCAGCAAGGACCATCTATCTTCAGCCGTGGATCGATGGGCCAACCAGTGCAGAGTCCCTCGATGTTCCAAAGGGGATCAGGGATGCTTCCACCAGGATCCTTCGGGATTCCTCATAAAGGATCCTTCTTTCAGGATCAAGGATCCTTTGGATCCCACCATCAACGATCTTCCGAAGTCCATGATGGGGACATAATCCCCATGCAGACCATAGCCTCTGGAGGACCCACTCCGATTGCTGACTCCTCTTATCCTAGATACTCGTCCGGGATGCCAAACTTCACCGAACAGAGAGGTAACTGGTATGATCATATATCCTTAGACACTAACCATGGTTCCATGCAGGATGCAGGTATCAACCAGGCAATGGCCAAGGAGTTGCGAAAACTCAAGGACATGATATCCAGTGTTCCCGGGGTGATACGTCTGATTCCTGAGATACCGAAGGGGAGTCACAAGTTATCCAGATTCGCTCCACCTATCTGTGATGCTGAAATCCCGAAGCGGTTTCAAACTCCCAACATGAAGACTTATGATAGGAGCACCGATCCTGAGGAGCACGTTTCCCAATATAGGGAAATGATGGAAATTAATCCTATTCCTGAAAGGCTCAAGGAGGCTTGCCTTTGCAAAGGATTTGGATCCACACTAACGGGAACCGCACTAAAATGGCTGCTAAGTCTTCCTCCCTTTTCAATTACTTCTTTCTCTCACTTAGTTAACTTATTTAACACTCAATTTTCCTGTAGTCGGAAATTTGAGAGGTTAACCAGTGATTTATATCGTGTTATCCAACCTAGTGATAAATCCCTTAGGGATTTCGTTACCAGGTTCGGCAAGGAAGCTCTAGAAATACCAAATCTTGACATGACTACTTCTGTTGAAGCATTCAAGATGGGAATTCAGAAGAGCTCCCCCTTTTATGATGATTTAGTGATGACTCCGTGCAGGACATTAGACGAAGTCAGAAACAGGGCATTAAGATACATCCGATTGTTAGAAGACAGAAGGATCTAGGATCGTCTTAGCGGACAAACAAAACAAGAAAAGCCTGAAAAGAATAAAGGATCCTGGAACAGGAACAACAATTCAAAGCCATACACCAAATTCAACAATCAGAACGTACGAGCAGTTGAAGAAGGAGATGACGATGAAGACTATCCTTGCATCTCCGACTATTGTTTCTCTGTGGACACTCATGGCTTGATCTATGCCATGAAGGATCTGGGAAAAAAGCAAGGTGGCCCCGAAAGAATGAGAAGACTGTCGGCTTCAAGGACAAGTCTAAGTGGCGCACCTTCCACGAAGATTTTGGCCACACGACAGACGAGTGCATCGGCTTAAGGAGGGAAATTGGATACCTCCTGAGCAAGGGTCACTTTAAAGAACTCTTGGGAAGGAAAAAATCCAATATCCAAGATCCTGAAGACCTTCCACAGAAAGCAACGCCGCCACCACCAGATGCTCATGTGATCAACTTTGTCTCCAGAGACTACAAATTGTTTCAAGATTCCTGTACTATAGAAGAAAATCCCGTGGAAGAATTCGAGTTGGACGATGAAAGAAGACCGCTCATCCCCACTACTCGAGTGCCTGATCAGAGAATCTTCTTCAATTCGAGGATCCAGGATCCTCACCAGGATGAGCTGAACGTACAAACGGTCAATTTCATCTCTGGTGGATCAGACATTTGTGGAGCTTCCTTTTCGGCAGCAAAAAGACTCGCTAAAGAGACGAAGTTGGATAACGGAGACCGACCCATAGTATCCACCACCTTGACAACGGACAAAAGAATCTTCTTTGATGAAGAAGACAAACTAAACATCCAGGATCGTCATCACGACGGTTTGATTATTACTCTGTTTATAGCTAACCATTATGTACGTAGGATCCTAGTTGACAGTGGGAGCTCGGTCAACATTATCCAACATGACGTCCTCAAAAAGGTGAACATACCGGATTCGGAGATCATTCCTAGAACGACAGTGCTAGTCGGTTTCAGTGGAGAAACCAAGAAGACACTGGGGGACATCAACCTCCCAATTTATATCGAAGGGTTAAATTCATACCAAAAATTTTGTGTTATAGATAACCTTTCCTGTTGCAATGTTATTTTAGGTAGGCCCTGGCTCCATGGAATGAAGGCAGTAGCCTCAACTTATCACCAATGCATCAAGCTACCACTCCTTGGGGAGTTGTAAAGATAGTGGGTGACCAAGCGGAGGCCAAGAACTATTATTCATCATCAATGAAGCCAACCGCCAAGCAAACTATAGCATAGCAACTACAGCAATATCCTAGGGACGTGCTGGAAGCTCGGGAGAAAGACTTAAAGAAGTATCATTGGACCCCGAGGATCCAGAGATAAAGGTGTTCCTAGGATCCAGTATCCCCAGGAAGATTGAGGAGGATTTAATATCCTTCTTAGGGCGAAGAAGATCTACCTTTGCCTTCAAGCATTCTGACATGAGAGGTATTTCAAAAGAGGTAATCACTCATAACCTCGGCCTTGATTTGTTTGTTAAACCCGTCCATCAGAAGCGAAGAAAATTCGCTCCTGAGAGGAACAAGATCATACAAGAAGAAGTTGAAAAACTTCTTAAGGCCGGTATGATCAGAGAGGTTCAATATCCTCGATGGCTAGCTAATGTGGTCGTTGTTTCAAAATAGAATGGAAAGTGGAGGGTGTGTGTCGATTTTACTGATTTAAACAAGGCATGCCCCAAGGATCCTTTCCCATTACCACATATAGATTCCATGGTGGATGCAACGGTAGGACATGAAATGCTTACCTTTATGGATGCATCCTCTGGATTTCAACAAATTCAGATGGAACCATCTGATCAAGAGGATACAGCATTCATGACTCCCACCGGCATATATTGTTATACTGCTATGCCGTTTGGACTAAGAAATGCAGGGGCAACATACCAAAGACTGGTCAACATGATGTTCAAGGATCAGTTGGGTAAGACTATGGAGGTCTACATAGACGATATGGTGGTGAAGTCAAAGAAAGCTGAGGATCACCTTAGAGACCTTGAGGAAGCATTCAATATCCTCGACCAATATAACATGAAATTGAATCCGTCAAAATGCCACTTTGGTGTTGCTGGAAAATTTCTGGGATATATGGTGACTAAAAGAGGAATTGAACAAGCCCTGAGTAAATTGAAGCCATCCTCAATTTGAAATCTCTTGCAAGCGCAAAGGATGTCCAAAGGCTCACAGGAAGAATAGCTGCTCTCAATAGGTTCATCTCAAGATCCTCCGAGAAGTGCAAGGACTTCTATGATATCCTTAGGAAGAATAAGAAGTTTGAGTGGACGGAAAAGCATGAGGCTGTGCTTATGGCCTTGAAGGATTACTTATCCTCAGCTCCAGCTCTAGTGAAGCCAGTGGATGGAGAATCCTTATATCTATATTTAGCTGTCTCATGAAATGCAGTAAGTGCCGTCTTGGTAAAGGATCATGAAGGTGAAAAACATTATGTTTACTATGTAAGTAAAAGTCTTCTAGATGCGGAAGCCATGTATTCTCATTTAGAAAAGTTAATTCTTGCACTCATTATGGCTTCTACTAAATTAAGACATTATTTTGAAACTCGTCCTATTATCTTGAGAACTAATTATCCTGTGAAGAATGTTCTTAGAAAACCAGAGTTATCAGGTAGAATGGCCAAGTGGGCTGTAAAATTAAGTGCATATGATATCCAATACGAGCCAAGAACAACAATCAAGTCTCAAGAACTAGCGGACTTTGTGGCTGATTTCACTAGTGACCTAAAAAAAGAAGCTGACTTGGAGGTCCAACAACTAGAAAAGACTCAGGATCCTTGGATCCTCTTCACAGATGGAGCATCCAACGTAAGAGGAACAAGATTGGGGATCCTACTGAAATCGCCACAGGGGGGCATATTATCCCAGTCCATAGCCTGTGAGTTCCAAAAAAACAAACAATGAAGCAGAATATGAGGCTCTAATCGCAGGTTTGCAATTAGCCAAAAGCATGAGGATCAGGTATCTTCAAGTTTATGTAGATTCTTTATTGATAACTAACCACTTTAATGGCTCGTATGCTGTTAAAGGTGTGAAACTAATTAAATATTTAGAAATTGTGAAGAGTTATCGAAATCCTTCGAAATATTTAGTATTACACAGGTACCGAGGGAAGAAAACGCTGGGGCAGACGCCTTGGCAAACTTAGCCTCGTCTTTGAAGATTCCTGAGGATTTGAAGATCCCACATTCTCTCGCCAGCAATAGGAGAACCGGAAGTTGGGGAGATAACGAATGATAAAGAAATCGTACTCTGGGATCCTTTATCCTCGAATAACAAAGGATCATAGATCCATCCTATCAAGAACTACATTCAGACTGGAGAAATTCCAGCCACAGAAAATCCCAAGTCCTTCAAACTCAAGGTATCCCAATATATTTTGTTAAATGATATGGTATATAGGAAATCTCTTGCAGGTCCGTCCATATTTGAGATGCATTGAGGATCCTGAGATCCAAGAAGTACTCAAGGATTTTCATGAAGGAGATTGCGGCAATCACACAGGTGGAAGAGCGTTATTTTCCAGGATACTCAGAACTGGATACTCCTGGCCAACAATGAAGAAGGATGCAGTGGAGTATTTAAGGAAATGTGATGCTTGTCAAAGACACGCGAACATCCTTCATCAGCCAGCGTAGTCTCTATATCCTATATCCTCCTCATGGCCTTTCATGAAATGGGGTATGGATATTGTAGGCAAGCTACCAAAAGCACCCGGTGGAAAGGTCTTTATGCTTGCTATGACTGACTACTTCTCCAAATGGATTGAGGCAGAAGCATTCGTACAGGTCCGAGAAAGGGAAGTGATATCTTTTATTAAACGAAATATTATAACTAGATTTGGTATTCCTGCTGAAATTGTTTGTGATAATGGTTCCCAGTTTATCGGGAATAGAACCACTAACTTTTTTGACAGTTGAGGCATCAAAATGATTACTTCCACTCCAGTTCATCCTCAAGCCAATGGTCAAGCGGAGTCTAGCAACAAGATCATTATCAACAACTTAAAGAAGAAGCTAGGATCCAAGAAGGGAAAATGGGCTGAAGAACTTCCTTATGTTCTTTGGGCAGGCAGGACAACGCTAAAGAATGCGACAGGTCAAACACCTTTCTCATTGGTGTTTGGCTCAGAGGCTGTACTTTCTACCGAAATGGTAGTTCCTATGGCCAGAATAAGCATCCGTGATCCTGAAGCCAATAAGAAATTCTTCTTGAAGACTTGGATACTATAGAAGAACTCGGAGACCTAGCCAAGATTAGAATGGCGGCTTATCAACAAAGGGTAGCTGGGGCATACAACAAGAATATAAGAATCAGAAGATTTCAAGAAGGAGATTTAGTTTTGAGGAAAGCCTTCCAAAATACTACCAATCCGGCTGATGGAAAGTTAGCACCCAAATAGGAAGGACCTTATCAGATTGAGTTGGAGGCAGGAAAGGGGGCATATCATTTGCTCACAATGGAAGGCAACAGGTTACCAAGAGCAGGAATGCCATCCACCTCAAGAGATATTTTTTCTGATCAGGATCTATTATCCTTAGAGGATATATTATCCTTAAAGGATCAAGGATCCCAAAATTGGTAATATTTGTCTGATTGCTTATCCTTTACAAATTCTTATTGTTATTTGAGGATAATATATTCTTAACAATTATTTTCTCCAAGTTTTAAGTAACAATGCAGGGATTTATTCAAATGTTCAATGATCAAGAGGTTGGCCACCTCTCCTTTACATTCGAGGTATTATCTTATTTCCCTTGGCCTAGCCCACGATTGGATATGACCCCCGATGGTCATATCCCCTACGGTTTAAAGGTTTTCACCTTTCTTATAAATAGAGTTTCTACACTCTCGCCCGGAACGCACGCTATCCAATGTATAGTCCGGGGCAGCGGGACCAGTACACTCTTAGTGGCTGACAATTTCGTTGTCTTCGGCTATATGGAGGATCCTACGATTTATGGTAGACGTACCATACCACCGGTTTATAACGTTTTCACGTTATCTCACGTTTGGGCTAAATCCCGGTTTGGGCGAGTCCCAGTTAACATCTGTATTTGGGCTTGTCCCCAGTTTTGGGCTTGTCCCCAGTTTCGGGCTTGTCCCCAGATTACACGGGCTTGTCCCTAGTTACACGGGCTTGTCCCCAGTTGCACGGGCTTGTCCCCAGCTTATTGGGTTTAATCCCAATTAACACTATGAATTGTTTGCAACAGATTCTCTAAGTTCTCTGTGAGGATCAAAATTCTAAGGATCCCGAATCCTAAAGCTATTCCTTCAAGGATCACTGAGAGTTCAATACTTATGGTAACTTAGGTCTATCTAGACCTTCTGGTATGATCTCTGTTAATTAACTTATGTATCATATTGGTTGCAATGATTTTGGATGTTTCAGTTTAAAGGATTATTCCCTTAAAGTTGTTTTATTACTAAATATTTTACCTATTTTAAGGATACTATATCCTAAAATTTGTCCTTCAAGGAAATTCTATTGTAAAATTTTTATCGACTTTTAAGGATATTTTATCCTACTATTTATTCTTTAAGGATATTTTATCCTAAGCAATTTTCATAAGGATCTTTTATCCTAAAAAACTTTTACTTAAGATTATTTTTTAAAACTATCAACAATGCTAAAGTTATATCTAACAAACTTTTAAAAGTAATATAACAAGTAAATAGTCAAAAGATTTATATTAATAATAAGCCACTAGGACTTATCCAAAATCCTTAACCCGGACTTCACCATGTAAAAGATGGACCATCTATCCGGGTTAAGTAAAAGTTACTAACAGTTCATAAGTGCAGGAAAATTAAAAACAGGGGCAACAAAGGCTTCATCCCCACAAACAGAGGATCCATCCACCTTTGTCACCCCCGCCAATTGTCTTAAGGATCATGGATCCTTTACCCTAGTTACTATTGTTTATTACAAAACAAAGTCATTGTTCAGAAAAACATCATAAAAGCAAAATAAAACGGGCTTGGGCCTTGTCTTCTGTATCCTTCATCGCCCGTTTATGCGGTTGCTTCCAACTCCACCATTGCCTTGTTGCCTCCTTCGGCTTCATCTTGCCCCTTCACACCGCTCGTCCCTGCTTCACCTGCATCAGCCATCGCTCCTTCAGCTTCATCCTCGCCTCCACCCAAGTTGATCAAGGCTTGCTTCCACTTCTGGATTTCCCATGAAGATTTGTCAAAGGACGGATCATTAGCCTCGGTCACTAGTTTGATTCTAGCTTGGAGGATCGACTTGGCTGCCCAGACCTTTGCCTCTTCAGTGGCCCGATTGATCTCATCCTGCATTTGGACTGCAGGTGTGGAGGCATGATCCCTTGCTTGTTTCTTCTCCTTGGTAATCTTGGAGAGGGCCTTGTCCTTGGCGGCGGCCATGGATCTCATTGCAGCAAGGGTCTCTTCGTACTCGCCAACAGTCTTCTCATAATGGCTTCGAGCAGAGTTGATAGCCTATAACAAGGAAATAGAATAAGTTAAGAAGGATAATTGGATAATGAAGACTGAAAGGATCCTTACAGTAGAGAGAATTTCCAGAAGCTGTTTTTCGGTATCAAAGGGGTTCTCTGGATCTGAACTCTTCTTCCTCTTAGCCCCTGACTTGGAACGAGTTGTGATTGGGAGAGGCTCGGATGTAGGAGTTGGTTTCGGGGTCTCTTTCTTGATAAACATGCCATCGATATCCTCGAGAGAGAACTTGGAAGCAGATTTTCCTGATCTCCGAGCGCCTGAAAACAGTAATCGGCAGATAAGTTTTCAATTATTACACTTTTTAATATTAAAAACTATTTAAAAATTATCACTCTTACTTGACATGATTGACTCTGAGTTTGATTCTAGAAAAGCTTCAATGAACTTGGCTTGAAAGGTTCTGATTGCAGGATCCAGCGATAAAAACTTCTCGACTCTCTCTTCGACTCCAGGAAGATCAGACAGCAAATCAAAATTTTCAACTACACAGGCAATGAAAAATGTTAGCAAAAGAATAAATATTTTCCTTGGTTACCTAGGGATCCTAGATCCTACCCTTTGGTATCCACCTCTTGGGAAGATCAGTTCCACCCGGAATGGAATCCCTTTTTACGAAGAAAAATTGGTTCCTCTAGAGGGTGCCATTTAGGGTAACTTTGGAAATGGGAGTCACTTGGTGAGGTTTCGATTTGAAGACGAAGTGTTTGGAGCCATGGGTAGCAAGATTGTACAGGACTGATAGTTCTGCTAAGCCAAACTCAATGCCCTCCTCTACGGTTATTCTTTCTATGGTATGAAGGACTCTCCACAGCATCGGCATGGCCTGGATATAACAAATTCCCGCCAAAGTGAAGAACCTTTGAGTGAAGTCGGGGAAAGGATATTTATAACCTATGAGAAACGGTTGGGCCGGAAAGCAAACCCAATTTTTTGAAATTCTATCGCTACGAGCTGTGGAATCGAAGGGTCGGAAAACTGACTCAACTGGAAAATGTGATCGGATTTCATCAATTTCCGAATCTGTGAATTTACAGATTTCGAAAGAAGGTGATTGAAGGATGTCTTGCGAGTAAAGATCGTCGGGGTCGGTATGGTTGAAAGAAGAAGAGGAAGAGGATATAGAAACAGTCAACATGTTAAAAGAAAACAAACAAGAAGAAAGAAGGATACCTGAAAGACGACTGGAAATGTGGTTATAAAAGAATTATGATCATCGCATATATAGGCGGCATATAATAATGGTTTGTGGATATTAACCGTCTGACACACGTCTAATCATCTTCTTTGCAGGAGTTTGACATTCAAAATGACAGTTGTGTTCCACTGTCACCCGCCATTTTGGGGGCAATTGTTAGGGCATGAATTTTATGCTGAGGATCCTTAATCCTTAACTATCTTATGGATAGGTTATCCTTGAGATATGTATCAGGTTATAAAGGATCAAAGATCCTTGGTATTATTTGTTTACTAGTGATTGCGTTTAGTATGGTGATGTGTTAGACAGGTGTGGCAACTTTAAGACGTACTTGCATCAATAATCCTCATGGGCCATTCCCTAGCTGGAGTATGGATCCAGGATCCTTATTCAATATAGCTGTTAATGAATGAATTCATGTGAAGATTGATGTTTAAATATCAACAACGGCTCCAAGACTCGTTCTTCTGCTTATCTCGCTAACTGGACTTATGAGGCACGTGGTCAAAGTCATGGGAGTGGCTAGTGGAAGACTTCCGGATTATTAGGAAATATTGTTATTTGTATTTTCTTATGTAATCGAGTTACGATCGAGTAGAAAAACACATGTATTATCACACACACTAGAGCAGAAGCAATTAACTCTCTCTATTCACTAGTTTACTTTGTAATCTCGATCGTCAACTCCACAATACTGGTAACCATCTTTTACCATCAATAAACTTGACGTGATAGTTTTCACCGTCCGGGGGTTTTTTGTGCCGGAGATTACCATAATCACGTACTATCCGACCAAAGGTTACCTTGTTAATCTTTGACCGAAGTGATTCGACCAAAGATTACCTTGTTAAGTTTTGACCGAAGGAAGATTATAGTAATCAAGGGTTTTTTTCCCTCGTGATCAAATCATTGTGTTCATCAAGATCTCAATTATACATTCACTTTTATCGTGTTAGTACTATACCTCACTTGACATATTTGGATACATTATCCTTAGCAGATTTTTGTCCAAAACACTGATAGTTCTCTAGCAATACACAGACACTTCGCATTCATTGTATTACTAATCATAATCTCCAACCTTGTAACACTCTTTTTAATTAATAAAGTGGTGACAGGCGATTTGTCATCGCCCGGGGTTTTTGTGCTGGCGATCCGACCAAGATCAAGGGCTTTTCTTCGCAACAAATCATTGTGTTCATAGATATTTCGTTTACATATTCATTATTATCATTCAAAGCACTAAACCTCACTTTACAAATTTGGTTACATTATCCTTAATCGATTTTTGACCAAAACAGGAAGCTTTTTTATCAATGGAAACAATAGTCTGTTAAGTAACTCATTTAAATTTTAGGACAGCAAAATTACGTTCAATATGTTTGTGCTTTGTCTAACGGGCAAAACTAGTACACACACAAAAATTTTATTAAAAATTAACATGTCAAAAGTCATCCAATGTGTACAATTAATTCAACTCCACAGACATGGAATTTAGGACTCAACCCATTCGCAGGTATCACCAATGAAAATAAAGAGTATGCTACCAGTCCTCATCAAGTGTATCACACTTGACTTTGTATTTACAATCCTCAATGCATGCATCCACTTACCCATCCAAGCATAAGTCATACATACATACATACATTATTGCTTAGTTTCTTTTACACACGCTATTGCTTAGTTTCTTTTATGTTAAATATGAATTTAGAAACTATAGATTTTTTTGGTTTTAGATCTCATATCAATCATTTATCCCACTTGTTTCAATATAAACAGGTCGACATTGGCACACATCATTTTCATAAATGTAGCACAAAGTTTGTTCACAAGAAAAAAGTTACCGCAGTAGTAACTTGATGGTAGATAGCAAGTTGTCGTCGGTAACAACTTGTTGACCTTTTACTTTATTCAAAAACTTATCTCGGTAGCAAGTTATGCGTTAGTAGGAACCATTTTCCCAGTGGTAAGAAAACATTGCCCTTCGATAGGAACAATAACTTATTCTTGCAGTAGTGACATTATTCTGCAATAGCAAGTTGCATCGCCATCAATAGCAACATGCTATATCAGCATTAAGTCTTTAATCATTGGTGAAGAATTTCAAAGCTTTTAGAGGAGTTGTGACAATTTTAGTTATGATATTATAGGAAATTCAAAAGCCTACTACAAAAAGTACAAATCCTACAATATTTATTATGACATGAATCTCAGACAAGTTAGATGTTTTGCAACCAGATGTAAAGGCAAAGTTGAAAATAAGGATGCAACCAGATGTAAAGGTAAACTTGAAAATAAGGACTACATATGAAGATACACATTTTAAACAATACTTGAATTCAGATTTCCATTTCAACAACTTATGCAAACGATACAAATTGCAAACGATACAAATTACAAATGCAATTCTAATTCTAATTCCATTGAATTTCACAGAATTCGTTGATTCAAAAATCATAATAAACAAAGAACGGAAACAAACCCTAAAACCGCCACCAAAAGCCATCAAAACAGTTCAATAACAGACGGACATAATCGTCCGGTCAATAATAGCTGACACCAAGAACCAGAACGCAAACATGAGAGGCAAAGTATTCACAATGCATAGTCATTTCATATTCAAGATTCCCAAGAACATAGGGAAGATGGCTCATTGTAAAGAATGTGCAACACCTTTTCTTGCTTCATATATGGTGTCTGAGATCTTTGTGGGCGGCCAATAACGAAACACAGACCGACCCACAATGTTATCTATAGGAAGCGGGCCCCTACAAAATAACAAACAAATATTAATATATTATAATTTCATTCTATTTAACCAAGAATTAGAAACACAAGAAGATTTTAATCATTACCATATGTGTGAGTCAAAACTGTTGTTTCTGTTGTCACCCAAAACGAACACATAGCCTTCTGGCACCACCTATGACAATAACAGTAATAGTTTGCACTTTAAAATTGGATCTTGATGCTAGTGAAGATAAATGCCTTATCAAGAACTTGTAGAGTGAAAGTATATGATAAAATGTATACAACAAATAATATCATATTCCATTGTATTACCATTGGTTTCATTTCATAATTTAATGGCTCTAATATAAATTCTTCATCTTGTACAACACCATTTATCAATAGGTTACCTCCTCGAACCTGAAATTATACAATCAAATTAATGTTTTAGGCGTAAAGATAAGTATTATAATCTTGGTTTTAAAAGGCGCGAAGCACAAAAAGCTAGAGCCAAGCTGTGAGCTACTCGAGATCAGCTCGCTAAAAGCTCAAATCGAGCCAAACTTAAACAGGCTCAAGCTGGAGCCTGATTCTAAATATAAGCTTTTTAATAAAACAAGCCTGACCTTCATTTATCAAGCTCGAGCTGGCTCGTAAGGGTAAACAAGCCTATTATTTATATAACTTTTATTTAGTATAGTAAATACATATTTATATCATGCACATTAATACGACTATTATGTTATATACAAAAACTATAATTCCAATATAAACAAAAATAATTATATTTGTACATAAATTAACTAATAAATGCTAAGCAAGCCAAGCCCAAGCTTCATTTATCGAGCTCGAGTTGGCTGTTGGCTCGTGAGTGTAAGCGAACCTACTATTTATATAAGTTTTATTCAGTATAGTAATAAATATTTATATAACACATATTAATATACACAAAATTGTGATAAAAGTAACTAAAAATTAAATATTATGTCATGTGTAAAATTATTATTGAAATAAATACAAAAAATAATTATAAAATGTAAATAAATTAATTGATAAATATTAAACAAACCGAGCTCGAGCTTGAAAAACTACACACTGCGATTGCTTTTTAAAACTAAGGCCATAATGTGTAGAGAAAGATAACTTTTGAAATCATATATCTTACCTCAACACAATCTCCGGCTTTTGCTACAATTCGTTTAATAAATACATCACCAGAACTGTAACCATATTCCTGTATCATGAAGGATTGAGTATAATAAGTCAATAACAAGATTTGACCAATATAAAACAGCCATTATTATGTATGGTCTGATAAATGAATAACTCAGAACTAAAATTTGACCAGAAGAATGGGAGGGGCCCTGAATATCACAATATCTGAAACTTCTGGCTTTCGAAAGACGTATGAAACCTAAATCAAAAAGAAACAAAAGCCAAAATCTTATTTTAAAATCAAGTCACAAGTCTCCATTTACTTTAGAAAAGCAATTCATAAAACAATTAGATGATAACACCTTCAAATACATCACATAAAACCACAAATTACTTTTTGAGGGATTGGCAAATAAACAATTACTTTATAACACCTTAAAATCAATCAAATGAAACCACAAATCAAGAAACAATTACTTAATAACACCTTCAAATCCATCAAATGAGACCATCCATTTACTTTGACGGATTACCAAGTCAAGATATAATTACTTGATTACATCATCAACAAAACACTTTTAAAGGAATAGCAAATCAAGAAATAATCAGATGATAGCACCTTTAAATAGATCAATTGAAACTAAAAATCTCACTTTACTTTGAAAGATAAGCAAATCAAGAAACATGATGCATGATAACACTTTCAAATTGATCAAACGGAACCACAAGTGACCATTTGCTTTGAGAGATTAGCAAATCAAAATTACTTCATAACACCTTCAAACCCAACAAATCAAATCACCATTTACTTTTGACATTTTAGCAAATCAAGAAACAAAATGCATGATAATACCTTTAAATCCATCAAATGCAACCATTTACATGACATATCAGCAAATCAAGACAAACCCACTTGTTCCCATATACTTCAAGTCTATTATAACACCAATCAATCACCGTAATCTAAGTATGCATATGAAGCCTGAATCATATTAACATCAAACCTATTAATCAGCAATTAAGATTATACCTTTTCAGCCATAATACGATCACCAATATCAAGAGTGGGACTCATGGAAGCCGAGGGAATGGACCTCGGCTCGGCCAACTGCGACCTAAACAATATGCTGACACTGAAAGCCGTAAAGGCAGCCTTGGCATCATCCGAACAAACATTCAGCAACTTGGAAAACCAAGTGTTCCTGACAACGACAGACGAAGTCGTCGTTGTGTTGGCATCAACAACATCACATCTGTTAACAACGGTGCCTCCTCCTCCTTTATCCACCTCACTGCTATTAATCTCATTACAGGGAAGCCACTTGGAGCCTTGCAGAAACGGAATAACCGGAGTAGGACACGGTGAATCGAATCGCCATGACTGCAATTTTGATGAAGATGTGGAGAATAGCTTCTAAGTGGTGGTGTGAAGCTAATTGGAAGCCTACAAAGTCAAGGATCCCATTGGAATTGAAGGAAGTGGTTGGATTCAGATGGTAGGCTTGAATTGGATTAAATTGAGAGCAATATATATATAT
The DNA here is from genome assembly GCF_021521415.1 of Bidens hawaiensis. Lineage (NCBI taxonomy): Eukaryota > Viridiplantae > Streptophyta > Magnoliopsida > Asterales > Asteraceae > Bidens > Bidens hawaiensis. Next base: position 76,174 of record NW_027493250.1, read on the forward strand.
ATATATATATATTACAAGAAACCCTAATATGAATATGAATATGAAAATGAGGAGGAGGTTTGAGTTATCTCCGGGAAGAGACCGAGACAACTCAGGGAAGGAGACGCCAAAGATAGAAACTACTTTACGTCTCTATGTGTGGGTTACAAGTGCCTTTGTTAATAAGAGGCGGCTCACTTCTTTTTTATTTTAATAAATTATTAAATTTGTAAAGCTAAACTAAATTAAATGTTCATATGTTTTTCAGATATTCGAAAAATATACATAAAAACTTGGAATATGGTCGATAATCATTCGCAGTGACGGATCCAGAAATTTTTCTCATATGGGTCGAGAATTTTTATGGTCGGTACTAATACAACTGTCGGGTCAAATCGGGTCGGGTTGAATCGGGTCATATATATAAAAAAAGATTACCAAACAAAATATTAGATAACAAATATATTAAAGTTGTTCTCTACGAGTTTTCATTTTTTGAAATTTAACCATTACATCATCTACTTTAACATTGACAAACAAGTCTTTCTCAATATAACAAATACAACTGTCGCTTAAAATTTTCATCACCTATTCGATTACGCAAATCGGACTTCACATACTTCATCGCCGAAAAGGATCTTTCAACGGCTGCAGTTGCAACGGGTAATACGAGAGCTAACTTTAATAAACGATACACCAATGCAAAGGAATGGTGTTTCTTTGTTTGAACCATCAATTGAACAAGACTTGCTAAACCATTCAAGTTTTTAAATCGTTTATCTCCTTTCAAATTATCGATGTATGTCGCGAGTTCAACCGGGAGTCTTCTTTTATCACTTTCATCAAAATCATATGGGTACAACTCGACTAATCGTAATATTTTTGGAATTGAAAATGCCCGAAAATTATCACAATGAGTCAAACAACTCAACAAAACAAGTAAGTCGGATGTTACCTCGTTAAAACGGTCCCCAAACTCTTGGGTTTCCAAATCTAGAACCGCATTGAAGCAATCATACTCATAATAGTGGCGATTTTTCATGTTTGTTTTTTTTCTTGGCGTTGGTATGTTCATGTAGTCATCATCGATCGAAAGGACGAAGTGAGGCAGCAGAGGCGGTAAAAAAAATAAATTTTAGAAGTTAGAACTGGATTTTGGGCTAAAAATTGAGTAGGGTTTGAATTGGGTTTTGGGCTTAAAAGTTGAATTAGATATTGGACTAATGGACTTGTTAATATTAAAGTCAAATTAATAGAAAAATTGTTTATATAACGTTTATATAATTATATTTATAAAATTGTCATTGTATTTTTTGTTAGGGTTAGTCTCAAAATCTCATGAGGGTCGTCTTAAAATTATACAGGTTACGGCTTCAAAGTTCACAGGGGTCGGTGCCAAAATTTTACAGGAGTCGGTCGGGAATTTTTCGGTATATTAACACTAAAAAAATTTCTCACAGGGGACGGGGGACACCCCTCCCTTGTAAGTGGCTACGCCCCTGATCATCGCCAAGTGGCTGAGGGAAACACTTCAGTTTAAAAAGACGAGGTTTTGGTTTAACTACCTCTTTGTTGGGTAACACCAACATCTTTACCATATAAATATACTAGTTTTTATCTTTCATGTTATTGGTGGGGTTTATATTATTCGTTTTTAATATTTCTATACTTTTTGGAGTTTAATTTTGTTTATTGTAATGAAATTAATAATATACTTAGAGTTTGATGATAAAAGGGTTTCACAAATAACTAAGATGTTATAACCTGGTTTAAAAGTTATCTTGGTTTAGTGAGACCCAAGACCGGTTTTTTTTTACTATAAAATTGTTTCTTAATTATAAATAATATTTTTTTAAAAGGAAGTCATATAATAATTTTTAGTATATCCTATTTTATAGGATTTTCACAACAACAATTTGGTGTGAATAACTTTTAATTTAATGAGATGTTATAACCCGTTTAAGAAATATCTGGGTTTGGTAAGACTCATACCCGTTAATTTGGGTCAAATGCATGAGAAACCTCAATTTACAAATAATGCAATCTGGTGGCTTGAGAGAATGTAGGAAGAAACCAGTGTTTATATTTTATGTTTCTAATATATATTTATTTTTTGAATTATTATTTTTTTTATTGTATGAAAGTTAATAATATACTTAGGGTTTAACGATAAATTGTTTCACAAATAAATGAGATGTTATAACCCGGTTTAAAAGATATATGGGTTTGATGAGACCCAAAACCCATTTTTTTTACTATAAAATTGGTTTTTTAATTATAAATAATACATATCTTTTTGTAAATAAATTAGATTTTAATTTTTAGTGTATCCCTACTTTATAAGATTTTTTTATCAAATATTTGGTGAGATTAGTTTTTAATTTAATGAGATGTTATAACCCGTTTAAAAAATATATGGGTTTGATGTGACCCATACCCGTGAATTCGGGTCAAATGCATGAGAAGCATCTATTTAAAAATCAAGCAAATCTGGTGACTCCAAAAAACGGGGGAGCAACCACATCGCGACACATATGATTTTTATGGTTTCGTTTATATATATTATAAATATAGATGATTTAAATCTATATATTTATTTTTTCGCTTATTTCGGGGTTGTTTTATATTATTCGCTTCTAATATTTATATATATTTTTTGAATTTTAATTTATTTATTGTAAGGAAATTAGTAATATACTTAGGAACTGATAATGAAAGGGTTTCACAAATAAATGAGATGGTATAACCCGGTTTAAAAGCTATATAGGTTTGGTGAAACCCATGACCCGCTTATTTTTTTTACTATAAAATTGTTTCTAAATTATAAAAACATATTTTTTAATAAGATCTTATATTAATTTTTAGTATATCTCAATTTTATAGGATTTTCATATCAAATATTTGATGAGATTAATTTTTAATTTAATGAAATGTTATAACCCGTTTAAGGTATATTTGGGTTTGGTGAGACTCATACCCATGAATTCAGGTCAAATGCATGAGAAAACTTCGTTTACAAATAATGCAATATGGTGGTTTGAGAGAATGTAGGGAGTAACCAGAGAGCTTTTAAATGTTTCGTTTATATATATTATATATTTTTTCGCTTAGTTTAGTAAATTGTACATATTGTAGGTTCCCAGCCGGATCTACACGGAATATCTCGTTCTACGTAGGTGCGGAATCCCTACGTAAGACGTTACGAGCATAGAAGATGATATACCTTAACACGATCGAACACACGTTACAATAAGCAAAGACACGTTGTATATTGCAACTGGAAACACGTGATATCAATCACTGATTACACAACTCGTAAACACGTAAAACTCAACTTCGTTTTTAACTCAGCCGTAACCTAAGGCTATATAACCACGACAACTTCTCCTGGCATGTTCAGGCGAAGTTGTCACTAACTTCGCTTATCTAACAAGTTCGCCTATATCAGCGAACTTGTTTGCTAACTTCGCTTAATACAAAATACAAATCTAAACGACTCGATTACAGACACTATATACTGAACTACTGACATCATGTACCAACAGACTCCCCCTTGGCAGTAGCTTCAATCTTTATCTTCAAACACGTGTCTTGTAATCTTCAACAATCTTGTATCTTCATCTTTAAGCATGAACTCCTTCACGTACACAAACTGATACAATTCTTTGATATTTCTTCGCTTCGTCTTTCCAAGCAGGAATATAAAATATCTTCTTCTCATTCAGCACCTGCAGATCAGCTTGAGACAAGTTCACTAGATGCATCGGATCATAGACTCTCAGCAGCTCTTGTTCATCTTCGTCTTCCATTACTGCTTCAGTTGTTTCACAATCTACATACCACCACTTTAGATCCTTCATCACATCCTTGGGCATTTGTTTCATCGGCACCTCTTTTAAACACCGGATCGGCTTATACTTCATAATCATCCAAGGCTTGCCATCTGCTCTCATCCCTCTATCTTTGTCTTCAATGAGTTTTCCCTTTTGTGGTTTCAACAGCTCGAACTTCTTCTCTTTTATACTTTCCTTCCAAACAATCTTCCCAATGACTCTAGCCATGTTAACATCACTTCTGTTTATTAACCCCAATCTGGCTAAGTCTTTCACTTCACATTCTGGCAATGTATTCAATGATCTCAACAGCCTCTTGAAAACTGAACACCATCATACCTCTTAATTACAAAGAGCCTCAACTGCTCATCATATATCCAGCATATAATCCCCTTTCTCGCTTCAGCATAGCCTCTAATGTTGTAACTCTTCTTAAACATAGTAGGGACCGCCGGTTTCTTCGTTTTTACAAACCACTGAGCATAGCCTTCTTTCCATCTAGGCTGCTCTTCCCATTCAGTCTCATCATTTCCAATCTCTTGACTCATATCTGCCTTATCGACTTCCGGAATCTCATGCTCCACATTCTCTTCTACAATCTCTCCCTCTTCAATATCATTATCAATCACAATCTCTGCACCAATCTTCTCTATCTCATCAACTGGTAATATATCATCATCACCTATATACTCATCATCCATCTCCTCAACATCCACTGCAACCACATCATCACCACCAGCTGCACTTGTTGACTCCCCCTGAGTTGTGGAAGTCCCAAGAGCTTGTTCAGTTCTTGGCAACTCTCCACCTGCACCTTTCGATGCATTGGGATCATCGTCTCGATCATTTCTCTTCTTAGTCCTCAGCTCATCGCCCTTACAGCTCGTCTCCCCCTGAGATGCCAAGAACTCCTTCAAAGCATCAATGATTTTGCCATGTTCAACTAGCAGGGACGACTGTATCTGATTCTCTGCAACGAGGCGTTGAATAGCATGGGTCTGGATAAGATTCACCCTAGATTGTTCTGCCACGACCCGTTCAAGTGCTGCTATTCGTTCAGAGTCTGATAAGGTTGCATCGAAATCAAACCTCAGATGTGATATATGTTGAGTGTACCGAGGAGGGATTTCCAATGTAACCGTGACCTCAGAAGTAGGCGTAAACGTAACCGCAGGTGGTATCGTCACCGATAACCCTGCAGTGGCCACAACCGTCGACTCAATATATCGTGCCACGACCTCCGTTGGAGTAAGAGTTGGAGGTGGCAACGATACAATCTCCGGAGCCGATAGTTGGAATGTAGTGGGTGGGAGGCCAAATGAGGATGAGGTAGCCACCACGGGAACGTCCGTGGCGCTTGGCCTTGTAACTTGCAACGATGAAGGGACCATTGTCATACCGGACAGTGCTGGTGGAGTGAAACGTACCATCCTTGAGCTCTCACCAGCTCCCGAACCTGCACCTGCCCGTTCCCTTCTTGATTTCCGAATCAACTGATGTACCTCTTCCTCATAGTCTGACTCGCTGTCATCATTAGCTCTCTTCATTTTCCCATGAGTTCGTTCTTGAGTTACCAAAATCCGCCTCGCTACGGCCACATCATCTTCTGAATCAGAGTCAGCCACCGTTGTAGCTTCCCTAGTCACATTCACACTCGAAACCCTTTCAAATGGTACTTGCACATTTTCTTCAGGATCAACTCGATCCATATCAAATAAGCCTTGACCATCAAATGCAGCATCAAGGTCTACGTTCTCCTCCGGTGACACAACAGGAGCAGCAGGTATAGCTTGAGGTGCTCCAGCCTGTTGTGGTGCCGGGTCCCGAAACTCATCCCCACGAGCTGGCACATACTCCGGGTTGATCAAGTACCTAAATAGTGGAGTATGTCGAGGACGGAGCTCAGGTTTGCTCCTCGCACTAGAAGATCTGCATTGGGCGAAGATCCTCTTGTTCACACTTTCCACGTATCTGATTGGGCGGCGCTGAGGTAGCGTTGGAGCAACATGATTCAAGATCATTTGGAGGAATCTTGGATACATGATAAATCTCTCACGCGCCACCGCTCTTCTCTGTCGATCGATCTCGTAGAAGACCATCGGACTAAAGCTGTAACGCTTATTATAAGTCAGAGCAGTCATCGCCGACTGCATGGTCGCGCCCATGCCATCTGTACCAGCCTTTCTCCCTGACATGCACACGATCATGACATGCATGAGAAAGCGCCACTGGTCCAGTAAGAACCCCTTCCGTCTCTGAGTGTCCCCCAAGGGACCAGAGTATCACATTCTCAGAAACGCTCCATCACGGAATGGAGCCACAAAATCTGTCGGGTCATCCCTCGTCTCATCTCCAAACCGCAAAGCCGCCCGGATCTGTTCAGATGAGAACTGAACAATCTGATTGTTGACCGTTGCTCGCATCACCGGGGACTCGACGCGACAGTCATACTCCACGGTCTGCCAAAAATCCTCAATGTTAGGAAAGGATATCAGCAGCGTTGTGGTAATCGCGTGGAATATACGCGAGCGTAGAAGAAACGTGATGATTTCGCGGAAATCATCAACTCCTCTCGCCTCCGGGTCTAATGTTATGTACATGTTATGACCCGGGAAGAACTGTCGTTGGTTGTCACCACCATCATCACCGCCTGCGCCGCCTGCTCCAGCTACAGCAGCCATATCTGCAACAAACAGACCAAGTTAGATAAACGTCAAGGCAATCACAAGTTCGCCTGTTACCATGAGCGAAGTTGTGATTTATTCTGTATAGGCGAAGTTAGAGGTGGGGCGAAGTTGGGAATAACTTCGCCTCAACTTGAACTTCGCCGGATAACAGTTTAGTAAAAAGGTCCAGGCGAAGTTAATGATAACTTCGCCTAACCACAACATCGCCTCAAGTACAGTTACATAATTAATTATAAGGCGAAGTTAAACCTCAGGCGAAGTTACGGATAACTTCGCCTAAACTGTAACTTCGCCGAATATGAATCGGCAATAGGTTAGGTTTTCGAACGGATTGATTTAGTCAATTTGGAGATCGCGGATCTCGTAAAACACGTTTTTTAGACGATCTAGACGATTAAGTTGAGTATGACCACGTAAAAATAAGTTTAAAAACGGATGAAGAGTTTCGATAGTTCGAGGTCACGAAACGAGTCGATACCACCTCTGAATAACATCAATTACGGTGAATATTCGACACACTAACCCTACACACCTTTAATCGGAGTTGAAATCGAAAAAGATTAACACAGATGAGATCGATACGATAAGTTCGCTTAGGGTTTAGGAAATAAGTTCGCCGGTTTGAAAATAATGAACAGTTTTGACCTTAAAACTTCTTTATATAGGGTCAGAGTTGTACCGGCGAAGTTATGGATAACTTCGCCTATGGCAGGCGAAGTTATGGATAACTTCGCTGATATTAAATTTTACAAAACAAACCCCTATAATTTGAACAATTTGCAATTAAGTTTTAAAAACAACCTTTAAAGCGTTAAATGATACGATCAAGACCAAGTAACCAGGTATAAAATCAAACAACTACATAAGTAGAAAAATATTTTAACTATAAAGTACACGGGATCAAATTTCAGTCTCGATAGGGACTACCATGTTTTAGAAAAGATCCGAACAGGAATCATACTAATTAAGTGACTGTCACACAGATCCGTGTTCAACTGTATTATGACATAAAGAAACAGGTTGTAAGCAGGTAAATAACTTAGAATAGTTTTCATTGTTTCTGTGATACGGGTTAGATTCAATTAAGCTCAAAACTTAAATGGGCAACAACTTAGAGATTATAATGCCTCCTATCTATTCTCAAAGCGTATTTGGCTTTCCCCAAGTCACCCCGAGTTGACCTCGACCCGTAGTGTCTGATTAAATAGTAATTACTCTTCAATCTTTAGACTCTTCTTCCCGTTCTCTATCTTGCATCTTGATTGAGAAGTCTTAACATTATGAACTCTAGAATGTCTCAATAACTTACACATTTTTTTTATGTGTTTACACAACTTCAGAGTAGTAAATAACTGCAAGTCCCGAATCTGGATCACTGCAGTTTCTTGATACGCTATCTTCACGGGAATCAGAACACTTACGGGCCGTGTATGACTGGGTAATCGCTTTTCTGCCTATCATTCGGAAAGATATATATAGAGACATGCACAACTCTTAAGGAGTTTCCACGTAAAATCGAGTAGATTTAGTTAGTATCACTTCTATCTTTACGCACCATAAAAAGCTACCATGACATACAATGACTGTTCTAAAGTCATTTAGGCCTTATAACTTCACTAGTTAAGCACACAGAATCAGTATATATATCACTTTCCAAGGTTGGATCAATTTTCTGTTAATCATAGTAAAGGAACTTCTTACGAAGTAGTAGACTTGAAAAATAATTTCATTTCCCAAAAAATTTTTAACTTCAATCACCCCGATCAAATTGAAGTTTTCAGGTAAACGGCTATCCTGAAGATCCAATGGATCAGCTGGACCGACCACATACAAGTATGTGTCTTTCTAACTAAGTATGATCGACTAATTTTCAGCGAAAGAATAAAAACACATCATAAACCGCCCCGGTCACTTTCAGTCATCTGGTTAATGGCTATCCTTATATTCTACAAGTAGAAATGAGGACCAAACATATCCGAAGATATGTCCTTCAAACTGAGGCAACCGACATAATTCTAAGTGATAGTGACGTTTTTTTTTTTTTTTTTTTTTTTTTTTTAATAAAGACAAAAACACGGTTACTCGGGATTGATCATCCCGTTCAGCTCAACAAGGTTTTGAAAACGATTTTTGTCAAACGCTTTAGTAAACAAGTCAGCGAAATTATCTAACGTATCAACCTTTTCGAGCACAGTCAGTTTCTTCTCAGCACAATCCCGTATAAAATGATGACGAATGTCAATATGTTTAGTTTTACTGTGCTTTACGGGATTGTTAGTTACTGAGATAGCAGCAGTGTTATCAATGCAAATAGGAGTATGAGTGAAATTCAGACCAGAATCGCGCAATTGCTGTTGAATCCAAAGAACCTGGGAGCAGCAGTTGGATGCTGCCATATATTCTGCTTCACAGGTTGAAATGGCGACTGAGGTCTGCTTCTTGCATTGCCATGACACTAATCTGCTTCCAAGAAACTGACATCCACCTGTTGTTGACTTCCGATTCTGATTGCACCCTCCATAATCAGAATCTGTGTAGGCGACCAACTCCAAGTCTCCTCCTTTCGTGTACCACAACCCCAGTTTAGGTTTGCCTTTGAGATAGCGCAATATCCTCTTCGCACCCTTCAAGTGAGATTCCTTTGGGTTTGCCTGAAAGCGTGCACAAAGACAAACTGCAAACATAAAATCAGGTCTAGAAGCAGTTAAGTACATTAAAGAACCTATTATTGCCCGGTATTGGGTTGGGTCCACGTCTGCATCGTTGTCTGAATCAGCACCCAATTTATGGTTGAAGCAGACTGGAGTATCGTATGGAGTGCTGTCCTCCATCTTGAAGCGTTTGAGAACATCATGGACATATTTAGTCTGATGAATGAACATCCCATCTTTCTTCTGATCAACCTGCAGTCCTAAAAAGAAAGTTAGTTCACCCATAGCACTCATTTCAAACCTCTTTTTCATGACGGCCTCAAATTCCTGACACATGGCGACTTTTGATGCAGCAAAGATGATGTCGTCCACGTAGACTTGCACCAGAAGAAAGTCGCTTCCTTTTCTCTTAAAGAACAGTGTGCTATCAATCTTTCCCCTTTCAAACTCATTCTCAAGCAAGTAGTTGGATAGGGTTGAGTACCAGGCACGAGGTGCCTGATGTAGCCCATACAGTGCTTTACTTAGCTTGTACACGTGATCAGGAAAGTCCGGGTCAGGAAAACCCGGAGGTTGCTCAACGTACACAACCTCATCGACTTTACCGTTAAGGAACGCACTCTTCACGTCTAACTAAAATACCTTCATCTCCTTGTGTGCAGCAAATGCCAAAAACAATCGAATGGCTTCCAATCTTGCCACAGGAGCAAACACCTCATGGTAATCGATCCCCTCTTGCTGATTAAAACCTTTTACCACCAGCCTCGCCTTGTTTCTGATAATAATCCCTTTCTCATCTATCTTGCATTTGAAAACCCATTTGGTGCCAATCGCATGCACATTCTTCAGTTTTGCAACCAAATTCCATACCTCCATTTTCTTGAACTGGGCTAACTCTTCTTGCATGGCTTCGACCCACGAGCTGTCCTTGAGAGCCATTTGATAGTTCTTTGGTTTAATCTGGCTGATGAAGCAGGTGTACAAACATTCGTTAATTATGCATGTATCTTTAATGCTTGTGTAAACACAGGTGTGCTCATTCAAGCTTTGTCTTGTTTGTACACCGTCGGACAGATCACCTATCACGTTCTCCAATGGGTGATTTTTGTGAACTCTCGTAGTCGGAACCGCACTGACATCTAGATTGTCTTCCAGGTTCGAAGGTAGCTCATCAATGGGTGATTGTTGTTGAGTGTGAAACGGATTGAAGAATTCCTCTTCTGTAGAGGCAGCAGGGGTATCGACAGCATTTGACGAGGAAGGCTGACATTCATCATACTTCGGTCGTTGCACATAATTTTCTTCCTCATCATAAATTATCTTCGTAGCTATTCTTTCATCAACTTCTGCACAATCCAAGTAAGGTATGTTAAAAGATTTAAAAAGCCTATCATAGTCGAAAACCCCAGCGGGTCCCGTGCTTGGTTTTGGTGATTTGTAACTTGTGATATCAGTGTTACACACCACCTCAACCTTGCTGGTCGATGTATTAAAGACTCGTCTGTTGGGAGTCCCAACAACGTATCCGACTAAAATTCCTTCGTCGGCTACTTCACCAAATTTAGAATTTGTCTTTAATATCGAACACGGGGACCCGAATGGTTCAAGACCACTCAAGTTGGGCTTTCTCCCATGCATAAGTTCATAACATGTTTTATTCGGTCTTTTAACAGTTAAAACTCTATTAAGGATATAACAGGCTGTTGCAACAGCTTCAGCCCAGAACACCACAGGAAGTTTCGAATCAGCCAGCATGGTTCTGGCTCCTTCAATTAACGTTCTGTTCTTCCTCTCAGCCACTCCATTTTGTTGCGGAGTATACGGAGCGCTGTACTGGTGCTCTATCCCTTTCTGTAAGCAGAAGATCTCCATCTGATAGTTCTTGAACTCAGTCCCATTGTCACTCCTGATGTATTTAACTCTTTTCCCCATAATATTCTCAACTTTGGTAATCAAATTTATTACCATCTGAACCGTTTCATCTTTTGACTTCAGGAAATATACCCAAGAGTATCGAGAGAAATCATCAGTGATCACCAAGCAGTATGTTGTTCCACCTAGGCTTTTTACATTCACGGGACCGAAGAGATCCATGTGAAGTAGGTCTAGGGTACTGACTATTGAATTAACCTTCTTGGTGTGATGGGATTTCTTGTGTTGCTTTCCCTTTTTGCACGATAAGCATTGGTCTTCAAAGTTGAAATTCTTCAAGGGAACACCCAGCACCAGCCCATTCTTGACAATGTAGTTCATTTTCCGAAGATGAATATGCCCCATTCTTCTATGCCATAATTCGGATTCCGATTCAGTTGCTTTTGACAGAAGACACGATTCTTCTGTTGCCATCTCAGTCGACCTCATGTCCATAATATACGTATTCTTTTCTCTTGGAGCTTTCATAACTATCCAATCCTCTGGTATCTTGAAACCAAGATACAGCACGATCGCTTCATTCTTGGTAAAATGCACGGTGTATTATTTGTCACAAATCTGCGATACACTCAGCAGATTATGCTTCAGTTCTTCAACGAAATTTACTTTCTCTAACGTCATCTTTCCGTTAGTCACCGTCCCAATTCCAGTGATCCTTCCACCGCTCTCTCCAGCGAAACTCACTCTTCCTCCCTGAACAGGTTTCCATTCGTGTAACAAACTCTTGTTACCCGTCATGTGCCGGGAACAGCCGCTATCCACAACCCATAGATTGTTTGCAGCCCTGTTCAACTGTTCCTGCACGATTAAAGCAGAGGATTAAAATCTGGGGACCCAAGACCTATTGGTCTTGGGTCGATACATCCCGTACTTTGGCTGTCCAAAGTTAGTATCGGAATAATTTCTGTAAGTCCTAAAAGGATACCTTCTTGTAGATTGACTATGAGGCCATCCATACCTTCGTGAATTATATGAATTATTACTTATGGTTTGGTTGTTAGCAGTGAAAAACTGAGATTGATTTCTTTGATGAGTTTTCATTTTTACTATTATAGTGATTACGGTTAGTTCTGTTCTCAGTTTTCGAAGGCCTCACACCTCTGAATCTCTGCTTCAGAGGGCAATCTGCAATTAGGTGTCCTAATTGATTACATCTGAAACAACTCCTGTATTCAACTTTCTTTTCAATAGTTGTTTTAGATGTTGAGGCTGCATTACTGCCCATTTGTCTCACATATGGTGGGACATATGGGTTTAGTGGAGATTTCTTTTCAGTTGTTTTATGTTTCTCTCCACTTTTTGGTAACACTGCCTCTTCCTTTGTCTCTCTCGACTCGGATGACTTGTCCGAGTTTGATGAGACAGGACTAGGAGCAGAAATCTTAACATTCGAAACAGGCTTACTTGTTTCGCCTTTACTAACTTCTGGTTCTTTAATAGTAACCTTAACCGGAACTGTCTGACCAAAATCAACATCAACAGATTTCTGATTACTAGGATCATAAGTGTAATTATGATTGTACGGTGGTGGAACTTCATGATATCCAATTCCTCCCCTTTTAACTGGGGAACCTTGATCACTAACGAGGTGATCAAGTATAGCGGAGGAATTTCTGAATTTCTCAAGTTTCCTGTTTAGTTCCACCACTTTCACCTGGTGATCAGCTATCTGTTTATCCCTTTCAGCTATTAGTTTGGTTTTCTCTTCTAACACTTCATAGCTAAGATCAATTACTTGAATTTTTTCAGCTAGATTTGCTTTAAGACTCCTAATATCTTTCTCACTAGCTTTTATTTTTACTTTATAACTGTTTTCTCTAGCTTTAGTGAAATGATGATCTTTTTTTAATGTTTTAAATTGAGCATCCAAACTAACAAACTGATCAGTTATAGTTGTCAATTGTTCAGACAGATTTTCACATTTAGTACAAGGGAGTTTAGTACTTACCTCGGTGAGCTGGTCTGTCACTTCTGCCATGTAAGCTTCATTTTCGCCAGTCACTTTCTCACTTCCTGCAGTTACGATGTTCGCCAAATTGGCCTGTTCGAACACTTCTTCAACATGCAGATTCCAGTTGTACTCCCCGTTCTGTCTGGATATCATGGCTCTATTCTCATTACCACCCCCACTCTGTTGTGTAGACCTGTTTTGACTGCGTTCTACACGTTCATTTGTGCACTCCTTCGCAAAGTGTCCATTTTGTTGACAGTTATAACATCGCACCTTTGACTTGTCAAAACCTGGTCTTTCACCAACAAACTTCCTACCAGTCTTCTTCATAAACCGTTTAGCCCTTCTCACAATCATCGCCATCTGCCACTGCAGATCCATCTCTTCCAGATCATCAGTATCGATCTGATCATAGTCTTCGTCTAACGTTGCAGGATCAACAATCTTACCTTGAATGTAATTTTCATACGAAGCAATGAAAGATGCTTAGAGAGCAAACTGTTGTTCAGCAGATTTAACACTTATGGGCATCTTTGAGTAGTTGTTGTTAGGAACACTTGATGAAAAACTACTCTTGGTTGCTTGAGGTTTAGGAGCATTTGATCCACCAGCTACAAAACACACATCACCATTCATGTTGAGAGATACATGACCTTCATGTGTTGAGTTAGCGCCCGAGTCTCCTTTTGAGTAGTAAGCAGACGATTCAGACTTCGAACTTGAACTTGAGTTAACTTTTGCACCATACATTCTTGGATCCTGAACCTGATCAGTTGGTGTCTCTTTTCGAACCATGTTAAGTTCAAAAGTTCTTAGTTTGTTGACTGCTGTTTCTAAGTCATAGTCGGCAAACTCTTTGTCTTCTCTCATCAAGACAGTGTACATCTCCCATTTCGGTGGGAGAGCATCAAGAAGCTTTTCAACTATCTCATCTTCTTTGTAAGTAATGGAATAGTTGCTGAGTTCGGTCATCAGATGATAATATCTCGTGATGATATCATCAAGTGATTCATTCTTCAAGTACTTGAATACCGAGAATTGGGTTTTAAGTAGTTTAATCTTTGATGCACGAATCCCTACATTACCCTCAAAACAGTTTTCAAGCGCTTCCCAAAGTTCTCTAGCAGTTTTATACTTCCTGAAGGTGTGAAGAATCTCTTGTGGAAGAGCCATTGTTATCGCCGCATGAGCTTTGCTTTCAGCCTCATACATTTTCTTTTCTTCTTCTTCCATCTCTTTGTACTTCTTAATCTGATCACGACCCTCATACTCAGCAGTTGGTGGAATGTATCCATCTTGAATGCACACCCACATTTTAGCATCTTGGTACTTGACATATTGTTCAAACCGATCCTTCCACGCCACAAAATCGGTTCCCTTAAGCATCTTCGGTGCCTTAGTAGCTGAACCCGCTTCCACTTCCATCTTCACCAGTTCCGTAATATTTATTGAAGACATCTTTCACGAAACACAAAAAAACCCGAAAAATAAAAATTTTATTTTTAACAGTACTGTAGGCGAAGTTTTGGATAACTTCGCTTAAGTCTGAACTTCGCTGATTTTTAACTTCGCTCCCCTTTTTAAATTCGCCTGAAAAGGCGAAGTTGAGAATAACTTCGCTTAAGTTAAGCGACTTTGTGAGCTAGGCGAAGTTGTGGGTAACTTCGCTTAGGCGAACTTGTGAGGTAGGCGAAGTTGTGGATAACTTCGCTTAACCTTATATCTTCGCCGAAACCCTACGAACAGTGACGGCAACTTCGCCTGATGAACACGATGGTTTTGCAGGTTAGATTTCTGGATTTTGTGAGGTTTGTGAAGGTGTTATGGGTTGTTTATGATGGTGGGAGGTGAGTAGGACACAAAAACTCGGTAAACTCGTCCCGCGAATAGTCGAACGGAACGATTTCTACACCCGCGTGATAATCCCGAACCACACAATCACGAGCAATAGCTCTGATACCAATTGTAGGTTCCCAGCCGGATCTACACGGAATATCTCGTTCTACGTAGGTGCGGAATCCCTACGTAAGACGTTACGAGCGTAGAAGATGATATACCTTAACACGATCGAACACACGTTACAATAAGCAAAGACACGTTGTATATTGCAACTGGAAACACGTGATATCAATCACTGATTACACAACTCGTAAACACGTAAAACTCAACTTCGTTTTTAACTCAGCCGTAACCTAAGGCTATATAACCACGACAACTTCGCCTGGCATGTTCAGGCGAAGTTGTCACTAACTTCGCTTATCTAACAAGTTCGCCTATATCAGCGAACTTGTTAGCTAACTTCGCTTAATACAAAATACAAATCTAAACGACTCGATTACTGACACTATATACTGAACTACTGACATCATGTACCAACACATATATGTGTTAACTTGTAAGGATAGTATATATCAATCATTTTCAAATATAATAAAGTTTATAATATTTAGTTTCATGGTTTTTTTTATCAAGAATTGTTTTGGGTTTTTGTGAAACTTAAATTTGATTGTTACGGATAAAAAGTTGATAAATAGATCATTTGGTACAAATTAACTACATTTTGCTCAAATTTGTTACAAGTAAAAAAGTGATTTAAATTTATCTATTTATTTTTTTGGTTAATTTAGTAAACTATACATATATGTGTTAAATTGTAAAGATATTATATGCAAATCATTTTCAAAAATAATAAAGTTTATCATATTTAGTTTCTTCGGTTTTTTTTATCAATGATTGCTTTGGGTTTTTTGTGAAACTTAAATTTGATTATTACTGGTTAAAGTTAGTAAATAGATCGTTTGGTACAAATTAACTACAAGCTTAAATTTGTTACGGGTAAAAAAGGGGTAATTTGAATGTTTTTAAACAATTAAGAATGCAAATAGATTTATCGTCAAACGTGTTACTGGTTCAAAGTTTTGACTTGAAAATGTAAAACAAATTAAAGTGAGAATTTTAAATGTGATTGGGTTTCGAAATTATTTTTAAAAACATTTTGGGAAAGAGTCAAAAAAAATTCGGGATTTTGCACATTAAGTATTTTTCCCATCACTATTAAAATTTAAGAAAAAATGTCAAATACTTCCGACATGCCATCTCCAGACCTGTCAATGCTTTTAACTTATATCAAATTAGAAACAATTGTGTCAGCATTGACTTTTTCTTGAATAGTGATCAGAATGTTATATGTGAAGCATGTCGTCAAAATTATGCTCACGTGAAGCAAAACATTCACAAAATTGAACGGGTTAACCTATTTTATTTTTTTGTCAATTGGGAAAGTCTAGAAGCCTCTCAAACTTATCAAACCCTTTTTCATGGTGTATCTCAAAAATATTATTATATGAGAAGAATTCTTCGAAATTTGTTCATAACCAAATTTCTTTAAATTATAAATACATGATACTGAGAATAAATTGTCAATAGAAAGAATGGTTTTAGGTATGTTTTTGCACGTGCATTATTTCTTTTTTTAAGTTTATTTTTTTTGAAAAAATCATCTTGTGATATAAATAAAATTAGTTTATGCATAATGATACAAGCATAAATGTAATACTTTTTTTTCATATACGTTATGTAATGATTTATTTGTAACTTAATTATTTAACTAGTGAAAGCTACCTACTCGTCTAGTCTCTCATCCTCACCTCTGAAACTAAATGTTGTGTGCATAAACTTAATGTTGTGGGCAGAAATCGAACATGGGTCGCATGAAACAACAAGTCTTTTCTTTACTACTCCACCACAAGCTCATTGACATTCATAAATCAAATTATTAAATCTAAATCACTTTT
This sequence comes from Bidens hawaiensis, assembly GCF_021521415.1. Lineage (NCBI taxonomy): Eukaryota > Viridiplantae > Streptophyta > Magnoliopsida > Asterales > Asteraceae > Bidens > Bidens hawaiensis. The sequence continues at coordinate 93,001 of NW_027493250.1, forward strand.
AAATAACCCCTCTAAAATATAAATAAGAAAAACAAATAACCATGGTTAACCATTTAACCCATTTATTAAACATAGACGTTTTTGGATTGACCTGTATAATAACATGTTGGATTAACCAACTAAAAATTAAATGTTTTCATTGGGTGATATCAGGAATTACCGTCTAATTTGAAGTACATTCTATATGTTAATTTTTGTTCAAAAAAAAGACTTTTGTTTGTACATGAATATAAGAGGGGTGGTTATTGAAAATGAAAACTACATTCTAGAAGAATCAAAACAAATTAACAAATAAAACACATTTATTTGTTAGTTATACTAAAGCATTTAACCACAAACTATTAATATGTAAAACATCTAGTAAATACGTTAATTTAATATAAAATTAATATGTATACTACTAAACATAAGATACTATAACATTTATGATACGTTTTGAACGACATCAACATGACAACATGTATGACGAACAAATTATGATAAACATAGATTTTATAAAATCTGTTAAGATTATAAACATAATAATTAACAAAAGATATTAAACTGAACAAACATAAAGTGTCAATTGTAGCAGAACTTAAACAACCAAAACATAATATTCTTGAAGCAAAACATGGATACCACAAAAGCTTGTTTAAGACCTATTCAAATACTTGTGACAGGATCAGAGAATGAGTGGGACGGTTGTACTCGAGTACACATTTCTTCCCCAAATCGAGTGAATTAAGACGAACAAATTTTGGCCAGTCATGAACTCTAAACTTGTAATTACCATGATTGTATTCAATGTGGATTCTAGTCATCACATCTTCACCATTTGAGTTTATCAACACCAACCTAGTCTCTTTATCTAATCCATTGTCACGTGCAAATTGAACAGGTAAACGCTGTAAAATATATAAACAAAAATATTTAGTGTTTATAATAATACATACTTGAATACAAAAAACGTATGTATACCATAACCAATTTATGACATGGAAAAAAACTTACCAAACGATCCCTAATAACAACTTCAAGAAAATTATCACTGACATCCTTATCTTTAATCCAAACACGCTCACCTTCTATATCAACCACACCAAAGCTATCATCATCTAATTATAAAAACATAGAACAAAAGTTAACAAATAATTATATTTTGATACACAAATTATGTGAATATTGGGAAATTAACCTGAAACAACAACTATATCAACATTGTCCGACCCACCAACAATATTATTTTGTTGAACAAACTGTGTCCGTTCAATGGCCATTCACCAACAAATGCGTATCCAGGAATACTGCTTTTGAAACTTTTAAACACAAGAGTCCATCTATTTCCATCAGCTACAGAAACATCCTAGTTGGCAGATGACCTTCCACGATTCAGATATGAAAGATAACGTACAAGCTGATCGTCTCTTAATTACTGACATACAAATTTATAAAACCTTGTTAAAAATACTATAAAAGACAAATTTTAAGAAATAATCAAATAAATATATAAAAATTTAAAACTTATATATAAGTAAGAATAATAATACGCTTTAACATACCAACTTATTCATTGTTAGATAAGAGACATAGAAATCAAAAACCTTATGCTTCCAATCCGGATGTCCAGGAACATATAACAATCTCCACTCGTGTGGCTGAGTGGGAAAGAAAACTAAAACATCACCAAATCCGAAACCGTTGTCTTTTACAAATGGGAACCATCAATTGCCAAATACATACTTATCAAAGCTTAGATCAATATCAACACTCCACTCTTGATTTAGATGTGTAATGCTACCGGTCTCATGGACAGACTCACGTGGAGAAAGAAGCTTAAAATAATCTTTGGGAATTTTCTATAAAATACAACAGAAACTCTATTAGCATAGATTAACCTAACAATTTGAAGTACATGATAATTACGACAACTTTTAACTTGTAGATACTGACCATGTGTTCAACGAATGGTTGATTAAACACGGCTAATGCAAGATAATTCATCTGATTAGGCAATATTATTGGTAATTAGCTTTACAGTAATAAAAACAAATGTATGAAATTCAAGTAAATGATGAACAATGTGTGCTAATCAAGAAAAAGCTAATAATATAGATTGTTTGGGAACAAATTCAAACACTAATTAGGGTTGAAGTAACCAACTTACCTTCAAAACAAGGAAGAAAATCGAGAATGTTTTTTGATATTGATCGGATTGTTGAAATAGAGTAAAATGAATTTAAAATTGGTTATAAATAATACCTAAAGTCGGTTTGACCCAGGTCATCAGTTGGTAAACGGGTTTCTTGAAAATATAAATATCACATTTTAATTTTGGAATATGATATTACAACCTAGATAGCATATCTATGATATTTATATTCATCTTAAACTTTAATATTCGTAGAATATAATTACATTTTTTATAGTCAATATTGAATTATGTAATCCCAAATTTAAAGAATTAAATTTTTAAAAACATAACATAATAAAATTAAACTAAAATTTATGAGTTGCAATAAACAAAAGAACCAAAATAAGGTTAAGGATAATATAAAGAAATTAAAAACCACCATCATAAATAAGAAATGTATGTAAATAAAATAAAAACCCAACAATAAAGTATTCAAAAACACCACCAAAATGAAGTCTTAAAATATAAATAACACCGAACACACTCAGGTGTATTTATTATTAATTATTAAAATGTAAATAAAATAAAACCAAGCAATCAAGTCTTCAAGTCACTTCTCGACCTCGGAGTAAGAAATTTAACACCATCCTTGCTTGATCCAACAACGCTAACCAACTAAGAATCATCTTGAACATAGCTTATCTTCGACTTAATAGAAGAAAATCCCGATGGTTGATCACCCTCAAAAACATCCACAAGCTTACGCTTCAGTTTGTCATCCGAATCACTACTTGACAACTTGATCTCATTCACTTCATCATCAACCAAACGATAAGACACTGGAGTCTTGTTATCCCCATTCTCAGAAATCTGTCAAAAAGAAGGTGTAAACAATATAAAAACAAACAATAAAAACAAAATAATGTAAAGTATATAGAAGTGGAAAAAACCTTTAAAGAAGCAGAGCTTGTAGATTGAAGATCAGCTAAAGAATTTCCAAAAGTTAGAGATCCGGAATCAGAAGGCTACAAAGTAATACAAAAAATTAAAACATAAGGCAATAATGTAGTTGATAAAAGTTAAAGGAAGATTAATTTACCACTATAAACTCAGGCATTAGTCTTTTCTCAATAGCAGAAATTATTTGTTGATCATCTGTTAGCTTTGATTTACCGTATACCTTAACATTATTCCTAAAATTGAAATCTGCAATCTCAACTTTAAAAGAAACTTCTTTTCTAACAAACAGTTCAACTCACTGGGAAATCCACTATGCCCAACATCATCCTGGAAATTCATAATAAAAACACGTGTAACATAAACAGTGTTTTATATAAATAAAAAAATAAGCATTTGAATATGAATACATAATAACATAACCTCATCTTTAGTAGCAAGCAATTCAAATGCTGTTTTGTTGATAAAAAGTTTGGCATCATGAACAAAAGGGGTCAACGAAACAACATCACTGCCATCTTGAACTCTTAGCTTAATCTTAAACCTAAAATAATTTCATTAATCAACAACATAGCAACATTTATTATTAAAACATATTTACTTATACAATATACAATATACCTAGGAGTAGGTGTAACACCCAAAGTGTTACATCTCTGATTCTTGCATTCATAAACATCTTTGCCTTCCACCACAGTCACGATCACCTTACGACTACAACTATCGCAACCGACATAGTACCATTCTGAATCCGGACAAACCGCCTTTATGGTCCCGAGTACTATAATACTCTTTGGCTGAAATAAATCAATTAAAAAATATAACATAACCTTATGTTAAATGTTATAAATTATAATTAGATGTTATTATTAAAAGTACCTACAATATAGTGCAAATTTCACAAATGTTGAAAAATGATGTAGCCATCAGAAACTCTTCATCAAGAGTAGACATCAATTTTACATGTATCGGCCTACGAAAAGCACCATCAACATTGAAGTCCAAAAATTCAAACAAACTGCAAAACAAATTTATAAGGATTTAGAAATGCGAAGAAAAAAATTATTGAATAAACAAATCAAGAGATATATTAATATATTACCGTGTCTTATAATATTAAATCTCATAAATACTATCATTGATGAACACACGAGTAACATCAGAACCATAGGAATTAGACACATACGGTTTCTCTAAAAATTTAAACACAAGATAGTCATTATGATATTAAAATAAGAAAGTCTTAAAAAAAATAAATTACATATTAAAAATAAAAAGCAAACCTTTATGGTATTTAACTCTACCAAATTGCATGAGAATAATCATATATGATTCATCAAAATGGTCAACAACATACTTAGAGAACTGTGATATGTAATCCCCTCAAAGGGTAACGTAAACACTGTCACCGCTGTAAAAATCACAAATATTAGAACAAAAATTTTATAGTGTTCCAATATTAAGAAATATTCATACAAACTGACATATAAATTAATGAAAAACATGTACCTGATATCAGAAACCTTCATAGTTAATCTTGCATTTCTTTTTACATCTCTCATATTAGAATTGTTATCTTTAAAAACATGAACAACATGTCAAATTATATCTGGAAGACATCGGATTAAAGAATTAGAAATACAAAATATGTTGATAAATAAAAAAGTAAACTATTTAAATAATACCTATAGTAGCTTTCAACGGGATCTCTTTATCAATAACTGATTTGAATGAGTAAAACTTAAAACTGAATTTAGGACCATCAAACTGGCTACAAGGATTAACATGGGTATTGGAGATTAAAACTTACTTATTAGGGCAGTGGATAACCTTGTGATTAGACGCATTAGATCCAAGGCTAGGGCTGACTATAGTTAATGTAGCATTCTCGTTTAAATAACGTTTAAAACGGAATATATCTTGTTTAAAAACTGTAGACTGCATTCGGTTACCCTGGATTTAAAAAAAAAACAACAAATTATGAACCATAAGAAAAGGGACAAAAAATCATAAACATAAATGGTAAAACTAAAGATTACCGATTCATCTATAAAAACCATCTCAATCAAGAAATCATCGTTAGGTTTATTGTTATCCTTGACACTCCAAACCTTCAACACTTTTACCTTAATTGTAGATGGAGTAGATCTAAGAACTATTGGAATCGATCTGCCCAAGACACATATTAGAGTTGATGTGGCTAATACGTATCATACCCAATAACAAGCTAGACAAACGCCATGATAATTATTATTAGATATGATCTAAGTAATGATTATCAACACTTATAATATTTGGAAATTGGGTTTTCTAAATATTTGCATTTGTGTGTTAAATAAATTATATGGATAATTTATATTTTGAGAGATGTTATTTAAATTGGTTAAATGACATATTGCATGTTACTTATGTTATGTTTATGACATATACATTGTAAGTAAATAAATTGTAAGTAATAAAAGGGGATTTGAATTTTGGGTGGAAAAAACCTTTTCCCTCTTCTCTCTCCTCCTTTTGTTTCTTTCAAGACATGCAAGAGAATTATTGGAGGATAATAATTCTTGGGTGAATTATCTCTACACTCTTTCTCACACACACATATCTCTTCTCTCATTCTCTCCATTGGAACCGAGAACAAGAAGAGAAAGAACAAAATTGGTTTTGTTCTTGCATCAAGTGTAAGGACCCTAGAAACCAAGGTTTTGTTGGAGCTCGTTGGGTATACAAGCTTGAGGTTTCCTCCTTTGGAATCTAGCCGTTCATATCATTCATCCCCTTTGGTTTTCTGGACTTGAAGGTAGCATGCCAAACACCCCATGGTTGTTTTGATAGTATGTATTTCGTATATGGATCCGGGCATTGGGTTTTATATAAAACGGGTTTTATATGTATTGGTAAACAAGATTTAAAACTAATTATTTCAGCTGTGTTTTTCTATATAATGGGTTATATGGACTTTGATAATCTTGTTAAAACCCAACAATGACATCAAGAGCCGCTTATACGGATACATGCTTCATAGATCTAAAAATTTTCGGGTTTTATGGTGTTGTTCACCATATAGCCGAAAGTTTTTGCCTTTTGGTTACCCCTTGGTTCCTCAAGATTATACTATACATGCATGTGATAATCTTGAAAAATTAAGTCATATGGATGATTAATTATTTTGTCTGGAAAAAAACCCGAAACCTTCGGTTTTGTTTCCCTTGGCCGAAAGTTTTATGGGTAGGAGGAGAACATTTTGGTCTTCTAAGACCTTGCATATTTGGATGTCCATTTGGATGATCATAACCTAGCTATGACCTTTGGATGTGTGTTTGTGTTGTGATTTATTCAATATTCAATTTGGTTGTAATATTATTTTATTTGGGTTTTGTAATCTATTTATTCATTCATATTGGTTTGTAATAATAAGTAGATTAGTTGTGTTTCTTTTACTAGAGAAAAATGTATTAGGATATATTTTTTGTAAAAGAAGAAGCAACAAACTTACGTTTTGGTTTTGGGCCTTAATGGACTTCATAGTCCAAGATGAGATTCTAGCTCAAAGACCAAAGCCCAAAATTGGAGGCCCATGGAAGCAAGGAGATGAAGTTGGAGCCCAATTGGAAGCCCAAATAAAGTGGAAGACTCACAACACAAGGTACGTGGACACTTGAAGCATATGGATGCGGGATCAAGTGGGAGTTCACCGACACATGCCTTGTGTCATTCTCGTCCTTTAGAAGAGACCTTTTGGCACAGTTGTTTCGGTCAAAAAGTGTTCTCATCTTAGGTGGCTATGGTTATGAACTTGTGGTTGTTTATTTATGCTTGCATGGTTGATTTATATATTTTGTTTTATCTTATTTGGATAAGGATAATTAACAAACTTAATATCAACAACTTGCATAAAATTGGTTCATTAGAAATCATTAGGTAATAAAATTGGTTTTATTAAAGGTTAATGATTTCACAATAAAATGGGTTTTATCAAAAGGAACTTGAAAATTGGTTTTCAAAGGTACCATACATTTGAATGCATGCAAATGGAAGGTACATTATATAGTTTTCCAATCTAGAATTTTGAAAACTAAAATCCCTTTTAAAACAAGTTGAACACCATCCTTTTATACGACACTTAAGTCACTTGTAGACGGGGTAAGGGTCACCTAACCACATTTAAGAAAACTTGTGATCTTAAGGTGGTTTTACAATACTTGTGGGATGAGGGTCACCTAACCACTTGTATGTGTAAACTCACACGTGTGTGTAAGTAGGACGACTTGATTTGAAACCATGTGAATAGGGTCACCGACACATGGCGTTCAAAGGTGTTGATGGGATTAAACATGCCAACTAAACATATGATGTTTAACTGATCCCATAAAACCAGAAGTTGCAAAGGGTTGAAATTGTCAAACGTTGACTACCTTGTTAATTTGAATAGTAGGATAAAGGTCACCTAACTACTATTTGAATGAAACATTGCATTCTATATTTTAATCATTAATTGTCTTGGAGACATTAAAGGGTATTAAAGATTAAAATTTATTGATATCGAAAATACTAAATTGAACTTTGTTAAATTCTTTTATAGATGGCCGCAATCAACAATCCACAGAACGCTATTATCCCTCATGTGCATAATCTATCACTTAGATCCATTCTGGACAAGGATCTTCTAAACTTTAACAACTTTATGGACTGGTATCGAAACTTGAGAATTGTTCTCAAGCAAGAGAAGAAGTCCTATATTTTAGATGATCCTATTCCCGATGAACCCGATGTCAATAACTTGGATGCCTATGCGGATTGGTTGAAATACATCGAGGATTCGGTACAAGTTTCTTGCCTCATGTTGGGAACAATGATTGCCGAGATTTACAAGGATTTCGAGAATCATGGGGCGTATGACATGATAACCAAACTTAAGGAAATGTTCCTTACTCAAGCAAGGGTGGAGCGCTTCGAAACGGTTCGAGCACTTCATGCATGCCATATGGAAGAAACCCAATCCGTGTCATCTTATATGCTTAAGATGAAAAGCCACATTGATCGGCTTGAACGGCTTAATTGTCCCGTCTCAAAAGAGTTAGCCACGGATTTGATCCTGAACGGCCTAACTAAAAGGTTTGAGACATTCTTCATGAACTACAACATGAACGGATGGGACAAAAGCATTGGTGAGCTTCACGCAATGCTTAAGACAGTCGAAGCCGGCATGGGTAAAAAGGTTTTACCCGTTCGTGCGATCAATGAGGGTGGCTTGAAGAAAAGGCATCACCCGGAACCAAAGGCAAAGGTTGCCATGGGTAAGGGTCAAGTCAAGAAGGGGTTCAAGGGAAAGGCAAAGGCGGAACCAAAACCAAAGAAGCTAAAGGTTAGCGCTGAGGATCCGTATTTTGGTTGTGGGGAGATAGGTCACTGGATGAGAAATTGTCTGACCTATCTCAAGGAGTTGAAAGCGAAGAGGGATGCGAGGCAAACCTCAGGTACAACTTTCATGATCCATATTGATCTTAATATTGTTTCTTATAACACATGGGTATTGGATACTGGATGTGGAACTCATATCTGCAATTCATTGCAGGGGTTCAAAAGAAGAAATGATGTGAAGAAAGGAGATATTAGTCTCTTCATGGGCAATGGAGCAAAGGTTGATGTCCAAGCCAGAGGAGATTATGTTTTGAAGCTTCCAAATGGTTTGGAAGTTATTTTGAAAAAACATTCTATATTATCCTAGTTTGACTAGGAATATTATCTCTGTTCTGTATTAAGACAATATGGTTATGATTTCAAGTTTGTAGACAATGGTTTTTATGTATTCATGAATGATGTCTTTTATTTTAAAGCGATGCCGTTTAATGGCATTTATGAATTGGTTCATGATAATACATCCATTGATAACTCGTTGTACCAAGCTAGCACCAAAAGACTCAAATTGGATTTGAGTAAAACTTTTCTTTGGCATTGTCGCCTTGGTCACATAAACAAGGATCGCATTCATACACTTCAAAAGAGTGGTCTTTTGAAATCAAGTGATGATTCATTTGATGAATGTGAATCTTGTTTATTGGGAAATATGACCAAAGAACCATTTAGTGGAACTAATGAAAGGGCGAAAGACTTATTAGGTATCATATATTCGGATGTATGTAGTCCTTTTAGGACAATGACAAGGAATGGTGAAAGATACTTCATTACCTTTACCGACGATTATAGTCGCTATGGGTATGTGTTCTTGTTAAGACACAAATATGAAGCCTTTGAAATGTTCAAAGTCTTCCAAAATAAAGTACAAAATCAACTCAACAAAACAATCAAAGTACTACGTTCCGATAGAGGAGGTGAATACCTCAATGATGCGTTTCTAGAACATCTTAGGAGTTGTGGGATTGTCTCACAACTTACTCCACCTGGAACATCACAACATAATGGTGTGTCTGAAAGGAGAAATCGAACTCTATTGGATATGGTTCGATCCATGATGGCTAGAAGCACATTACCTCTATCATTTTGGGGTTTCGCACTGATCTCTTCTGCCCGTATTTTAAATATGGCACCAACCAGGAAAGTGGAAAGGACACCTTTTGAAATATGGCATGGAAAGGTTCCATCATTATCATATTTAAGGGTATGGGGCTGTGAGACTTATGTTAAGATCTACACCCTAGACAAACTTGAAAGCCGATCCAATAAGTGTATCTTTGTAGGATATCCCGATGATTCGATGGGATATTATTTCTACAATCCAAATGAGCATAAAGTCTTTATAGCTCGTAAGGCTAAGTTCTTGGAAAGAAGGTTCCTTATGGAAGGAACTGATAGAACTATGGAACTCGAGGAGGATCGAGAACCACAAGCCAATACACGTTTGGTTGACACTAGCGATCAACAAGAGGTTGTTGATAATGATCAATTGGTTGATCAACCCACACAATACGTTCGCAAATCTGGTAGAATTAGCACCCCACCTGAAAGATATGGATTTTTCATGGATGGATGCTATGTGGTGGATTCCGACGAACCAACCACATACCGAGATGCAATGTCACAATTTGATTGTGATAAATGGTTGGAGGCCATGAACGTTGAGATGCAATCCATGCATGACAACCAAGTATGGGACCTGGTTGCTCCACCTCTTAATTCCAAACTGGTTGGAAGTAAGTGAGTTTTCAAGAAGAAAACTGATATGCATGGAAACTTGGATACTTATAAAGCTAGACTTCTAGCAAAGGGTTTCACTCAAACTCAAGGGGTTGATTATGAAGAAACTTTCTCGCCCGTGGCGATGTTAAAGTCTATAAGGATATTGTTTGCCATAGCCGCATATTATGACTATGAGATATGGCAAATGGATGTCAAAACTGCTTTTTTTAAATGGACACCTTGAAGATGTCTATATGGTTTAGCCTGAAGGTTTTGTCGATCCACAACATCTTAATAAAGTATGCAAGTTGAAGAAATCAATCTATGGATTGAAACAAGCATCTAGGAGTTGGAATCACCATTTTGATGATGAAGTTAAGAAATTTGGATTCATCAAAAACGCTGATGAAGCTTGTGTGTATAAGAAAGCTAGTGGAAGCATCATTACCTTTCTGGTATTATATGTCGATGACATATTACTATTTGGAAATGACATTCCAACCTTGGAAGGTGTAAGGCTTGGAAGCAGTTTTTCCATCAAGGATCTTGGTGAGGCCGCCTATATTATGGGAATAATGTAACATCCTGAATATTATAATGATAAATAAAGAAAGTTACGATTAGTGATTTCGCGTTATTAATTAAGTAATATCGAGTAAAGAACGGATCATGGACTTAGATTAATTAAGGTGGGTTTAATGGGAATGGGCCTTAGGTCCATGGGCTTTAAGGGATATAAATATCCCCTAAACCAACCTAAAACCCTAAACCCACATTCATTTCCATCTTATTCTCTACACACTCAAAACACACACACACCCTAAACCACCATAAACCTTACGACCGAGAGGGAAGAGGGAAAACGAGATCGAGCGAACAACCGTTTGTGGTAGATCTTTGCTATACGAGCCATACACGAAGATCTAGAGTCCATAAGCAAGCTAACCGAGACCGAAAGGTAAGCCGTTTTACTTTAAAGTTTACGTTTTTAGTAACGTTTAACCTTGAAACTTAGAACGGGTATAGATCGGATACAAATGAAACGTAAAGTTGCGAACTTGATGCTAAAACGAACTCGTTAGACCTGCAAACATGTGCGGCTCGTGTAAAATGAACCCTAGATCTAGTAGTAAACGTTTAAGCCTTAAAGATTCGTGCTTTATGCTGTTACGTGTTAAGTTTTATCCAAAAATGAAGATAACAATATTACGGGTTTGGTTAAACTCGCATTCAAGGCTTTCGTGATGAAACGATGATGATTATGGGGTTTGGGGACGAACAGTAGGCCGCAGCTGGATAACTTCGCCTAAGGCCAAGTTCGCTGTCAAGGTTAACTTCGCCTAAGGCCAAGTTCGCCAAGCCTAACTTCGCCTGGCTTAAATTTCGCCATCAGCTAAGTTCGCCCTATAACTTCGCCATCAGCTCGACCCCAGCCAGGGGCTCTGCCCCTTGGACCCTGCTAGGGGCTGCCGCGCCTATACCCCGCTGCCAGGGGCGCTGCCCCCGGACCCCCGTTCGTTGTGGGTTATATAAAGATAGAAATACAACATGAGTAGTAGTAGCTAATTGATACATGTAAATATTATACAATTAGCCGTGCACAGCTCAAGAAGGGAATAACGATTAACGGAGAGTGTAACAGGATTCATGTGAGTTTCTAGCCCCACTTCTGTGTTATGTTTTCGGGGCTGTGTGCATACTCGATATGTTTGTTAATACACTTATCCTAAGTGATAAGTGTATGCCTTGTATGAATGATGTGAAATGTATGAATGATTGCTTGTTAGTACGTGAACGATCTTCGGATATTGCACGTACTGTCAGGTTGTAGTGTTACGTATAAGGTAAGTATAATGTATTTGCTTATATGTATGAATGCGATAAAGTTAACAAACGAAGGAAAGGCATGGTTGTATGGTAACGAAGAGGGACCAGACCCTAATAATATCTGTGATGTTAGGGACCAGACCCTAATAATATCTGTGATGTTAGGGACCAGACCCTAATAATATCTGTGATGTTAGGGACCAGACCCTTATAATATCTGTGATGTTAGGGACCAGACCCTTATAATATCTGTGAGGTTATAGGGCGAAAGGCTCTTTAAAACGTATGATTATGTATGTAAAGAAAGTATGAAGGTAAGAATGAAAGTATATGCACTTATGTGTGTATGAAAGAAAGTTAAGAGGTTAAGTATGAAATGTAAGAAGGTATTGTATGATCATGTGATTAACTAGAACTCACTCAGCGTAGCTGACTTTTAGTATGCACGCAGGTGAGTAGAATGAGGCAGGTAGCTTGAGGAGGACACATGACAGAGTTGGACGAAGTTGGCATCTGAAGAGTTTGCTATGATGTTTTATTTTAAAAGACTATGTTTTGTTTTTTAAATGACTATGAATGCTCGATAAGACAAGAATTATGGTTATGGAATGTAATGGTTTGAATGTTTTTAATGTTCCGCGAATGTTTTAATTAACTCTGATATTTTGACCTGCGTTTATGAGTAAATCCAACACGTTAGTAGGGCTACCGGTAACGGGGCCTTACAAATAAGGATCCATAGGGATAGATCAAGGCGGTTGATAGGTTTGAATCAAAGTGCATACATTGATAAAATCTTGAAAAGGTTCAAGATGGAAAACTCTAAGAAAGGTTTGGTACCTATTCAAAGAGGAACAATGTTGAGTGTTTCTCAATGTCCAAGCTCAAAGGATGAGCAAGACAAAATGAGTGGAATCCCATATGCATATGCTATAGGATCCATCATGTATGCCATGATTTGCACCAGACCGGATGTGTCATGCGCTTTAAGCATGACAAGTAGATACCAACAAAATCCAGGAACTAACCATTGGATGGCGGTTAAGAGCATATTGAAATACCTTAGGAGGACTAAGGATATGTTTCTTATATATAGCTCTGGTGAGGAGGAACTCGTTGTAAAGGGTTACACGGATGCGAGTTTCCAAACTGATCGAGATGATTCTCGATCACAATCGGGATATGTCTTCGTTCTAAATGGTGGTGCTGTCTCTTGGAAGAGCGCAAAACAAGACGTGGTAGCCTTGTCCACCACTGAATCTGAATACATCGCCGCCTCATTGGCAGCTCAAGAAGATGCATGGATTAGAAAGTTCGTGGCCGATCTAGGGGTAGTCTGTACCATTCAGGACCCTCTAGAAATCTTTTGTGACAACGAGGGTGCGATTGCTCAAATCAAGGAACCCCGTGCACATCAAAAGACTAGGCACATTGAGAGGAGATTCAACTACATAAGGGATGAAGTTGAAAATGGAAAGATATGTATTCGCAAAGTTCACACCGATCAAAACATTCACACCGATCAAAACATTGCGGATCCACTCACGAAGCTCCTTGAAAGGCCGAAGCATGAGGGCCATACTTGCGCCTTAGGACTTCGATATTCTAGTGATTGGATTTGATCTATTTTGTATTTGGATATCGGAACAATTGTTATTTTGACTCATTCATATGATTATGGTTTATGATTATGACTTTTGAGTTATGTTTCATTTTAGCATGTTTAAATCCGTGAATAATTGAATTATTCTGAACGTCCGCAATCGATCATACTTGTGAGAACAAATATGAAAGTAAGACTATTATGAACTTGGATTGGTAAGACTATTATGAACTTGGATTGGTAGATATTCATAAGGTATGAATATAGCAACTAGTTTGCTGCCAAGGTTCATAGATATTTATGGGATAAATATTGGATTGACCCGCCCTCAAATTTACTGCATGGAATCCTTGTGATTTGTGATCATAAGTAAATTTGAGTAAAGGCGAACATCATAGTATCCTCCGACCTGAGATACATATTGGGTCTTGATATTCATCAACTATTATACTTTGACTTAGTTCTTCGCTGCTCTGAAACATGTCAGTACATAAGGCTAAGCTCAAGTATAGTACAAGGTGATAGTGAGAGACGTATATAGTCAATAGGGGATTTGTCCCTCTTATTCGTTGAGAGTTAAATGTCTAAGGCCTGAAAAGTTAAATCAACAGAGAATGATCACTCTATGTCTCTGGATTTAACATGAAATTTGTGACAAAAGGATAAATGATACATTCACCTAAATCATTTTCAAGTGCGGGACTTGAAGGGGATGATGTTATTGAATGGCACTTCGTCATGCGTATTAGGGATAGTAAACCGTTGTTAGGCGGTATTTGGTATTTGCATCAATCTTATATATATCGTGTGCACGTGGGAGATTGTTGGAATCGATCTGCCCAAGACACATATTAGAGTTGATGTGGCTAGTACATATTGATCCAAGTCGGGTCATACCCGATAACAAGCTAGACAACCGCCACGATAATTATTATTAGATATGATCTAAGTAATGATTATCAACACTTATAATATTTGGAAATTGGGTTTTCTAAATATTTAAATTTGTGTGTTAAATAAATTATATGGATAATTTATATTTTGAGAGATGTTATTTAAATTGGTTAAATAACATATTGCATGTTACTTATGCTATGTTTATGACATATACATTGTAAGTAAATAAATTGTAAGTAATAAAAGGGGATTTGAATTTTGGGTGGAAAAAACCTTTTCCCTCTTCTCTCTCCTCCTTTTGTTTCTTTCAAGACATGCAAAAGAGTTATTGGAGGATAATAATTCTTGGGTGAATTATCTTTACACTCTCTCTCACACACACATATCTCTTCTCTCATTCTCTCCATTGGAACCGAGAAGAAGAAGAGAAAGAACAAAATCGGTTTTGTTCCTGCATCAAGTGTAAGGACCCTAGCAACCAAGGTGTTTGTTGGAGCTCGTTGGGTATACAAGCTTGAGGTTTCCTCCTTTGGAATCTAGCCGTTCATATCATTCATCCCCTTTGGTTTTCTGGACTTGAAGGTAGTATGCCAAACACCCTATGGTTGTTTTGATACTATGTATTTCGTATATGGATCCGGGCATTGAGTTTTATATAAAAGGGTTTTATATGTATTTGTAAACAAGATTTAAAACTAATTATTTCCGCTGCGTTTTTCTATATAATGGGTTATATGGACTTTGATAATCTTGTTAAAACCCAACAAGAACATTAATCTCGTGTAACATAGTAAACTTATGGGACTCCATTGACCTTAAGAAATAAGAACAAAATTAATTAGTAACGTATAATGAATGAAAAATGTGAAAGATAAAACAAAAAATATTAAAAGTAAAATTGACATTAACTTGGATGAAGAAAAACAATGGAGGTTCTAATGGCTCAAGGTGATGAGAAAGATTAAGAAATGAACGAATATATAGTGTAAATTATTTAGTTATTTATGTAAAATGAAATATAAATAGAAATGATTTGGAATAATTGGAAATTATAATTATAATTCTGGACAAATTGATTTGGACATTATATAAAAGTTTCAACTTGATTTTGAATAATTGAGAATTATATTGTTCAACCAATAAAATATTTTTAGTGTTACAAAATAATCTGAAACATTAATATATTTTATTTGGACTAAAATATTTTTAGTGTTACAAAATATATTTGTCACATATATTGTTTAAATAAAATAAAATATATGTAACATTAATTAGTTAAGGGATTGTCAAAATAATATGTCATTAGAATAATACAAGTCTAAACATTTAGAACCAGAATGAATGTCATTTGAATCAATATTGACTTATCATAATTAAAGGAAACATGTTAAATAGGAAACATGAGACTTTTTGACCGTATATTAAACGAAATTCAAAGGAAACATGTTAGTAAAACAATTAATATGGATATTTATTATAAATTAAAATTAAAATTCAACTCATATACCAAAAATGTATAGAGATACCATAGATAAATTGTATAACTTGATTTACAATTTAAATGTAAATTAGTAAAGTTGTTACTCCGTATTATGTATTATTATTTATAGATTATGAACATTTAATTTTAGATAAATTGTATAACTTGATTTACTTATTATTATGTAAATTTATGGTTAATTAATTTTAAGAATTTTAGTATAGATGGTAGTGGCAATGTTCCATATATATCTAAATGTTATTTTAATGGTAGAATTGATATGATCAAATAGTAAATGAGGTAAAATATGAATTATAATTGTAAAATCGATTTTCTTTATAAATTAAGGAAAGTCATTGTGTATTAATATAAATGAAACTAATTGTATTAATTGAGGAAAGTCAATGTATAACACCGAATTCAGTTATGTCCACAAATTAGGAAAGTCAAACTAATAAATGGAATAGTTAATGGTGTAATTTATTAACAAAATGGAAAACAAATAATATTAACTTTTAACTAAAATATATGAAATTGAAACATTTAAATACATGATTATTGAAAATTAAAAGTAAATATATACATGAATAAATAATAAAAATATAGATACTAAAGTCTTCAACAATAGTGATATTATTATAGATGCGTCGAACAATAACCTGAAATAATAAAATCGAGAATTAATAATTATATTATGGACTTTTAAACAATAATTAAAAGACGGAAAATTTAAAAGGTGTTACCGGAAAAACGATATTGTCAGAATGACTATGGTATACCGGAAAAGCGATATTAGTATAGATGAGTCGAACAATAACCTGAAATAATAAAATCGATAATTAATAATTATATTATGGAGATTTAAACAATAATTAAAAGACGGAATATTTAAAAGGTGTTACCGGAAAAACGATATTGTCAGAATGACCATGGTATACCGGAAAAGCGAATGGAGCATCTATTAATCTTGGCATTAACCTGAAATTATAAAGTAGAATATTAATGTTGAATGTCTTACCGGTAAAAAACAAATATCGTTGTTAACCATGAAATCTCATATTTTGATTAACAAAGTTAAATGAAGTATTGAAACAAATATAAAAAAATCATTGTTATAAACATGAAAGGAAAAATAAACCGGCAACACTTACCGGAAAAACGTAGAACGTCCACATATCACCTTCATGATCGTTTATGATTTACTACCTAAACTGATCTTTTTAAAATCAGTTAAAAATGAAAATAAACATACAAAGCTTAGAAGAAAGAATAACCGGAAAAAATAATAAGGTTGCCGGAAATTAATTTATATAAGTTTACCTTGCATCGGAAAGATTAACCAGAAATAAGAGGCTTATAGCGACAATTAGGGTTTCTGAATAGTGACAACAGACGAATTAGACTTAAATATAGTATTTGAATTTACGGGTTAATGGGTTAAATGGATAATGAAGAACCGCGAGAAAATAACCTTAAATGGGTTAATGGGTTAAATGTAGTTTAATTGCTGAGTTGGCATGCTTAAGAAAGAAAATGGGTGACATGGAGTTGAGGTGACATCCTATGTGGACACCCTAGAATGGTGACATTTGGAAATTGTTCCTTGCTTTAATAGTATGCATAGATTATGACGATAAAAAGTTACTCGAAACATAGAAACTTAACAAAAAAAGGGTTGTTTGCGATTGCTTATTTTTACCAACTTATAACTTTTGTAAGTTGTTAAAAAGTAAAAAGGTGTTTGGTATTGTTTATATTGTGAGAGGTAAAGTTCAATAAATTACACTCTTATAACTTATTAACTTAATGAAAAGTTATAAGGATTTATAATAAGGAATTTCAAGCACCCCGTAGTCATAATCCATGAGCAAATAGGATGTTTTTATGGCGCTTGTGTCACATAATAAATGTTGTACACGTGTACGTGGTTTCAAATCCCACATCCCACTAACGAAAAAATATGGTCGTAAAATAAGTGAAAATATTTTGTATATTCATTCGAACTACTTGAAAGTTGAATCTTGCCCAGCATGCCACAACTGAAAATAATGTGTAGAATTGTTGTATATACACTTTGTGTTCCCATATCATCTTATGCAACTATCGAAGTATAAAAGCCTAACCCACAACTTAAGTACGTGAGATTTCATATATATATGTGAAAATTTCATTTCGACGTAAATTTTACTTATTTTTTATCACCCAAACGTTGAAAGAAACTTTTAAGGTTCACTATCCAAAACGACAAGCTTCAACTTCCGTGTAAGTGTTTCTAGTTTTTATATAATTTTCCTTAAAAACTCATCCACGACATTTTATATATGTGGAATAACTTTAGACCAATTAGTATAGTCAAAATAAGTGTAACATTATTATTACGCAATGTAAAATACACGTGCACAACTGCAGAAGTTGGCATCAAATTCGTGAAATTCGTGTTCAAAGGGATATGTGTTCTTGATTAGGATGCGTGGACTTAAACCTTTGTGCTCATGGCATACTTGGGTATACATGATATGATTCAGTGGTATATTTATAAGATAACTATCCATTCAATTATGATAGTTATCTAATTATTTGAAATATTTGTTAGGAATCTTGTATAATAAAATCAGAAAGAAGAACAGATTTAAACACGAAACAGTGAACCGGGCTTGTGTTTAACACAATTCCTTTAAATATATTTGCGATCTGTTCCCAAGGCACTCCGGTTCGAAGCAGAAGCGTAGCACTGCCGGACTCGATCACTTGCCTGAAACGAAACATTAAATAATATTGTTGCAGCAAAGAGGAATATGAAGTGTGTATGTTGGTGTATCTAAAACTGAAGACTGTTCATAGTTTTATAACCAAGAATTATAATCAAACCTGATATTGACTATTAAATTGAAATAATATTAATTTAATGGCCATTAGTGCAGATTACAAAACAGAAAATAATAATATTATCATAATGATTATTAATAATATTGACCAATCAATTTCAATCCTTTTTGAATTTCAAATTTCAAAACGAATTCAAAAAATTGTCTCACGCGAGCCAGCATGAGTTCGATGAATTTCTAGTCCAGAAACCCAAATTTGACCCCCCTCCGCGCGCGTAAGACTTGTGGTAAAACATGTCATAAAGATTCAAATGAGTGGTAAATGCTCTACCTTATATACCACTCATTATTTTGTTTCCAATCCGATGCGGGACAACCTTTTACCACTTCCTTATTAAGACTTCATTCACACACTTTTACTTAAAACTTCCAACAATCCCCCACATGAATGGAGGTCGAAACAACATTATTCCGATTAGATTTCAGCAGTTGAATCTTGCATACAATAGGTATGTGTTATCCTTTGTACCTTTGCTTATGAAGCATACTTATCCCACTGGCTCTGAGTAGACAGTGATGTCTTTGAACTCGTCTGCCGTTTGTGTAGACGACAATACACTTCACACAAGACTCTCCCTGACAAAGTAAAGTCCTCATAGTTATGTTCATTATGGTCATGGACATACGCCTGGTTCTGCAAGAGCTATTAAGTATTGTGCCCAACAACACCCTTCGAAGTGACCCCACTTCTCTCTCACATAGGTGATTCACCATGTATGACTACCTTGGTCGAATCATTAAAAGTCATATGCTTAGCCTCACATTTGTCACTTTAGGAATCGACTAGGAAGGTTACCTAGCTATGTGGTAACATCCCTCTTAAATTGTAGGGTTATCTCCCCCCCACCCCCAGCCCACAGTGACCGCACTAATTCATACAATTAGATTTTCCTATTGAACTCAATTCTTGGGATCTCCAATCTGTTGAGTTAGGTTTCCTTCGTATGAACTTTATTTTTTCAAGGGCTTTAGTCCAATTCCCATGGATGACTTCTGAACTAACTCTCTACTTAGGCCTTTTGTTAGCGGATCCGCAATATTATCCTTTGACTTCACGTAGTCAACAGTGAAAATTCCAGTAGATATTAGTTGTCGTACCGTATTATGTCTACGTCTAATATATCTATTCTTACCGTTATACATTGTGATATGAGCTCTGCCAATTGCCGATTGGCTATCACAATGTATACGTATGGTCGATGCCAACTTAGGCCATCTTGATATATCCTCAACAAATTGACGTAACCATTCTGCCTCTTCGCCCGCTTTATCTAGGGCGATGAATTCTGATTCCATCGTGGATCTAGCTATAACCGTTTGTTTTGACGATTACCACGATATAGCAGCACCTCCAAGTATGAATACATACCCACTTGTTGCTCTGGAATCATTCGTGTCAGATATCCAATTTGCATCACAGTGTCTTTCGACAACTGATGGATATCTGTTATAATTTAACCCGTATTCCCTGGTGTATCTTAGGTACCGAAGCAACCGAATCACACAGTTCCAATGACTTGAACTTGGGTTGCTTGTGTATTTACTTAGCTTGCTCATAACATATGCTAAGTCGGGTCTAGTGCAACTCATAAGATACATCTAGCTTCCAATAATTCTTGAGTATTCCAACTGGTTAATGGGCTCACCTCTATTCTTAGCTAGATGTTGACTTGTGTCAATGGGAGTTCTAGCTACATTAGAGTCATTCGCATTAAACTTCTCAAGAATTTTGCTCACGTAGTGGGATTGACTTAAAACAAGTCCATTTTGGGTTCGTGTGATTTTAAATCCCAGAATCACATCCGTAAAATCCATGACCTTCATGTCAAATTTTGTTTATTCCAGGGTTCTTGGAATATTGCACAAGAAATCAACATGCACCACCAGGACGGGTATATCCTATAAATACACAATCCACGGTTTTGGTTCCTATTAGTATGCGTTTTGGTAGAGTCGCCACTACCTTGGCTAGGCACCCCCACACTCGCAAGTATTTATATGATTCATATGGCGTTAGATCTTTCTTATTATTGGGTATCATGTTCAAGACATAATTCGCCGATAAGATTGCTTCCCCCACATGTCCAAGCTTACCCCAGAACTTATCATCATGGCATTCATCATTTCTTTCAAGGTTCGGTTTTTACGTTCCGCTATGCCATTTGATTGAGGGTAGTAAGGTGGGCGTGAGGTCATGTATGATTCCTTCTTTTTCACACAAGTCAATAAAAGGTTAAACATATTCACCTCCTCGGTCACTCCTTACTCTTTTGATTTTCCGATTTAGTTGATTCTCAACTTCGGCTTTAAATAAGATAAACTTATCAATAGCCTAGTCCTTACTCTTAAGTTAGTAAACATAGCAATATCTTGTACTATCATCAATGAACGTGATGAAGTACTTGTTCCCACCACGAGTAGGAATTGCTTTTAGATTATACACATCGGTGTGAATCATATCGAGGGGTTCGGTGAATCGTTCAATCTTTTTGAATGACGATCTCGTTTGTTTTGCTTCAATGCAATTTTCACATTTATTATTTGAGTTGATATCGAATGTTGGTATACAATTAAGTTAATCAAACGCCAAATGGAATTAAAATTAACATGACCTAGTCTACCATGCCAAACATTAGAAGACTCAAGCGTATAAGTAGAACTAGTAGCGTTTTCATTCATATCATTAAAAACGGTTACATTCAACTTGAACATACCATTGAGGGCATAGACCTTACCAACATGCAAACCATTTTTGGTCAGCACGACCTTATCAGACTCACTCACCATTTTGAAACCAAACTTGTTCAACTGCCACCCAGACACAAGATTCTTACGAATTTCGGGAACATACAACACATCTGACAAAGTGAGTTCCTTTCCCAAAGTCATCTTCAAAACCACATTCCCCTCACATATGACTTCGGCCGTAGCGGAGTTTCTCATAAACACCTTTTCTCCATTAGTCACCTCCTTGAAAGTGCTAAAGAGAATTTTGTCAAAGCACACATGACGGGTAGCCCCCGTATCGACCCACCAATCTTTGTCATTTTGCCCAACCAAGTTAACTTTAGTGGCCATAATCGATAGGTCTGTGACCACAGCAACAAGGTTCTCAACCTCACGAACCATGTTCAGTTATCGAGCATTTTCTTTCTTTGGAAGATTGCATTCATTGGCCCTATGGCCTTGGAACTTCTTTTTCTTCCCAACTCCCTCTTTAGGACCAAGGTTGAAGCTTTTCCCATGATTCTTCTTTCCACCGTTTTTATTACCCTTTGAAGATTGGCCATGTTCAACAACATTGGCCTTTGTTGTTCCGGGACCGTCAATTCTTTTTAGTGCAATTTTGTTATCTTCTTCAATACGAAGACGAACAACTAGATCTTCAATGGTAATCTCCTTTCGCTTATGCTAGAGATAATTCTTGAAATCGATCCAACTTGGTGGTAACTTTTCAATAATACAAGCAACATGGAATGTCTCGCTAAGCGACATTCCTTCCGCATGAATATCATGAAGAATAACTTGCAAATCTTGGACTTGACTCATAACAGTTTTTAAGTCTATCATTTTAAAGTCCAAGAACTTAGCCACCACGAATTTCTTAGTACCGGCATCTTCCGTTTTGTATTTGCGGGCTAAAGACTCTCATAATTCTCTGGCAGTCTTGGCCTTACAATACACGTTATTGAGTGCATCCACCATGCAATTCAAAACATAGTTCCGGCACAAGAAATCCGAATGATTCCAAGCCTGAACCGCGCTCAACGATTGCACATCCATTGCCGCTTCATCAACTTGGGGAACAGTTTCAGTCAAAAACCTCAAGAGGTTCAAAGTGGTCAAATAAAAGAACATCTTTTGTTGCCACTGTTTGAAATTCACACCGGTGAACTTTTCCTGTTTCTCAGCACGAGACGTGACTGCAGTAGGCAGCGGAGCAACCAAACCGGTTGTAACAGCAACAACGGAAGTCACGATTGCAGAAACGGCAGTACTCATGGATTGGGATTCCATTCTGAAACGAAATACAAGAATAATAAGTAATCTGTTTAAGTTTGTTAGAAATCTTGTATAATAAAATCAGAAAGAAGAACATAATTAAACACGAAACAGTGAACTGGGGTTGCGTTTAACATAATTCCCTTAAACAGGTTCGCGGTTTGTTCCCAGGGTACTCCGGTTCGAAGCAGAAGCATAGCACTGCCGGACACGATCACTTGCCTGAGACGAAACCGTAAATAATATTGTTGCAGCAAAGAGGAAGATGAAGTTTGTATGTTGGTGTGTCTAAAACTGAAGACTGGTCATGGTTTTTATAACCAATCATAATCAAACCCGATAATGACGATTAAATTGAAATAATATTAATTTAATGGTCATTAGTGTAGATTACAAAAGAGAAAATAATAATCATTATCATAATGATTATTAATAATATTGACCAATCAGTTTCAATCCTTTTTGAATTTCAAATTTCAAAACGAATTCAAAAAAATGTCTCACACGAGCCCGGGTTTTTGGAGTTGCATTCGTGTCCGCTGGACGTGCGGGCACGCACAAGTTCGATGAATTTCTAGTCCAGAAACCCAGATTTGCATCCCCCCTTCGCGCACGTAGGACTTGTGGTAAAACATGTCATAAAGATTCAAATGAGTGGTAAAGGCTCTACCTTATACCCCCCTCATTATTTTGTTCTCAATCTGATATGGGACAACCTTTTACGACTTCCTTATTAAGACTTCATTCACACACTTTTACTTAAAACTTCCAACAATATTCACATTTAACTTATTGAATTATTGAATGATGTTCATTATTATTTTTAGGGTGCCCGTATTGGACGACAAAACAGCCCAAAATGGGGCGACAAAAATTATGAACACCACCCCCTCTCCCTGCGACAAAGGGGCGAAATGTGTGTGTGGGGGGGGGGGGGGGAATTCTTGTCGTCTGTTTGTGTGTGTATGTTTATTATTATTATTATATATGTATGTGTGATATATATATATATATATAGAGAGAGAGAGATGTATATATATAGGCTACAACACCATGAAACTCCTAAAACGGAAAGTCACACTTTGCTGACCGGACGCCACATGGCGCAAGTCACCTCATTTTGTAGCCCATCCACTACACATAGTCTTACTGGGCTTTCTACAATACACCTACTCTATGTCTAGAATCACCACCCCACATGCAACCATTTGGTTGGAAAGTAAACCACTTTACTTGCCACTAGAATGTGTTTTCATTATCATTTCCTCTCTTATTTAAAAGATTCATATAACCAAAATCAATGGAATTGTTTGTACCCTTTTTGTAACAACTCGGGTTTTCAAACTTATAATTTATATCCGTTACCAGACCCGTTTTATATTCGAGAGTTTGTTTATCGATAAAAATACCACACTTACCGGGTAAATTAATTATTAAAATATTATTGTTTAATTATTTGCTTTATATCTATTTATAACTTTGAACTATGTACCGATTTAGCCCTAAACAATACTTTAACCCACTTTAGATTTCATCCCTAATTTTGAAGGACCATTTTGTAAAATATATTATATTATTATATTATCATCTCATAATCTATACCCATTAACCCAATTGTCAAACCCGGAACCCGTTTAGCAATCTTGGAACACAATTCTCATTATATATTTGGAAATCAGAATCATGGACCTGTTAATCTTGCCTAACGCGACCTACCGACGTTCTTAATTACATTAAATCGATCATACATATACGTATTGCCTATTTTTCTTGGCCGCCTATACCCGTTTCTGATTATTCATTATAACGAGCATTATATTTAAATTAAACGAGCCAGCATAATCACACCATCATCGCCGTTCAAACCCCCATATTTAATTATATTACGATTGTTGTTGTATCGTCGTTCTTGATCTTGTTCATGCTGGCTATTTAACAAGCGAATTAATCCTCAATTAACAACGGTATAAGGTAACCAGTTATATGTTTGCATTTGTTTTTTGTTTTAGTAACAATAACCCTAACATTGATTAAACGATTATATAACAAAATAACCGATTGGTTAATTAGGGTTCTTATAATCAATTTTGGGGATAAATTGGTTTCTATATTTAAATTATCGTTTGTGTTTGGTTACCATCAGACAACCCAGCGCAGCTGGTGGTGTGGTGGGTGTGCTAACTTTGAGATGGCACCCGTGCACGTTCGAATCCCAACTATTTCAGTTTTTTGTTATTTTTAGTTTTCAGTGTTTTTGTTGTTCTAATGGTTTATATATATATTATAATTAATATTAAATATTAAATAAACTTTATTTTATTTAACTGACATCATTAAGTCGTCGTTTGTTGTCAATCAATTTCGTTCAAGTTTTCGTGTGTGTGTGTGTATTATAAGTATATTTTAATAGTAACCCTTATTCTTTTTATTTAAAACCCGATACTTTAATCCTCGTTCTTCGTCGTTGAATGTTTTTATATATTTCCTTATATTTATTTTATATAAATATATAAATATATATATTATATATAATAAATATATGTAACACCCCGTAACCGCAGCGGAAACGTAAACGGGATGCAACAGACACGTCTGATATAAACAGCATTGCTTATAAATAAAACACCACTACATTAATTTACACCATATTACATTGTTCCGAGTTTAGTTACCGTCTAGGCGTTAACACATAAGTTTTACCAACAGTACATTAACATATTTAATACAAAAAGATCATTAAGCTTCCACAAAAAAGCATGCATCGTCAAGCATGTAGCAATTATTCCAGTTTGGGTTTACCTAGAAAGCATGTAAAGAAAACGGGTCAACTACGAATAGTTGGTGAGTTTCACTAATTTAAATAAACAGTGACAAATCATTATAATGATCATATATTAGCGATGTAATTATGCTGAGCCCACAAGTGAAACCTCTGACTATCCACATACAACCCCGTGGCATACTCCGCCCACGGACCTGCCCCAAACCGCTATGCCTAACATTACATAGCAAAAATATATAACAAAAAAATAGACATGTGCAACTGGCTGGGAAACATCAGCAAATCCATGCCGGACCAGTTGGGTTTGTCAGACCAATAGCACTATTCACACTCTACCGGCTTTTAGCTAATCACTCGTGTTACGGGGCCTTACAATGTTAGCAACTCAGACAATTACCATCTTAGTACATTTCCGTACGATTCCCGTACAATAAAATATATATAAATACACGCAAATCCATGCGTTCAGTATGTACTTAAACATTTCAATAGTAACATGCTTTCCACCCCGGGAAAATATTTAAAAACAATTCAGAAAAAGGGGCTCGTGAAACTCACCTTATCGCAAGCAAGCAGGTAACACAGTACGTGAGCTACTAGTCCGGATCTGTAATACGATCCCTAAGTTCGTTACTATACAATCACTATTAATATAACTTTAACCGTGTTAACCGGTACATCTGGGGACACTGTTAACCCAGTACTGTAACCGTTCCGGGGGCAATGTTAACCCAGAAACACTTCTCCGGACTCAGATCGTGATATCATTTAGAGTTCAATAGTTAAAATTACTATTAGTTCGTTTTCCCCGTTTTGCGTGCCTAGCACGGTTATCCGTTTTTACGTTTCAAAAATGAGTTTGGTCACACACGACCCAAAAATAGTTGTTGACTGACAATTTAATTAAATTTGTGAAATTAGAGCTCGGTTTAGACGCCCCGATCGGCCGCGGGACCCGTTTCCGTCTTTAGTGTACCGGAAACTGTTAAATCAGATAAAATTACCCAAATCATCCGAATTATTTCCGGATGATTTATTTTTACTTGTTTAACTCAATTATATGAAAATAGTTCATTTTTAGGGTTTTTATACACCAGTCAGCTCGTTTAGGCGAACTTTACCGGTTTACGCATTTTAAACTTTAGAGGTTCGTTTTTACACAAATAATTATCCGTTTAATCTCGGATCTTGAAATTTTGCACAAATCACTTTTTGACAGTGGGGAATTTTATAAAAATATTTCCAGAATTAATTTTTATATTTTAAATTTATTTATCTATTTTTAAGCACCATTTAAACACTAAATATGTCGTAAATACCAAACGACCTTAGAAAAATCCCAATTTTTTCCTGGATGACCCTTGCCATCCATATAGTCCCCTGTAATTTTTTCCAGAACCAAAATCTCTTTTTACATGCCATTTTCACTAAAACCGAGCTAGAAAACCCTAGAACCCGTTTAACCGAAAAGCCTACTTAGACTTCTCCAACGGACCTAAATTTTTGTGTGTGACTTTTACATGTTATAAGAAGCTTATCTGGAATTTTCCAGAATTTTTCATGATATTTAACTATTTTTCATCATTTTTAGCCAAAACCGAGCATTAAATTCACCAAATATTCATCCTTTGTCCAAAAATTACCAAAATTTCACAGATCTCATATTTTCATGTGTAGATCATCTCTGGGAAATTTCGTAGCCTAACTCTAAACTTACCACAATCTGTCCAAAACACTCATAAACGAACATAAACCGAATATACCTTTTGTTTTCCGCCACTACAAGCTACAAACTCGTCTTTCCGCCTTATCTACCACTAAATACAGAACCTACAACCAACATACCACAATACCAAGCAAGTTACACTCACCATCAAGCCTCTTACACTATAGTTTCGTTTATTGTTTCAAAACTAAAGTTTAAACCGTAAAAATTCGTTTTTGGTTCGTTTAACTCCATTCTTGGACCAAGATTCCTTGTATAACCCGTATACATCACTTGATCATGCAAGAATCGGTTTCATCTCGGGTTTTCACCCTTTTTCACTTGAAACCTCATTTTCTTGCAAATAAACTCAAGAAAAGAAGATGAACACGTAAATAACTCGATTTTTACCTCGGTTTTCTTGCTAAAATTCTGGATTTTTAAGTGGAAATGTGGAGAGAAAGAAGGATGATGCAAATGGTTGATGTAAAAAAATGAGAGGCAAGGGGTTATACCCCCTTGTCCGATCGGAATAGACAGGGGAGGTGGGGTGGGGCCCACCTTTCCATTCTTAGCCACTCATTCGGATTTTGGGAGTCCGGATAATGTTTTGGATAATCTGGTTCAGTTGGTTTTTCGGTTAAATGTTTAATTCAGCTTAAACGAGGCTAAAACAGTCGTTTTCGGCTTAAAAAATGAAATTTATATAAAACCTATTTAAAAACTTTAAAAACTTAAACCATGACATTTATTAACTTAAAACATCATATTATTAATAATTGCGCATCTTTTTCGGCTTGATCGATTGTCTCTTGCTCGGTTTGGTATTAAAGGTTTCGTTTAACGTACCGACGTACCATTAAATCGAAAATTCTTTTTCTGTGCCTTAATTCACTTATCCCGAAGCTTTAATACTTCGTAAACATCACTAAATACCATATATCTCGTCTAAAATGTAATCATCGATTCATTCGGGCTTCAATAACCGTTAATCGGTTAATCGTATTTCCAATACGATTAACTGTATAATCGAGTATAATCCGTACTGTGAATCATACACACACGTATAAACGCATTATAATTCACATATTCATTATTAAATAAAACATAAATAGTATATACCGGCTAGGGTATACCTGATTTTGCCGGAATCGTTACAATATATTAAATAGATTTTTATTAAAAGATTCAAATAAAATATTTATTTAGATAGTACTACCTATTATAACTAAATAATTACCCATTATTATTATGATTATTTATTTATATATTTGCATTTTATTCATTCGGATACTTATAAGTATTACATCAAATTTAGTTATCTAAATTATTAGTTGATAAATTTGATTATATATTTTTCATATAAAGTAAACAAGGTAATTCTATAAATATAAAAAATAATGACTTTAATGAATAAATGTGAAACAATATTAATCCTTACAATAATAATCCATATAGAAAATAAATCGTTCAAATCTATAATATTATAATCTCAATCATAACTCAAGTCACCACGAAATCTTAATTCATTAAATCGTGTATATCTTTTATAATTAATTCCTATTACTATTATTTAACTAGGAATCCTTGACGGTATTTTTTGAATGATTTATCTTTCTCACATCATCATCCTTTGTCTTTGTTCATCTGATCAGGTGAATATCTCACTCCCCTATTATAACTTATTTTATCTTTTGGGGACATACGCGTAACTAGCTATTTTTATATTATATAGTATTCAAACCACAATTGTTATCCTTGTGTGTTTATTAGCTTTCCCAACTTGGTATTTGCTTACTTGCTTTATTTGAATGCATTTTGAAGAAGTTCCTCATTTATAGTATGATCATACGACTATCTTTGGCAACCGATGTCCATTTTTATGGCAACGGTTTAGTCCTTGCTTGGTAACCAATGTCCAATTATATGGAATTGGTTGAGCCCTTTTTTTATGGTTTGATGTTTATGTGATATTGCTTAACTGTTTTATCTCACAGGAACAATTTACACTTTCATTTATTATTATTATAGTGTCTTAAGTCTGGTGTTATACTCACTCATCCTAGTGTTGAAAAAATTATTGTATTTTTAATGCATATGCAGGTTATCATGTGATATAGTTGCAAGATTTGTTGACGGACTTAGGATTGCATGCTAGAGAGAAGAAACAAGAACTTTAAAATTTATTTTTTGTTTACTTGTTCTATTTATGAAATCATGTACTTTGGTTTATTGAAATTAAATAATAGATATTGCCATTTTAGATATTTTATGATAGTACATTGAGAGCTGTGAGAAATCAGATCACGCCCCGACATTTCCGTCTTAGGTTGGGGTGTGACACTTTGTACGTCTGCTTCGATATTTGTTGTCATCGATACATGTCGGATTCAACATTTGTTTATCGTTATAGTTTACGTCATTATTTTAATTATAGATAGTTGTGTATGCGGGTTGTAGTTAGACGGTGTGGTGGGAGTCTAAATGATGTGACTAGGCTTGGGTCTTTAGGTGAAAATCCCACCAACAGCCCAAGGCTCATGGACTCCTTCCACCCACTAAATATAGGGAATTCCCTAGACTTTGTACTGGTGGTTTACCCGGTATCTCTCGTTTAAGGAATTGGAACCCGCAAACCTCATTGTGAAATCCAAGATAAATTTGGTGACATTGTATCGTTCTATTTCTACACACTTCTAGTTCTCACGGCTTTGATTCATACTCGTTTTGGGTGATTTTCGCTCACCCAATTCATTGAGATCTTAGACTTCTTGTGAGATCCGTGTTTCAAAGGGACCTATGTTGGAACTCGTATTCGATTCGTATCAATAACAATAACCACTAACAGATCTCAGATCTGTGATTATACTATTAATAAGATTAAGGATCTAGCTCATAATTAACATTGATTCAGTGTAATATATGTATATCTATTATCAATATATTATCTGTAATTGTTGTACAATATTAGGTGAAGCTTTGAGAGAGATCTGGACTGAAAAATACTTTTAATTAGCTCAAAAACATACATTAAAAGTGAACAGTAGTTCACTATATATAGAGGGTAATTTGGTTCGCTAACATCCCTTAGCAAACCAGCTTCCTCTTCGTTACATAAATAATCATAGCGAAGCACCCCCTGATTCGTTAACTTTCCCTAACGAATCAGGAGGGAATACATTAATTGGCTAGTTCGCTAACATCCCCTAGCGAACTAGCCTTTAACTTAGCGAACTAGTCAATAAACAAACTATTTATTACATTAAACATAAATAAAACATTAACGTTAAATACAAAGACTCTAGACACAAAACCGTGCACTAACAGACACCCCCTCGTCTTGAGCTCTTTGTCTTTAACTTATTTGAAGCGCTTTGACTGCCAGTCTCTGCAACTATGAATTCCATGTTCATGACACACACGAACCACACGTTGGAATTGCATAGCCAGGTCGTAATCTTCTTAGCGTTCAAACAAAATCTGCTTCCTGTGTAGCACGTCGTTGTCGGTCTCTGATAAATTAACCAACCACATCGGGTCGATTATCTTGATAAGCTCGGTCTGCAGTCCTCGACCACGAACAATAACGGCCTCACTAGTACGATTGTCATAGTACCAACGGTTGAAAGACAGATAAATATCTTGAGGCTTCGTCTTCACAGGAACCTTTTTCATCGTCTTTGGTGGCTTCACTTTCAAGACAAGTTTCTTCCAGCCGGTCCTTGGATCAATCTCGTCAATGCGCTTACGTCTTGGGACCTAGGGCTTGAAGAATTTGAAGCCATGATTGACCTCGAACAGTAAGTGTTGGTGAAACCACTCAGCTGTTCGGTAACCCCCACGATTGATAAATGGACGTCTCGCGAGGGTACGAACATCCCACCGCGGCAATGTCAGAACATCCATTATCTTCTCGTAATACTGGACACCCTTTTCCCACTTGACTATACATACTTTAAGGTCAGAATCATAGAGCCAGGAGACAATGTCACCATGTACCTTGGACACAGTCTTGAAGGTAGACATTTGATGTGACAATCGTCAATTTCAGGTTAACTCCGTTAACGCAACTCCGTCAATTCAAACTTTAGATTTATTGAATCTATAACGCAAACTTCATTACATTTAAACTAGGGTTTAAATGACTCTTAACACTTACTACATGTGTAGTAGTCTTTCGGGATTTGCACCGAAACGCAAACGATTGATGAATAAATGAAACACACTAAAACACTAATGATGTGATAATTATGTGTTAGGATTATGTGTTATGTGAAAATATTATTGTCATGTTAATTTAATGTGCAAGTTATGATAGAATGTTCTAGAAAAAGGAAATACTTAATGTTAACTTAATGTGCAAGTTATGATAGAATGTTCTAGAAAAAGGAAATACTTAATGTTAACTTAATGTGCAAGTTATGATAGAATGTTCTAGAAAAAGTAATACTTAGGAGTTGAGGGGCCAAGGTGTAACATATTAGTCTATAAATACATGATAAACCTAAACCCTAACTCCCATCCCTTTTCCCTAACCCCAAATCGGCCAGCCATCCCCTCTCCCCTCTCCTTGTGATCGATCAATATACACACACACACACTCAAGATCTTTCAAGTTTGATTGAAGATTAAGGTGCTATGAAGGTATAAACAACTATTCTATGCATCCTCTATGTTTAATTGTTAGTTTTATTGGGTGTAATTGATATGCATGGATATTGTTTATGGAGTCTAGAGTGTTATGTGAATGCATGATAGTTCATAGATTGTTAAATTGTTGAGTTTGGATGCAAACAGTTTCTGGACAGATTGTGTTGTTGATGTTTGAATGACTGTAACGGGATGTTAAAGTGGAATTTGATTGAGATAATTGATATTAAAGTAAACTAGGTTGAGTCTAGTTTCTAAAGAATATAAATTTGTAATTTTTGGACGTGTGAAAGTTAACTTTTATGATTTTACAAAAACGTGGTGCAAAGCTGAATTGTTAGACCTGCTGTTAGGTTGTTTTGTAAATGTTATATCTCATAATCTACGAGGCCAATTGGGTTGGTTCCACTTCTGGAAGTTGACTTATTGAGTTAGGAACCTAACCCAAGTAGTCTTGCATTTATTGGATTTTTTGTTTAACGGGAATTGCAAATAACATTCTGTTGCGCATGAATCTGACTGATATGAGTTTGCTGTAGTGTTTTGATCATTATGCGAAATCTATGTGGAATAAAAATAAAATAAAATATGTTCTGTAAACCTAAGATATGTATGCTTCAGTGATGATTTTTGGTGAATTAATTGAGATATTATGATCGGTGAAATAGTACAATCTTTCAAGTAGAAATTCTGTCTCGATGAAATTAGCTGCTGATTGTTGTGAAATTGCATGAAATATGATAGTTGTTAATTGATTGTCATAAATTGACCAAGATGCCCTTGTGGGGAGTAATTGCTAATTAATTGTCGTATTTTGACTAAATTGCCCTTACGGGGAGTATTTGCTAGTGATGTACATTGTTTATACATGACACGAAAGTAATTGCTCACACACGTATTGTATCACAAGTGTACTTGTTTAAGTCACACACGATCCACAAAACGAAACACGACACATGTTATGTGCATAGGTATTATGTGCCGAGTCTAGAGACTCGTTAAACGTTCCGACACTTAGAAAATCTCTTTGTTAATTTAGAACGCTAGAGAGAGTTCTACGACGCGCATCACTTGGTGATCTAATTTGGGAAATTCTTCGCAAACAATGAGTTTCACTTACCCCGCTCTTTGAACTGTTTTCAAACGCTTTTCACTTGGGGGAGATAACATACTCCGATAAACGCATTTTTGAGATTTTGTTAATAAATTATATATCATTTGTAAAGGCTAAGCGGCAAACGTAACACTTGAAGTCCCACACATCGAACCGGTTAATATTGGATAATAGCGAGTCACTGTTGAGTAGTACTACTGGGTTTGACAAACCCCACCCGACGCTAAGCTCAACTGGAGGTTGAGTGGGTGTAATTTTGGCTACCACTTACCATGGTCTGGATTGACCTGGTGACGGGCACTTGATAAACAGTCAGCTTCGGTTTCGAACCACTTAGTAATACTTGTTGTATAGATTAGCTACCTATCGATATATAATTTGACATAACACTATCTGGTAATGCAAAACGCTTAAACGCCGTAACGTGGTTACGCAAAACGCTTAAACGCCGTAACGTGGTTACGCAAAAAAACGCTTAAACGCCGTAACGTGGTTACGCAAAACGCTTAAACGCCGTAACGTGGTTACGCAAAACGCTTAAACGCCGTAACGTGGTTACGCAAGACACTTAACGTAAAACGCTGAACGCAAACGCTAAACGATTTATTTTTATATAACTTGTGAACTCACCAACCTCGTGTTGACCCTTTTAGTATGTTATTCTCAGGTAGCCGAGGCGGGCGCGCAGTCTAGGAACATGCATTGTTTGAATCATCTTTATTTATATGGTTTACGCTTCCGCACTTATTTGCATTTAAACGTTTTTATGGTTTGATTATAACTAATGATTCCGATCCTGTTAGTTCACACC
This sequence comes from Bidens hawaiensis, assembly GCF_021521415.1. NCBI lineage: Eukaryota > Viridiplantae > Streptophyta > Magnoliopsida > Asterales > Asteraceae > Bidens > Bidens hawaiensis. The sequence continues at coordinate 126,961 of NW_027493250.1, forward strand.
CTCTGACGGTAAAACTCCGTTAGTGGATTTTGAGGGTGTGACAGATTGGTATCAGAGCCATTGGTTATAGCGAACTAGAAGCTGCATGCATACTAGACTATAACCGCGACGACCCATTAGTTATAATGATACGCACTGCGTAGGTTTGTGTAGTCTTTGTTGTCTTATCTCTTTACCTCTTTCACTCATACGCGCGCATACACGGCATACCTGTAGAGATGTCGACGCCATCCTCATCATCGTCCGATCCGATGACTCATGCTCACGGGAAGGAACCGCAATTACCTACCGCATTGCCACCCCGAGTAGTCCCGGAACTCGAAACACCCGCACCAAAGAGGTACCGCCTATCCGGAGGCATTTACGAAAACGACGTTAGCTGGGATTGGTACCCTAACATGATCAGACGTATGGTCTATCGTGAACAAGTTCCCCCGTTACCTCACCCGAACCACCCTGCTTATCCCAACACCCTACCACCCATAACCGAACATGTAGAGAGAGTTCTCGCAGCTGTTGTCTCATACTTGGAGCGTGACGTGGGTTACATGCGCTATACGAGGGAGAACGTTTCCAGAATGTTAAAAGACGAAACCGAGACTAAGGAGGAGATTTCCCGCATGGCAGCGGCAATGAAGGAAATGCGAGAGGCTAGTGATCAGCAAACGAAGGTTATGATGAAGATGTAAGCCGAGATGATAGACTTGCTAGAGCAACTCCAAGAAGCAAGGACCCGAACCGAGATAGCTCGAGAGCGTTGCGATGTCTTACAAATGCAAATTGCTCAGAACGCAGCCGAACCTGAGGCAGAGCCTGAGGCCGAGCCTGAGGCAGATCCCGAAGAGGAGCCTGAGGAGGAACCTGAGGAAGATCCCGAGGAGGAACCCGAAGAGGAACCGGAGGAAGAACCGGCTTAGCCAGAGGCACACTCAGAGGTGTCCCCATACGATGTGCAGATGTGCAAATTCTTGGATTGGAACTGGCTAACGCGATGAACTGGGAGGAGTTCAAGAACATGATGCGAGAGGAGTACTGTCCGAGAGAGGAGATGTCGAAGTTGGAGTCAGAATTTTGGTCGTTGAAGATGGTGAGTTCGGAAATCGAAGCCTACACTACTTGTTCGCACGGGTTGGCTGTGATGTGTCCGCAGATGGTGGATCCGCCGAGCAAGAGAATAGAAATGTACATTGATGGATTAGCACCGCAGATTCAGGGCATGGTGACGTCTTCCAGGCCAGCCACGATCCAACAAGCGATCCGTTTAGCTCACAAACTGACGGATCAAGCTGTGACCCAAGGTGCGTTACCACCTAGGGGTTCAACCACAAAAGCCCATGACAACCCGAGTACTGACAGCAACAACAACAGCAACCCGAGCAGCGGAAAGAGAAAGTTCGACAACACCAGATCCTCATTCTCGAACCCCCCACAGCAGCAACACTACCGAAAGCCCGATTTCACCCGGAGCTTCAACAATCAAGGACACAACAACAATAACAACGGTAGCGGGCAGGGTTCGAACGGCTATGCTGGGAAGCACCCGAAGTGCAACAAGTGCAACTATCATCATGCTGGCCCGTGTGACCGAGTCAAGTGTCTAAAATGCGGAAAGAGGGGTCACCAAGCAAAGGAATGTAAAGGAGACCTTGCGGCAAAGGATGCTCCTAAACCACCTGCGACGACTAAGGGATGTTATGAATGTGGTCAAGAGGGACATTTTAAGAAAGACTGCCCTAAGCTGAAACAGAATAACAACAATGGAGGTAATGGAAATGGCAGTGGTGGTGGAAACAACGGGAAAGGAAGAGCTTTTGTGATTGGGTCAGGTCAAGCCCGCAATAAGTAGCTTTTGAACTTGTTTAAACTTGTTTAATACCATAAAAACATGTCTTGGTTAATAAAAATCATTCCTTACACGGTAAGGAACCTGTTAAGTTCCCTGTAAACGATTGTTTTGCTTCTGTGTGGTTTGATACTAGAGCTAATAGGAGTTTTGTGTCGAAAGCCTTTAGCCAACTCTTAGACCTAACTCCAACCCCGTTAGACGCTAAGTTTCCTGTTGAACTAGCTAACGGTAAAACTATAGTAACGACTCATGTACTTGCGGGATGTAAGTTAAAACAGTCAGGTCATGTCTTTGACATCGACCTTATTCCTTTTACGCTTAGTAGTTTCGATGTTGTCGTCGGCATGGACTGGTTATCCGAGAACCGAGCGGAGATTATATGCCACGATAAGATAGTCCATATTACCACCCCTTCCGGTGAGAACATTTCGGTCCGAGGCGAGAGAAGCGGCATGACCACCAGCGTCATTACCCTTATGAAGGCGCAAAAGTATCTACGAAAGGGTCATACGGAAATTTTGGCGCATATTACTGAGAAACCCGCGGATGAGAAGCGAATCGAAGATATACCGGTTGTGCGAGATTTTCCGGAAGTTTTCCCGGAGGATTCGCCTGGACTCCCTCCTATTCGTCAAGTCGAATTTCAAATCGAGTTGACACCCGGTGCAGCACCCATAGCCCGAGCCCCGTATCGGCTCGCACCAGCGGAGCTTCAAGAACTGTCCACGCAGTTGCAAGATTTGTTGGATAAGGGTTTTATCCGACCTAGCTCATCGCCATGGGGAGCCCCTGTCTTGTTTGTCCGAAAGAAGGACGGGACTTTCTGAATGTGTATCGACTACCGGGAGTTGAACAAGGTGACGGTCAAGAACCGTTATCCTTTACCCCGAATCGATGATTTGTTTGACCAGCTTCAAGGATCGAGTTACTACTCGAAGATCGATCTACGATCTGGTTACCATCAGCTAAGAGTGCACGAAGAAGATATCTCTAAGACGGCTTTCAGAACACGGTATGGTCACTACGAGTTTTCGGTTATGCCTTTTGGCCTAACCAACGCACCAGCCGTATTTATGGATCTCATGAATCGAGTATGCAAGGCGTACCTCGACAAGTTTGTGATTGTTTTCATCGATGATATTCTCGTTTACTCCAAGAACGAGACTGACCACGAAGATCACTTAAGGGTAATTTTGGAACTATTGAAGAAGGAACAACTGTATGCTAGGTTCACTTTTTAGGACATGTGATCAACGAGAATGGTATCCATGTCGATCCCGGTAAGGTAGAGGCCATCAAAAACTGGGAAGCACCTAAGACTCCGACTGAGGTGCGGCAATTCCTAGGACTGGCCGGCTACTACCGGCGTTTCATCGAGGGATTTTCAAAGATTGCTCAACCCCTCACTGCTTTGACTCACAAAAGGCACTAAGTACAATTGGGGTGACGCGCAAGAATCCGCTTTTCAACTGTTGCAAACCAAACTCTGTAGCGCCCCCATTCTAGCCCTCCCCGAGGGAACGGAAAATTTTGAGGTACACTGTGACGCATCTATACAAGGTCTCGGTTGTGTGCTGATGCAACTCGAGAAGGTTATAGCCTATGCCTCTCGACAACTACGGATTCACGAGAAGAACTACACGACTCATGATTTGGAACTCGGAGCTGTGGTGTTTGCCCTTAAGATATGGAGGCATTACTTGTACGGTACCAAGTTTACCATATACACCGACCACAAGAGTCTCCAGCATATCTTCGATCAAAGGGAGCTGAACATGTGACAGCGTCGTTGGGTCGAGTTGCTTAAGGATTATGATTGTGCCATCAAGTACCACCCTGGCAAGGCCAATGTAGTGGCCGACGCCCTCAGTAGAAAAGAAACCGATAAACCCAGACGAGTACGAGCATTGCAACTCACAATTCATGCTAGCTTACCCGACCAGATTCGCGATGCACAACTTGAAGCTTTGAAAGATGATAATCTTCCATCAGAACTCATGCGGGGCATGGACAAACAACTTGAAACCAAATCGGACGGGGTCCGATATTTTGAGAACCGGATTTGGGTTCCACATTATGGAGAGTTGAGAACTCTAGTGATGGACGAAGCACACAAGTCTCGACATTCTATCCACCCTGGCTCAGATAAAATGTACCACAAAATAAAGGCACTTTACTGGTGGCCGAACATGAAAGCCGACATCGCCACCTACGTGAGCAAATGCTTGACTTGCGTTCGAGTCAAGATAGAATATCAGAAACCATCTGGTTTGCTGCAACAACCAGAACTTCCCATGTGGAAATGGGAACAAATTTCAATGGATTTTTATCACGGGATTACCTAAGACACCAACAGGATGCGATACCATCTGGGTGATCGTTGACCGGTTGACTAAGTCCGCGCACTTCCTAGCGATTAAGGAATCGGACAAAATGGAAAGGCTGACTCGCGTTTACATGAAAGAAGTAGTGTCTAGACACGGAGTGCCTGTCTCAATCATTTCTGATCGAGATTCTCGTTTCACTTCGCACTTTTGGAAGTCACTACAAAGCGCCCTAGGCACACGCCTTGATATGAGCACAGCCTACCATCCTCAGACGGATGGGCAAAGTGAACGAACTATTCAGACCTTAGAGGACATGTTGCGTGCATGCGTGTTGGATTTCGGAAAAAGTTGGGAACCCCACTTACCTTTGGTAGAGTTTTCGTATAATAACAGCTACCACGCAAGTATTAAAGCAGCGCCGTTTGAAGCACTGTACGGACGGAAGTGTCGATCACCACTCTGCTGGGCAGAGGTGGGTGACAGCCAAATCACTGGTCCAGAACTGGTACTCGAAACTTCGGAAAAGATTGTTCAAATCCGAAATCGCATGGCAGCAGCACGAGATCGCCAAAAGAGTTACGCTGACAAGCGCCGAAAACCTCTCGAATTTCAAGTAAACGATCGAGTGTTACTCAAAGTCTCACCTTGGAAAGGTGTGGTTCGCTTTGGAAAGCGAAACAAACTCAACCCACGATATGTTGGTCCTTATCGGATAACGGAACGCATTGGTCCAGTGGCGTACCGAATAGACTTACCAGCAGAACTCAGCGGTGTACACAACGTTTTTCACGTATCGAATTTAAAGAAATGCCTATCCGATGAAACTCAAGTAGTCCCTTTGAAGGAACTGTAAGTCGATGAACAGTTACGCTTCATTGAAGAACCAGTTGAGGTTTTGGATTTGGAAACCAAAACGCTCAAGCACAGCAAAATTCCAATTGTTAAAGTTCATTGGAACTCGAGACGTGGACCGGAGTTCACGTGGGAACGCGAGAATCAAATGATGAAAAAGTATCCTCACCTTTTTGAAGGGCTGACCAAACACAGAAAACCGCGAAACCCGGCAAACCGTCAGAAATCACCGGAAGTATGAATTAAATTTCGGGACGAAATTTTTTTCTACTAGGGGATGATATGACAAACTGAAAATTTTTCTTACTTTTTCAGATACTCATCACGACTTGACTCAAATTTTCGGGACGAAAATTCTTTTACATGGGAATGATGTGACAATCGTCAATTTCAGGTTAACTCCGTTAACGCAACTCCGTCAATTCAAACTTTAGATTTATTGAATCTATAACGCAAACTTCATTACATTTAAACTAGGGTTTAAATGACGCTTAACACTTACTACATGTGTAGTAGTCTTTCGGGATTTGCACCGAAACGCAAACGATTGATGAATAAATGAAACACACTAAAACACTAATGATGTGATAATTATGTGTTAGGATTATGTGTTATGTGATAATATTATTGTCATGTTAATTTAATGTGCAAGTTATGATAGAATGTTCTAGAAAAAGGAAATACTTAATGTTAACTTAATATGCAAGTTATGATAGAATGTTCTAGAAAAAGGAAATACTTAATGTTAACTTAAGGTGCAAGTTATGATAGAATGTTCTAGAAAAAGTAATACTTAGGAGTTGAGGGGCCAAGGTGTAACATATTAGTCTATAAATACATGATAAACCTAAACCCTAACTCCCATCCCTTTTCCCTAACCCCAAATCGGCCAGCCATCCCCTCTCCCCTCTCCTTGTGATCGATCAATATACACACACACACACTCAAGATCTTTCAAGTTTGATTGAAGATTAAGGTGCTAGGAAGGTATAAACAACTATTCTATGCATCCTCTATGTTTAATTGTTAGTTTTATTGGGTGTAATTGATATGCATGGATATTGTTTATGGAGTCTAGAGTGTTATGTGAATGCATGATAGTTCATAGATTGTTAAATTGTTGAGTTTGGATGCAAACAGTTTCTGGACAGATTGTGTTGTTGATGTTTGAATGACTGTAACGGGATGTTAAAGTGGAATTTGATTGAGATAATTGATATTAAAGTAAACTAGGTTGAGTCTAGTTTCTAAAGAATATAAATTTGTAATTTTTGGACGTGTGAAAGTTAACTTTTATGATTTTACAAAAACGTGGTGCAAAGCTGAATTGTTAGACCTGCTGTTAGGTTGTTTTGTAAATGTTATATCTCATAATCTACGAGGCCAATTGGGTTGGTTCCACTTCTGGAAGTTGAATTATTGAGTTAGGAACCTAACCCAATTGGTCTTGCATTTATTGGATTTTTCGTTTAACGGGAATTGCAAATAACATTCTGTTGCGCATGAATCTGACTGATATGAGTTGCTGTAGTGTTTTGATCATTATGAGAAATCTATGTGGAATAAAAATAAAATAAAATATGTTCTGGAAACCTAAGATATGTATGCTTCAGTGATGATTTTTGGTGAATTAATTGAGATATTATGATCGGTGAAATAGTACAATCTTTCAAGTAGAAATTCTGTCTCGATGAAATTAGCTGCTGATTGTTGTGAAATTGCATGAAATATGATAGTTGTTAATTGATTGTCATAAATTGACCAAGATGCCCTTGTGGGGAGTAATTGCTAATTAATTGTCGTATTTTGACTAAATTTCCCTTACGGGGAGTATTTGCTAGTGATGTACATTGTTTATACATGACACGAAAGTAATTGCTCACACACGTATTGTATCACAAGTGTACTTGTTTAAGTCACACACGATCCACAAAACGAAACACGACACATGTTATGTGCATAGGTATTATGTGCCGAGTCTAGAGACTCGTTAAACGTTCCGACACTTAGAAAATCTCTTTGTTAATATAGAACGCTTGAGAGAGTTCTACGACGCGCATCACTTGGTGATCTAATTTGGGAAATTCTTCGCAAACAGTGAGTTTCACTTACCCCGCTCTTTGAACTGTTTTCAAACGCATTTCACTTGGGGGAGATAACATACTCCGATAAACGCATTTTTGAGATAAACGCATTTTTGAGATTTTGTTAATAAATTATATATCACTTGTAAAGGCTAAGCGGCAAACGTAACACTTGAAGTCCCACACATCGAACCGGTTAATATTGGATAATAGCGAGTCATTGTTGAGTAGTACTACTGGGTTTGACAAACCCCACCCGACGCTAAGCTCAACTGGAGGTTGAGTGGGTGTAATTTTGGCTAACACTTACCATGGTCTGGATTGACCTGGTGACGGGCACTTGATAAACAGTCAGCTTCGGTTTCGAACCACTTAGTAATACTTGTTGTATAGATTAGCTACCTATCGATATATAATTTGACATAACACTATCTGGTAATGCAAAACGCTTAAACGCCGTAACGTGGTTACGCAAAACGCTTAAACGCCGTAACGTGGTTACGCAAAAAAACGCTTAAACGCCGTAACGTGGTTACGCAAAACGCTTAAACGCCGTAACGTGGTTACGCAAAACGCTTAAACGCCGTAACGTGGTTACGCAAAACGCTTAAACGCCGTAACGTGGTTACGCAAGACACTTAACGTAAAACGCTGAACGCAAACGCTAAACGATTTATTTTTATATAACTTGTGAACTCACCAACCTCGTGTTGACCCTTTTAGTATGTTATTCTCATGTAGCCGAGGCGGGCGCGCGGTCTAGGAACATGCATTGTTTACATCATCTTTATTTATATGGTTTACGCTTCCGCACTTATTTGCATTTAAACGTTTTTTTGGTTTGATTATAACTAATGATTCCGATCCTGTTAGTTCACACCCTCTGACGGTAAAACTCCGTTAGTAGATTTTGAGGGTGTGACATTTGATTTGCTTTAACCCAGGCTTCAGCTGTTTCTTTGCGTTCTTGATCAACAATCCGATGAGCTTGAATAATCTTACCAACAGCTTTAAATCTGAACCAACTTTAATCTCATCAACAGTCGGATCATAAGGCTTAGCAGTATAAAAGCCTTTTACTTTGGACTTCACTTCAAGACAATCCTCCGTTTCTTTAATTACTTCTTCATGAAATACCGGAGCACCTTGATCAACATTTGCGTGTTGATACAAGTCCGGGTACTCTTCAGCAGTCACATCCTCCATCTCTACATCCTCATTCTCATAAACAAAATCCGTATTCATAAACAACAGATCCTCATCCAACCCTTCTTCATTCACAACCTCAACATCGGGCTCAGCCTCTAAAGCATTTAGATGATCATCATTCAGCCCAAGTAGTATAGAAATCTGCTCTCGTGTCAAAGATCTTTCTACAAACTTACCAACCGGTATCTCGTCCCTATTCACCACACTCTTCACCACCCCAGATCCATCTACAAATATCACCGTATTAGCTGCAATCATTTCAATCGGCTTGGCAGCTGTAGGATCTTGATAAACGACAATTTGTTTGCTCGAATCATCACCGCCACTAACACCAGCACCAGTAGATGAACCGTGAGCTTGTTTCGGCTCACCCCCAGCACCCGACTTGTCAGGATCCTCATCATCGTTCTTGAGTCGCTTCAGGGCATCATCTTTACACGTCAGTTGTAGGATAATTTCCTCCTGCTCTTTCAATTTCACCCCGTGAGACGTAACAATCTCAGGGAGGGCTTTAGTTTCCTTTTGACAGAAAGAAATATACCCCATCATCCGTCGTTGATTCTCCATAAGCTTTTCCTGGTTCTGATGGTCAGCTGCCATTTGATTTTCATAGAGGTGGAGAAGATTCAACAGCATTTCAGTTTGACGACCTGGTGGCAAGTTGTATACGGACGGGTGAACAGGTTGAACAGGTCCTTGAGGCCGAGTAATTCTCATAAATGAGACATCACTAGGCGGAGGTGGAGGAGGAGGAGAAGTAGTTGTTGGCGGAGGAGGAGGTCTCATTGATGTAGTAGGAGATACTGTAGACAATGCCGCAGGAGGTCTCGGTATCTCGGTTAACGCCATTTGAAGAATAAGACCGAGCCTCTCGTGTGACACCAACGTCGTCGTCAAAGTAAGCATCGGAGAGCTAATAGTTAGCGGCACCGCCGAGCTTTGAGGCATTGTATGACGTGGTGGTGGGGTTCCAATGATTACCCCAGCCCCAGTAGACACACGGGGCTTCTTTGATGATTCACCAGTAGCTACATCTTTACCCTTTCTTTTTCTTTCCAGCTGAGCTATCATGGTGGCAGCTAGAGCAGCATCGACTGCATCTTGTTGTTCTTTAAGAGCTCGTTCACCAGCTCCACCATCACCATCATTCCCATCATCATCTCCACCATCATTGTTCCCACCTTCTCCCCCTTCACGCTCAGAATCTAAATCATCGTGGATCCAGCGCTCATTAGGAGGACATACATAATTCGGATTGATTATATGACCAATCATCCGTTTATCCTATGGTTTCTCCTTTCTATAAATTAACATACGATGAACGGTATCAGCAGTCATGTGTTCTTGATGAAGTACATCATTCAATCTTGTATGATCGATATTCAAATTCGGAATCAATTCTTGAATAATAAGCTGTAGGAAACGAGGGTACATCAAGAATTTCTTCGACTGAAGAGTTTGCTGAACCTGTTCCTTCAATTGATCAAATACTAACTCTGAATAATTATACGGCTTGTTCAGAATCAAGGCAACAAAGGCCGACTGCAAACTCAGTCTACACTCATCAAAACCACCGCGACGTCCACTCATACAATGAGGTAGAACATGCAACAGATACTTGTATGGTGCACACACCCCATTCTTATTCAACATGGACTTAAGAATATTTCCATTATAGTGCAAACGGGTGAATAGTCCTCTAACTAATGACCTGTCAAATTCACTCGGGTAATCATCATTATCATCGAATTGAAGTACTCGGCGAATCACTGAAACATCAATTGTAATTGGAGTTAGCGAATGAGTTGATTCGCCTGAATTAAATTAACGAATCGCTATGTGATTCGTTACCATAGTTTAGCGAATCGCTATGTGATTCGTTACTTTAAGTTAGCGAATCAAGATATGACTCGTTAGGTTAAAGTTAGCGAATCAACTGATTCGTGTCTTGATTCGTTAAATATGCATAACGAATGAGATGATTCGTTACAGAGTGCGGAAGCGAATTAGGTTATCGAACTAGAATCCAGTTCGCTAAAGAATCTCCTAGTTCGTTATCCATAATTAACGAATTAGATTTTAAAGAAAAATCTTTTATTTAATTTTAAATTAAATAATTAAATAATTAAATGAATTAAATAATTGAATTAAATAGGTTATCGAGAATCTTTTTATCCCGACAACCAAATACCTTAAAAACGTTTCAGTTTTACGAAACATAACTTAAAATTAAAATATGTACAAAGAAAAACGAAAATATTTTTGGTATTTTGAAAAAAATAAAGAATGTATTTACAAAAGAATATCCGAACAATTAAAAATAGAAAATCTTTTTGTGTTTTCATTAATTTTTCAAAAACAGAACATATTTTTGTATTTTTTTTGTTGAGTTTGAGCAAAGAATCATATTAACCAAATTGCCCTTCCATCACAGTTTAATATTTCAGCGATATTATGACTGGCGATAAGTCGGTCATTGGTATTGTTATCCACATAAATCTAATAACACACATTCAAGTATTTTTGTGATATGATTAATTTGTTCAATTAAAGCACAGAATATCAAAAACTATCAGCCTCTAATCTCGGTTCAAGCTTAATTTGATTTTTGCCAAATCACCCCAACTTGACTTAAACCATTATATTGTTGATCAAAAATTTTGATATCAATTTTGAAATTTTGAGCAATGCATCAAGTTTCCTTTACTGTGAGTGAGTATGCACGAGTCCATCTGTCGGCTTACATACATTGTATCCCCTGGGGTCCGTTTCTTATTGGTATTAAGACGCACGCAAGGGAGGAACAATTGTATGACTAACAACGGATTTTGATCAAGTCAGTAACTTAGATTGTACGAAGTACAACAGTGATCAAGTTTAATGACTTTGGGTTTGCTCTAGAAAGCGAGTGAAATATTCATGCTTATGAATACCCAGACGGTTAAGCCGCATAAAGACTCACAGTGTCCAGGATCTTAACGCTTGTTATTTGCTTTATTTTATTTTTGGGTGATCAACAAATATAAGGCTTGAGTATGACTGGTTATTACATTTCTGCCATCCTCACCGAGACTTTTGCTAGAGACTAACACCCCTTTCAATTTGGCGTTTCTTTATGTTTATATCACATACTTTACTCTACTGGGTTGTTTTAAGACCTACCAATGCACCAATGCAATTAAGCACACAGTCTTTTAAGCTTACTTTTTGCTGGATTTGGGGTCAAGATAATCAATGTACTATCATGTTCTCTTTTTGCTTCAAAAACTCAAAATTTTGAGGAGCATAATTCACCAGTTAACTTAAGTTTATAAATAAATGGCTAACCATCAATTCACAAGTGAATAATAGGACTAAGACATGCAAGCATGCTTCACAAACTTAAATAACCGACATAATTTTCAACGAGAAAATAATCTAAAAACACCTGCAAAAATCTTTTTGGTTTTTCTCTATACAAACTTTAAAAACACAATATTTTTGTCTTTTTCAATTTTCTTATAAACAAAATAAGCTTCACAATCTTTTTGGATTTTCGGATTTTTCTGTACAAACATAAATCACATTCTTTTTTTGGTTTTTCAAAATTTTAAAATGTTTTTGGTTTTTCTAAATATTTAAAAGAAAAACATTAAAGAACAGAAATCACAATAAAATTTTTTTTAATATTTTTGGATTTTATCTATACAAACGAAAAACACACTCTTTTTGTATTTTCTAGATTTTCACCCCCTAAAACGAAAATAAATTTTTAAAGAAAAATATGACAGAAAATAAAGTATGGATTCCAAACATTCATGATCTGGATGTGAATAAGTCAAATGACTACTCCCTAGGTCTATTAGTGAACCTTCTCTCCAGGGATTATGAAACTAGTCATCCTTGTTTAAGGATATCAGCGAGGGTCTTCAATCCGTTTAAATCAAGCAAAAATTTAAAACGCGTTTTGTCAAAAGCTTTAGTAAACAAATCGGCTTTCTGAAAGTCAGTATGTACTTTCTCAAGATCAATCAACTTCTTCTCAAAGCAATCCCGTATAAAGTGATATCGAATTTCGATATGTTTTGTTTTCGAATGTTGTACGAGATTCTTTGTGATAGAAATTGCAGCAGAATTATCAATCAAAATAGGAGTAGTAAGAAACTTCAAACCGTAGTCGCGAAGATGTTGTTGTAACCACAAAACCTGGGAACAACAACTCGAGGCTGCAACATACTTAGCTTCGACGGTTGAAGTGGAGACCGTTGTCTGCTTCTTACGCTGCCAGGAAACAAGCCGGTTTCCTAAAAATTGACATCCTGCAGTCGTTGATTTGAAATTGATCTTGCATCCTCCATAATCTGAGTCTGAGTAGGCAGTAAGATCGAAAGTATTATCCTTGGGGTACCACAACCCGATGTATGGATTTCCCCTCAAATACTGAAGAATTCTCTTGACTGCAGATAGGTGAGTCACTCGTGGACTAGCTTGATACCTAGCACAAAGACAAACAGCAAACATAATATCAGGGCGAGAAGCCGTTAAATACATTAAAGAACTGATCATAGCACGATAAAGGGTCGGATCAACGGTATCCTCCAATTCATCCGGTGATAAATTGTGACCCACTGGAAGAGGAGTAGAAGGGTTTTTTCCGGCATAAATCTTGAATCGGCTCAAGACGTCGTTCACATACTTAGTCTGGTGAATAAAAATTCCGTGAGCAGACTGGTGAACCTGCAACCCTAAAAAGAAATTCATCTCTCCCATCTAGCTCATCTCGAACTTTGTTTGCATGGATTTCTGGAACTCCTTACACAATGTGTCGTTTGTAGACTTAAAAATAATATCATCGACATAAATCTGGACTAGGAGAAGATCGTCACCAACAGTTTTATGAAATAAAGTGCAGTCGACAGTCCCTCGTAACCCATTATCAGTCAAATGGTCGGCGAGCGTGCCATACCAAGCTCTCGGGGCTTGATGTAGACCATACACGGCCTTGTTTAATCAGTAAACACGGTCCGGATAATCAGTATCTTCAAAACCAGGAGGCTGTAAAACAAACACTTCCTCGTGTAATTCACCATTGAGAAAAGCACTTTTAACATCCATTTGATAGACTTTGATGTTCTTATAAGCTGCATATGCCAGGAAGATTTGAATCGACTCTAATCTTGCAACTGGAGCATAAACCTCAGTGTAATCAATACCCTCTTGCTGATGAAATCCCTGCACCACTAAACGTGCCTTGTTTCTCACAATTACTACACGATCATCCTTCTTACACTTATATACCCACTTAGTCGGAATTGCCTTCTTGACTCTAGCAGGTTTATCAATAAGATCCTAAACACCTAAACGAGCAAATTGTTGTAGTTCGTCTTGCATAGCTTCTACCCAAGAAGGATCTTGTAAATCCACAAGAGGAGTTGTTGGCTCGACTTGAGATAGAAAACAGGAAAACTTAGCAACAGCTGCAATTTCAGATGCGTGTAAGTCAGCATGAACACAGAGAGCATTATTGTCACTTGAAGAGGCGATTTGATGTCGTGTCTGAACCCCTACATCAAGGTCTCCAATAATGTTTTCTTGTGGATGATAATTATGAATCCTGATAGTCGGATTTTCAGACACAGTAACATTTTCAAATAAGTTAGTATAATGTTCACCCAATTCAGGAGATGAAACATTATTCCCAATTACTGAAGCATTATCATCAGATGAGGTAGAAGCAGTATCAAAATGAACAGGAGCTTCGTTTTTAGGTTCTTCAGTTGGAGCAGCAATTGGAGCTTCAACATCATTTGAACTTGCAAATCGTGGAATTTCCAAATGTTCTTCAAAATACGCCCGAACTACATCTTCATCTGGATGATCAGTTGATGGGGTGAAAGAATTAAATAGGCCATTATAATCAAACATCCATTCGGGACCTTTCCCTTGTGAAGGAGTAGTGTACTTCTGACAATCAACATGGTCCCACTCTTCGACACAACCAGATGTAAAATTGAAAACTCGTTTCTTAGGTGACGCATACCCTAAGAAATAACCCTCAGTGGCCTTCTCTTCAAATTTACCCGCATCCCTCTTCAGCATAGTACAAGAACACCCAAAAGGTTCCAAATACTTTAAGTTAGGCTTACGATTGTTTAATAATTCATAACTGGTCTTCTTTAGTCGTTTAACCGTCAGAACTCGATTAAGAGTATAGTAAGCCGTATTCACAGCCTCATTCCAGAATTACACAGGAAGCTTAGAATCAGCGAGCATGGTTCTTGCAGCTTCAATCAGAGTTCTATTTTTCCGTTCAGCAACACCGTTTTGTTGAGGTACATAGGGTGCACTATATTCTCGGTGAATTCCCTTTTGGATATAAAAGAAATCCAACATATTGTTCTTGAATTATGTTCCATTATCACTCCGAATTCTCCTCACCTTTTGTTTGGAAAGTGATTCGATTTTCGTGATAAGGTTTTGTACCAAAACAGGCGTTTGATCTTTCGAGCTCATGAATAAAACCCACGAATATCTCGAATAATCATCAGTCAAGACAAGACAATACCAGTCTCCAGAAATACTCGCACGATTCACTGGACCAAACAAATCTATATAAAGTCGTTCAAGAGGAGTATCAATGGAATTCAATAACTTAGAGGGATGTGTCTTCTTCTTCTGCTTGCCCTTTTTGCATGCAACGTAGTGATCGGATAACTTAAAATTCTTTAACGAGACACCCTCAACTAAGTCATTTACCATTAAATAATTCATCTTTCTGACATGTATGTGACCCATTCTATGATGCCATAGAATCAAGTCTTTCTCGGTTTCTTTTGAGACAAAACATGTTTCTAGATCGATGTGGATACCTTAGAACTCATATTTAAGACATAAATATCATTTGATCGTGGTGATCGCATGACAACCATGTCCTCGGGAATAACATAACCCTGTTTCAAGATAAGACATTCTTTGTCAGTAAATATCGTAGTGTACTTTTTATCACAAATCTGCGATACACTCAATAAGTTATGATCAACTTTATCACAATAATTTACTTTCTCAAACGAAATGTGACCATTTGAAACTTCACCCTCTTGTGTGATCATGCCCCCAGAATTCCCAGCAAACGCTACATAACCCCCTTGAATATTTCTTATGTTGGTTAATAGGTCGAGATTCCCAGTGATATGACGAGAACATCCGCTATCCATAATCGAGTTTTCACCAGAAATGGTCTTGGATGAACCCTACACACAAACAAAAGTGATTAGTTCAAAAAGGCAGCCCAGGCCGCGGTCTTGGGCACCTCTTGGTTTTCTTGGGAAAAATTAACTTTACTTGCATTCATTTGTTGTTCAGCAACTTGTGAATAAGTTGCAGGTTTCTTTGACTTTCGTCTTAGATACGCTGCCTGAATCACATTTGAATTTTCATTCTTACACAAAGGAGCAAATGGAATAAACTTGGATTTAACTTGACCATGAGTCTCATTAACATGAACCACTTTACGAGGATTCACATTAGAGAACATAATATGAGTATCATCAGCATACGACACAGGTCGTTTTAAAATCTCCTAGACCAATGGAATTGGCTTGGAATGGTCCTTGATAAAAGGATGAAGATTCTGATGGTACTTCTGACTACAATCCCTCACAACGTGACCAAGTTGACCGCATAAGAAACAACTTCGCACGTCTACACGATGTTGTTGCGAGGTATTTGGAATGAATGACCCAGAAGTTTGATGATGACTCGCATTTTTAGTCATACTCTTAGCAAACTCATCAGATAATTCAGATTTCTTCTTTAAGTAAAAATCTAAATTAGAACAGTTCGAAAAACTTTTTAGTGTATCTGTCCCATTTGACTTCACAAAGTTAATTTTCTTAGCTTGTTTTAAAAGTTGTTTTGCCTTAGTCAATGGGTCAGATTGAACTGATGTTTTTGCTTGAGCATACACACGTTCAAGTTCTTGAATTTTTGAAGTTTCATTGATAAAAACACTCTCAATAAGTTCAGGTTTGATGATACTTATTGGAATATCTTTTTCTGTGAACATCGTATCCATTCCCGTTAACTTAAAAACTCTAGCCGATGAGGACTTAGAACTCGGAGGATTAATGAAACGCATTAAGTCCTCGTCAGAAGTCTTTGGTTTAACTGACTTCTTTGCCCTCACTGGTTTGGTTTTCACAGTTTCTTCCTTGTTCACTTGAGATTTGAATGAACCATACACAGCTTCCTCAAACTCTTGAGGTTCACAAAGAATATGATTAGAACTAGGAATGTTCTTATTCTTGTGTATTATCTCAGGTTCAAACACATATTCAATAATCACTTTGTCAACATTTTCAACAAAGACTTTTTTACTTTCCACATGAGGTTTTTGAGGAGCAACTTGGGTTTTAACATTTTTAGATTTAACAGATTTAACATTTTCTGAAATCACAGGTTCTTTCAAAATTTCCTCTTCTTCCTTTTTAGCAAAAGGATTCATTTTATAGTCGTTGTGAAATGGTGGAGGAATTTCTACAAAACCTATACCCTTTTTAGAGTCCTTTTGTTTTCCAGAAACTTCGATAATTTCATTCAACAAAAACGAAGAATTTTGAAATTTACCCAACTTGTTCTTCAACTCAAGAACCTCATTCTCAAGCTCAGTTATCTTAGAACGATGTTTCAATATTTCTTGAAACTTTTGGTCATTAATGGTCATTTTCACAGATAACTCAGCCTTGAGATCGTGGTTACTTGTCGACAATGCATCAATCTTTTCTCGAGATCTCATTGGAGACTCAAGAGATTGTCGATAAGTATCCTTAAGAGAAACAATTTCTCTTATTAGACTATCATTTTGATTTTTCAGTGCTTCTAACTTAGATTTGTTAGATTCACAGTCAACACATGATGCTTTAACAGATGAAATAGCAGAAATAGAATTACTAACCTCGTTAATCTTGGCCATGCAATCAAACATTGATTCGGAAGGCTTGTCGCAAGAGTCGTCAGAATCAGATCCAGAATCATTATCGGAAGATATCTCACTACCCGTTGCATCTTGACAATCTTTATGTAACCCAAATATAGCCAAATTTGCTTGAACATCATTGCATAGTAACTGTTGTGACCAGTCGGTTCCATCTTCTAACATTGCTTGTGATGTAGAAGAAGATGGTTTCTTTTCAGCATCACTTCCTCGTGGTGTAGAAGCATTTTGACTTTGACCACGAGAACCAGTGTATTCTTTCCTTAGTTTGTCACATTCCTTCGCGAAATGCCCAAATTCTTGACAGTTATAACACTTTACTTTTAATTTGTCAAAACCCAACTTCTTGTTTAAAGCTGGAAGATCTTTTCCAGTTCTCTGCATGAATCTTTTAACCTTACGGACGATCATAGCCATGTTCCATTTTAAATCCATGAATTCTAGATCATCTGGATCTATCTGATCATAGTCCTCATCTGTTAAATCACTTGTGGCAATCTTACTACTCACTAAGTTTTCATATGAAGACATAAAAGCTATCAGAAAAGCAAAGTTTTGCTCAGCTTCCTTCATATTAACACTAGGTGGTGTAGCAAATGGATTTGTATTAGTTGAACTTCCAGAACCACCCGAATTACCAGCAGAGTAGAAACAAACTTTTGGATCATTAACCATAGTTGAATCTTGTTCACTTGCAGCATGAGTAAGAAAAGCAGTGATTGGAGAGATCGTTGAACTAAGAGGCATACTTCCACCATAGAAAGCTGGATCTTGATTTTCTTTGGAGGATTTTTGACACTTAAGATCGTATTCTCTAGCTTCGATCTTTTGTAGAAATTCAAGTGACGTTAAGTCTTCATTCACAAAATAGTCATTCTCTTTCAAAACCATTAGAAGTGTTGAGTAAGAACTTGGAAGCACACTTTTAATAGTGTCAATTTTATCCCTTTCAGAAATTTCCATTTTCATCTTGTCCATTTAAGCAATTAAATGACTAAATCTTGAAGTCATCTCTTCAACTGTTTCTCCCTTCAATAGATTAAAGTTTCGAAACTGAAACTTGAGCATCACTTTCTTACTCTCAGCTATGTTTCCCATGCTTCTCATACGCATATGTTGAAATAAAGACGCACATCTCTTGATCCTACCAACTTGATGAAAGATATTTTCTGGTAATGCCATAGTCAGAGTAGAATAGGCTTTTATCTTGATTTCTAAAGCTTTCTTCTCTTCTTGTGAGTGTTGAGAAACAGCTTTAGGAGTATACCCAATAGTATCATCACCAATCATTGGTGCCACATAAACTTCATCAAGACAGTAAGAGCAATCAGGATGAACAGATCCCAAATGTGCACGAAACCGAGGTTCCCACTTGGCAAAGTCACTGAACTTCATCAATCTTGGACATTTAGAATGCGAACCTATCTCGGTATCAAGTTGCAACATCTGTTGCATTAACATGTTTTGAGACGCTAATACATATATACCGGCCATATTTGAAAAATAAACAAGTTTAAAGAACTAGGTTTAACGAACTGTGTAGCGAATTGTGAACTATTATAGCGAACTGAGAACAATTATAGCGAACTGTGAACAGTTATAGCGAACTGTGAACAGTGTTTAACGAATCAACTCTTAACAAGGTTAAGATTGACCAAATGGTAAAACAGATAAAGAATGAGATGAAGGTTTAGTGAATCACAAGTCAACTTAACGAATTGACCAAACGAATCACAAAGGATTAGTTTAGCGAATCAGATGATAATCAGTAACGAATCGCCAAAATAAACTTAGCGAATCACTAAGGAATGCTTAGCGAATCAGCTACAGTGGATTAGCGAATCACACTATAGCGAATCAGGTTGTTACAACCGTTTGTAACAAACTCTGACACCTTATGTCACGTGGCAAAGGTTGTTAGGACACAAATCCCAAGTTGGACCCGTGTCACACGAATCAGTTAATCTAGTTAACGAACTAGATAACATGAACCAATAACTCACACGAATTGATTAACGAACAGGGTAACGAAGTAACAATTTTTATAACGAATCACGATGAAGCATATAGCGAATCATCAGGAAGAAAATAACGAATTAAGTTCATCTTCAAATCTTCAAACATTCAAAGCAATTTTCCAGAAATTTTGAAGATCAAACCCAAAAATACCAGATTTGTAATACTACTTCGTTTCTCAACCAAAACGCACAAATAACTTATCAATCTTCTCGTAATCAAATTCCGAATCCAGTACACACCATCTCGTAACCGATTAACACCCTAAACCAATTCAATTACACCAAAAACTATCCCCTGTTTCGGACTTAAACCGAATCCAAAACCAATCCACACAGATCCAATTGAAACCTCAATTCCACCTCACAAATCCTTACCAATACCTTAATCAACACAAATTCAATCCAATCCGTCCATAATTTAACCAATTGAAACCAAAATCAATTCAAAAACTCTAAAACAGAAAAAACTTAATAACAATAACAATTGAAACACCAAATAAAGTGTAAATCGAGCACCAACGGCTCTGATACCACTTATTGGAACCCGTATTCGATTCGTATCAATAACAATAACCACTAACAGATCTCAGATCTGTGATTATACTATTAATAAGATTAAGGATCTAGCTCATAATTAACATTGATTCAGTGTAATATATGTATATCTATTATCAATATATTATCTGTAATTGTTGTATAATATTAGGTGAAGCTTTGAGAGAGATCTGGACTGAAAAATACTTTTAATTAGCTCAAAAACTTACATTAAAAGTGAACAGTAGTTCACTATATATAGAGGGTAATCTGGTTCGCTAACATCCACTAGCGAACCAGCTTCCCCTTCATATCATAAATAATCATAGCGAAGCACCCCCTGATTCGTTAAATTTCCCTAACGAATCAGGAGGGAATACATTAATTGGCTAGTTCGCTAACATCCCCTAGCGAACTAGCCTTTAACTTAACGAACTAGTCAATAAACAAACTATTTATTACATTAAACATAAATAAAACATTAACGTTAAATACAAAGACTCTAGATGCAAAACCGTGCATTAACAACCTACATGAATCACACTCTTTCAGAAACTGATATCAAAGAACACGCTCTCTTATCAAGAACCATATATCGATTTCTAGTTTAGCGAAAGGGATACTCACATCACAGTATATTTGTTGAAGAAATGTATTGGAAAAACAAGAAAAGGTTATGAAATATGCACGGAAGAAATCAATTGAATTGTTAATGAAGAAGACGACTTCTCCCCTGTTACAATCCCATGACTAACAAGTAATCAAAGAACAAACAAAATGACTTAAAAGAACACTATCTCATCAAGAACACAATTTATCTCATTTACAATCCCATGATACCAGAAATCAAACATCCTCCAATAAAATTGTAATTTTGTTATTACATATATGTAATTCTGTTTTGTGTTGTTTTGTGTAAGGCCCCAATCTCGGTGACCTACTTTAGCGTTAAATTTACTCATAAACACAGTTTTAAATATCAGAGTTAATTAAAACTTTCACGGAATAATAATAGTCAACCATTGTAACATCCCGTTTCTAGTTCGGTTAATAAACGAAAGTATGAGTTATCATGAGTCGGGCTAGTGTTGGGTTAAATGGAATTGGGTTATTGACTTGGGTTAGTGGAAAAGAGGAAAGACCATGGGCTAAGCCCATGATCCATAAATATATAAACCATAAACACCACATAATTTCTCATTTACACATATTCCATACACCATTCAAAACACACACTTAAGCCTTCTCCCTAGTCTCCCCTTATCTTAGCCGAAATCAAGAAAGAAACCAACCACCGATCCAAGGTAATGATAGTATGATATTGTATGAGCTTAAACCTGTTAGATATAATCACGAAACGACGAGCCAACACCGTTAAACCGTTTAAGTCACGAGATCTGGGTGGAATCGGGTATAAACCGAACCTATGATGAGCTTAGGGGTCACCCTAGCTCAGATCTGGATCGAACGAGACGAAAAACGAGTTCCAGCGAATCCACGGTTTTCCGGCGGCGGCGCCGGAAAATTAATACGAGGTAAATAATGTCAGGGAATGTTCTGACATTCCCTGACCTAACCCTAGTTCTCTATGGGAACTTAACGAATTGGAAGGTGATTCGTTAGTTGATTCGCATAAGGGAGCACAACGAACTAGCTCTAGTTCGTCTCTGATTCGTTAGGGGAAAAGGGTAACGAATTACCCTTGATTCGTTATGACCAGTTCGTTAAGGGAGGTAACGAATTAGATGGACTAATTCGTTATATGGACTGTTTCGCTATGGAACTGATTCGTTAAGGAGTCCAGTTTGTTAAAGGGTCCAATTCGTTATAGGAACCAGTTCGCTAAGATAAACCAATTCGTTATTAGAAGTTTAACGGAATGACAAGAACAGTCCCTGGACTTAGAAAAGAATGATTTAATTACAAAGAAGCCCTTGGACTTTTAAGTAGCAAATTAATTAATGATTCAAAATGCTAATGTAAAATGTGATAAGACGGTTAATAGAAATAAAATTTTTCCAAGCTGAACTGGCAGCTCGACCCCAACCAGGGGCTCTACCCCTTGGACCCTACTAGGGCCTGCCGCCCCTAGAACCCCACTGCCAGGGGCGCTGCCACCGGACCCCCGTTCGTTGTAAGTAATATAAAGATAGAAATACGATACGAGTAGTGATAGTTAATTAATACGTGTAAATGTTATACAGTTAGTCGTGCACAGCTCAAGAAAGGAATAACTATAAATGGTGAACGTAACCGTATTCAGGTGAGTTTCTAGCCCCATTTCCTTGTCATGTTTTCGGGGTTGTGTGCATACTTGATGTGATAGTTAATACACATACCTTAAATGGTAAGTGTATTCCATGTATGATTTATATGTTATGTATGTATATCTTAAATGTGAATGAAAGCTTATCGATACGTGAACGATCTTCGGATATTTCACGTGTTGACAAGGGAGGTATGTATATTGAAAGCTTGTCGGTACGTGAACGATCTTCGGATATTGCATGTGCTAACAAGGGAGGTATGTTTATGATATATGGATGTGTATGATAGATACATGTATAACATATGAATATGTATGAATGATTAAAGAAAGTATGTATGTTATGGGCATGTATAGACAGTATGTACGAAGATGAAGAAAGAGGGATCAGACCCTAATAATATCTGAGATAAAGAAGAAAGGGATCAGACCCTAATAATATCTGAGATGTGAAGTAAAAAGGAATCAGACCCTAATAATATCTGAGATAGACAAGAAATGGATTAGATCCTAATAATATCTGAGATAGACAAAGAAAAGAGGGATCAGACCCTAATAATATCTGAGATAGAAAAGGAAGGGATCGGACCCTAATAATATCCGAGATAGAAGAGGACAGTAATATATATAGTATGAAAGTAATAAAGTATGAACGTATGTATGAACTTATATAATGAAAGTAAATTAGTAAAGTAACGATTATGTGTCTTCGGATGCATAATCGAAGGTAAGTGTATGTATGGTATAATGTGTGATTAACTAGAACTCACTCAGCGTAGCTGACTTTTAGTATGCACGCAGGTTAACAGATTGAGACAGCTGGTTTGAGATGGACACATGGCAGGTTTGAAGAGGCTGGCATCTGAAGATTGTCTTGATGTTTTGAATGTTATAATTTATGTTATGTTTTAAAAGACAAATTATGGATAATTGTAATGAATGGTTGATGTTTTATATTATTCCGCGAAAGTTTTAATTAACTCTGATATTTAGAACTGTGTTTATGAGTAAATCCAACACCAAATGTAAGGAACCGGTAACGGGGCCTTACAACCATTCATTACAAACATTCGTATCTTGTCTTTTTAAAACATAAATAAAACATAGTATCAAAACATCATGACAAGTCTTCAGATACCAGCCTCTTCAAATCCTGCCATGTGTCTCCCTCAAGCCAGCTATCTCAGTCGATTAACCCGCGTGCATACTAAAAGTCAGCTACACTGAGTGAGTTCTAGTTAATCAGACGACATACAATACATTCACATACTTACATATTCACCTGAAGGTACATACCTTCATATTTACTTACATACTTACCTACATACGTACTTTCATTCTTTCTTTCATACTTACATACATACTTTCATTCATACATATACTTTTTAAAGAGCATTTTGCCCTATAACCTTCATCGATATTATTAGGGTCGGTTCCCTACATTATCGGATATTATTAGGGTTGGTTCCCTACATTCGACGATATTATTAGGGCCGGTTCCCTACATTCGCCGATATTTTAGGGTCGGTTCCCTACATTCACCGATATTATTAGGGTCGGTTCCCTACATTCGCCGATATTATTAGGGTCGGTTCCCTACATTCGCCGATATTATTAGGGTCGGTTCCCCTTCTAACCATACCTTTCGTTCGTCATATAACTATACGTACCTTTCTTTATATAGTCATCCTTTTGTACATACTCATCTCATTACGTACTTTCATACATACATATTTCATACTAAACTTACTACATATTACTTTCCTTGTTGATGCTTGCAATATTCGAAGATCGTTCACGCACCGCCAAGCATTCATTCATAACATTCATACATACAATCACATCAATCATTATAGCATAAACTTACCATTTAAGGTAAGTGTATTAAGGTTCACATTGAGTATGCACAGCCCCGAAAACATAACAAGGAAGTGGAGCTAGAAACTCACCTGAACCCGGTTACATTCATCGTTAATGGTAATC
Source organism: Bidens hawaiensis (assembly GCF_021521415.1). Taxonomy (NCBI): domain Eukaryota; kingdom Viridiplantae; phylum Streptophyta; class Magnoliopsida; order Asterales; family Asteraceae; genus Bidens; species Bidens hawaiensis. The sequence goes on from NW_027493250.1 coordinate 151,051, forward strand.
CTTTCTTTAGCTGTGCGCGACTAACTGTATAACAAATTCACGTATCAATTAACTATCACTACCCATATCGTGTTTCTAGTCTAATTATAACCCTGAACGAACGGGGGTTCGGGGGTAGCGCCCCTGGCAGCGGGGTTCTTGGGGCGGCAGCCCCTAGCGGGGTCCAAGGGGCAGAGCCCCTGGCTGGGGTCTAGCTGTCAGGTTAGCTTGAAAAATTTTATTTCCATTAACTGTCTTAACACATTTTTTATTAGAATTGTAATTATTATTTTATTTGCTAACTCATAAAGTTCGAGGGCTTCTTCGTAATTAATTCATTTATTAAGTCCAGGGACTTTTCTGTCATTCTTTCAAACTCTAATTCTTCATCCAGTTCATCATCCATTCCTTCAACGAATGGACTCCTTCGTTATATCTTAACGAATGTGTTCTCTCAAAACGAATGGACTCATTCGTTATTTCTTAACGAATGGACCTTTATAACGAACTGGCCTTTATAACAAACTGACTTTTATAACGAACTGGGGGTTCATTCGTCAGTTCTCCGTTAACGAATTACTTAACGAATGGCTTAACGAACTGCTTCTAGTTCGTTATCTCTTCTTAACGAATGGGCATAACGAATTTCTTGTTAAATCGTTATTTCTCCGCTAACGAGCTAGGGTTAGGTCATGGAATGTCAGAAACATTCTCTGACACCCTTTAACCTCGTACCCACATCTCCGGCGCCGTCATCGCCAGAAAACCGGGATCTCAGTCATTTTCCACCGTTTTCACCACTTTTCGTCCTGTTCGATCCGAATCTGAGCTAGGGTTACCCCTAAGCTCATCTTTTGATCGATTAATACCTGATTCCACCCGGATCTCGTGACTTTAATGGTTTAGGGTGTCGGATCGTCGTTTCGCGACTAGATCTAGCGGGTTTGGGTCCATACAATATCATACTATCATTACCTCAGGTCGAGAATCGATTCTTCTTCTTGGTTTCGATTAGAGAAAGAGACAGATGAGAGAGAGCTTAAGTGTGTGTTTTGGGTGGTGTATGGAATGGATGAGAATGAATTAATAAATGGTTAGTTATGGTATTTATATTATGGTTCATGGGCTCAAGCCCATGGTTTTTTCCTTCTTCTTTATTAACCCAAGTCCATTACCCATATTACTTAACCCAACACTAGCCCGACTCATAATAACTCATATTCTATTTTATTAACCGAAATGAAAAAACGGGATGTTACATTTTGCTTTAACAAGGGAATGCCTGAATTCCACAACAAATAAGATACATAATGGCGGATCTTGAATTTTAAATCAAACAAGTATATGCTTTGATTTGATGTACCAACTTTTTAACATGGGATGGCAAATCTTAGCATATTTAAATTGGTCCCATCCTTTGGAATGCAAGACCACGTTCAAAAATTCCTTGTCACCAGACAATAGTTGACATCATCTAAACATCTTTTTGGGATCCGTCATTTTAAATGACGGATCACCTAGAAAAGAAACAAATGAAAACCAAACCGGTCTAAGAGACACATAATAACTATTATCTTGTCAGCTCCCACTTAGTCCAAGATCTCCATCTTCGTGCCGTTTCAGATTTACAATATTTTAATAATCAATCTTACATCAACTAAAATATACCTATCTATTACATGGGGCTCTAAGCACCCATAAAATTATAACAAGATAAAAAACCATACACAAAACGACATAATCTGAACACGCCCACAAATTTGAAAACATGTTGATTTATTAAAACAACAAAGGGCCGGTCTTTTGTTAAACAAAAGATTTGTTAAATAAAACGCATACCGATAAAATTAACATGTAATTGAGTATAAAAGTAGTCCTGATACCATTGTTGGAAATTCGTGTACGGCTTTCATAAAATCAGATTTCATAATATTATCAAATATGAGAGGAAGCATGTACACGAACTCGAATCATATTCGGTCTTGGTAATGATCCAGTTACAACTCAAATAAACAATTATCAACCATAGGAGGTTTAGACTTAATACCTTTTGACGAGAAACCAATATCCTGCAATAAGGATTAAATAACGTCTCGTTAGAAGACATGATCATAAATCTTAACACGAACACAAAACTCATTTGCGTGATCCCAGAGTACAACGATCGAACCGAAGATATGGGGCGATATTAGTGGCTCGACGGTGGTCGGCGATGGCGGCCAGTCGGCGATCGGGAGGGGGGTGACGACTCCCTTTTCGTCTCTAGTTGCAAGATTAGTTATGTAACATTTTGGTTTTTCCATATTGTGTACTTATATTGTATAATCGACCAATGTTTGTTATTCAGATCATCCGTATTAATGAAATCACCCTTTTATTGAGTATTTATTTGTGTTTTTATTATTTTATGTTTATATTCACATATGACTGATTATCGAACCCTGAAGTCACTCATTTTTGCCTTATATTGCATTTAATTAAAGTCCGGCGGCTAAAAATGTCAAATATCAAAATTTCTGATTTTCCACCTTTTCGTGCTACGCGACGGACATAAACCATGCCCGTCGCGATGCGCGACGAGAGATCTCCAGCCCGTCATGATAAACAACCGACGACACTGTCGGCATGAGAATTTTGGCATCTCCAATTGTTGCCTATTTGATCCCCATTCGACCAAATCTTCCGAAATAACTTCCAAGGGATGTGTGTTGACATTTATGTTAAGTCATTTCGCTAACTTGTTGTAGAACTTGGATGAATTTGATTGATTTGCATTCATTTCTTCCTTTAAACAAATTATTCACTAAACCTCGTTAATTAAGCATGATTAATAGACCCTCCTATATAAACTAGACTCCCTTAAGCGTTCTCCTTTTCTGTTCATCGATTTCGCACTATCAGTTTCAGTTTAGGGTTGTTAATTGCTCAAGTTCTTGACGATTTGACTTTCAAGAGTCCAAGACTTTGACTTCTCCGGTTCTTCTCATCCCGTTGACTTTCTGGGTAAGTGTTGAACATTAAAGATGTTCAAATTTACCTTCTAAACAAAGCCCTCAATCAATTTCAATAATTGATGGGGTTTCGGTGGTCAATTTCATCTTGGCCCGTTTAGGGTTTATGTAAGTCTAAATTTGGGGATTTTCGATTTCACCATGAATCGTCATGAATTAGCATCTGACCCTTGTATGTTTTAGTTTTATTTCATCATTTTGAACCTAATTGACCCGAATCCAGTCTCATACTGACAATCGAGTCAATAACGAACCGACACTCGTTTAACTCTAGTTGTCTCCATAACTAGAGTTAGGGGAGGAATTAATTAATAGTTCTTGTTCGGTTAAGTTCGGTTTTAAAAGGAGAATTTTCTGTGATTTTTCTAGAATGTTTTATTTTCATGTCAATTGGCTTGCTTATTTCTGGTTTTCTTCATAACGAATGATATAGCTTGAGTTTTAATTTGGTTTCAGTTTGTATATTCACGATTTGTAATATAATTTTTTATTCTACATTTCATGGTATTGATATACATGTATTTATACATCTTGGATCCCTTGTAAAGTTGTGTTTATTTTATGTTTCGAGTTCGTTTTAGTTCGTGTTTGGTTTATCATTTATTATTTAAGGTTTTGAGTCAAATTTTATATATTTATCGTGTTTTAATTCTTTTGATGTTTTGCATGTTAAACTTAATTCTTTCTATCATTTCATGCGAAGTTTATGTTCGTTTTACTCGTCAATGACTACATGATTAGTTCACTTAGAGTTTTGATTTGTTTTCATGTAGATGGCGGCTTTGGAGTCAAGGAAAAGAAGTTCTAGAAGTTTCTCATCGTTACTTGGAGTTCAAGAAAGGGGCCTAACATGAATAAACAAGAAATAATTGCAAAAAACGAAAATTCCCTAAAAAGGGGCGCCGCGCCTAGGCAAATGCCCAGGATGCCTAGGCCGGGCACCTAGGGCCTTCTGGTCATTATTTTGCAAGTCCAAGCCCAACTAGTTCTATATAAACATATGTTTGCATTCCTAGCCGATTCTAGAGTTTTTGGCAGCCGATTTTGGAAATTAAACAAAGGGTTTGAAGGTTATTTGGAGCTAGGAATCAAGGGAGATCATTAAGCTTTCATACGGGTGTTCAAGGATCGATTAAGACGGGTTCTTTCGTTCTTTATCTTTGCCTTTGTTCATTAACTTTCATGATGTTTCTCTTTGTTCTTTGGTTTAGTTATTTGATTATGATTATGCTAGGCTAGACTTCATGTCTATGTAGGTTTGATGAACATGTTTAAGAATTGATTCTTGCTTTGGATAATGTTTTGATTATGGTTTCGTTATATTAATAGTAAAGACTTGGTTTTGTTTTCGTGATGCGTATAAGTATTTATTATCTTGATTGATTGTTAACTATTGCTTCACATAGATCTTTTATCTTTTGATTGTGTTCTTTAGATTTAGGGTTTATGTTTAAATCATTACTTGGTGTTTTGATTATTATGGTTGAATATGCCTATTAGATCATAGAAGCTTGTTGATAGTTGGTTAGGGTTTTAAATGTTTTGCTAAACTCCAATAGCTGTAAGGTGAGGGGTTGTTCATGTGTCTTGGTCAATTGCATGCTAGGATAGTAGTGACAATATTCTTGCTTAATGTGTTGATCCTTGTTCATGATGTCATGTCAGCTTATTAAGTTATCTAGGGTTTAGCGTTTCGTAAGATTGCTTGCTTTAGATACTATTAATTAACCCTAATTGATGACTTTGCGAAAATCAATAATACTGATTGCTTAATAATCTAATAATTGTTCTTTGGGTTTTCATTTGATTCAGTCAAAGGTCCTTAGGGTTTTGTTAGATGAATATGTTTAGAAATCAGTTTCCATAATCATGTTATTTGTCCATTGCTTGATGATTGTTGATGCATGTGATTCTTACCTAGGTAGATTCCTTCTCTTATTGGTTTCAATCTTGTGATTTATCGCTTGTTTCTCGTTTACTTGTTTATTTACTTTCTTAGTTTAATATTAGTTTAAAATCCCCCTTAAAACATTAATAATAAATAGTCATGTCGTAAGTCGAGTCTAATTAGTTAATTAACGTAATTTATAGAGTCCTGTGGGTTCGATATTTCGGACTTACTTAGCTTAGTACAATTGACCGGTTCACTTGCCGGTGTTTTGTTTAGTTGAGTCTTAGGTCTAGTTTTTATTACTTGTTTAATTTAGTTAATATTTATTGACTGTTTTTAGCACATCAGGTATATTAATTGAAATTTGTTTGCTCGCTTAATTACACGCTTATCTCATCTTCTCGTCTTTCGCTCGCCTTTTTCCGTTTTAAATTTGGGGGCTTTATACGTACACAAAATCATATGTTTATTTATTACACAAGTACAATTTCTAATACACTTCAACTATTTGCGTAGTTATGATATTGTTCGATTAGTTGGTAGTTGCTAAATGACTATATGTTTACAGTTTTTACGGTTGTTGTTATCTCATCCTAATCCTTATAGTATGATCATACACCGTCAGAGTAACTCCAAACTATTTTGGTTCGAGGGAAAACGACACTTTTATATTGATGTTATGCTAGCTGTTGTAATTCACATATCACAAGGAGTTGTAGTTTTATTTATTATATTTATACAAAAACCGTGGTTACTCACTCAACTTTACATTGACAACATATACTACTTTTGTGCATATTACAAGAAGCTATTTGGGATGATTGAAAATACAAGACTTAGTTTGACCATAAGAACAATTGATTGTTTGAGATTGATGTATTGTTCTTGGATTTGTTTACTTTGTTAAGAAAATTGTGTACGATGGTTTGAATGATACAAATTATGTCGCATCCCGACAGGTTCCGCCGTTAGGTTCAGGTGTGACAAGTTCTAGGGTTTTAACCAATAAGATATATTTATAAACCACAACTTTGCAATTATGTCTAATCACAATAGTAATTAACGATTAGTTATTAACTAACCATTGTGTTTTAAATAATATCACATAAACATTAAAACACTAACGTTTAACCGCTTAACCACGTCAATTATTTCTCAAATATTTAAGCTCTAATCATTTTTTTTCAAATAATTAATCGCCGACGTTAAAATCCGTGTTTGGTGAACTATGATATTTAAATATTAAATACTATTCTATGTTCGTTGTCCGAAGGGTAACTCTTTGGATCATACCTTGATATCTATTTTAAATAATTGATGATCAGATATCTAATATCCAACACTAAGCCCAAATAATATGTTTGGATCAGACATCCGTAAAAAGGTAAGCCCATGATGAACACTCGTTAAATGTGGGCCTAGACGGGTCACCGATCGAATAATGGATCTGGGGAAGAGTTCGAATCAAATATTATGTCCTGGTTGGACACCTTTAATCAGCCCACCAGTCTAGTATGATGTAGTGCTATCTACATTATACTAGACTAACACGCTTCAGTTGTCATTTCTTCTTTATCGAGAATCCTACATAAAACGTTAGTACATTACCTTTGGCACATCCAAATGGTTATCACTTCATTTCATAGTTTGGCTCATCCGAATAGTTATCGCTCATGATCATCCGACCATGCATTGGCTGCTACTAGATGATTTTCTTTAGTTTTCACAATTTTTTCACCCGATCATTATCGGTAAGTCAAATACTCCTACAAATTTATTAACAAAATGTAATCATGTGAAAATATAATCAGAACTCAAATATGAGAATAAATGTGCAATGGAAATAATAAAAATATAAGCAAATCATGGTACATAAAAAGGGTAATAATTGTGGCCATTGAAGGCAATTTAATTACAATAAAAAAACATCCGATTCAAACTCATTAAAAGGTCGTAAATCTTTTGCAAAGAAAATATTATTGTTTGCGTCCTTATGGTTTCAGGACAGAGACACAATGAGTCCTTAAAATAAAAATTGAACTGGTTGAGTCATTATGGTTTTAGAAATGAACAATTTGAGTCCCTGTTGATAATTGAAAATGTGGAATTACTAGTTTACCCTTTTTTATGATCCGTATGAGTTCTTGTGGTTAAGTGATTGCTCAGTTTAATTCCCTCTTTAAAAATTATCTCCAAATTAAAGAATTAACCACCAAATTATAATTAATCAAGCCACAATCAACCAACCAAACCATAATTAACCAAAAATAAATAAACTAAACTTTTTTTAAACAAAACTAAAAGAGCCGAACTTATTTTCTGAACAAAAATAAACGAACCAAACTTTTTTTTTAACAAATATAATTGAACCAAACGTTTTTGAATAAAAAATATGAACCGAACTATTTTTTTATCAAAATAAACTGGACTACTTTTTAACAAAAATAAACGAACAAGACTACGTTTTTAACAAAAATAAACGAACCAAATTACCTTTTTAACAAAAAATAAACGAACCGAACTACTTTTTTACTAAACTAAACGAACGCAACTACTTCTAAAATTAGTAATCTTATCAAACTCCACCTTAGCGCAAGCTACGACGATATTTTTGTTAAAAATAAGTTCATTTAGCTAATTTTTATTTTAAAAAAGTTTGGTTAATTTATTTTTGTTAAAAAAAAGTAGTTCGATTCTTTTTTTTTTGGTTATAAATAAGTTTGGTTCGTTTAGTTTAGTAAAAAAATAGTCGGATTCGTTTATCTTTGTTAAAAGATAAGAATGGTTTGTTTATTTTTATTAAAAAATATATTCGGTTCATTTATTTTTGTTAGAAAGGTATTTTGATTCGTTTATTTTTGTTAAAAATAAGTTTGATTCGTTTATTATTTTTAACAAAGTAGTTCGATTCGTTTATTTTTGTTAAACAGAATGAACTACTTGTTAATTAAAAAAAGTGATTCTGATTAAAAAATATTAGTTTGGTCCATCTGTTTTTTTAAAAAAAGTTGTTTGGTTCATTAATTTTTGTTGAAAAGGTGGTTTGATTTGTTTATTTTTGTTAAAAAAGTTAGTCTAGTTCATCTATTTTTGTTAAAAGGGGAAGAGGATTCAATGTGACCAATTATAAAAGTTCAAGGAGTTAGAGTGATAATATATATATATATAAGTGAAACGTAGAATCTACCCCTGAAGCTAATATAGTTAAGTAACAACAGGGACTTAAATTGTTTGTTTCTAAAACCACAGGGACTCAAACAGTTCAAATAAAATTTTTGAGGACTCATTGTGGCTCTGCCCTAAAACCACATGGACACAAACAATAATTTCTCTTTCGAAAATATGTAATGCACCAATGTTCCTTCCATTTCTCTAACTCTTACATTCACTCATCTATGCTCCTCTTGTTGGTCACCATTTGTTCGTGATAGGGCTACCACTTTTACCCAAAACCCGAAACCTACCCGAGAAAAACCGCACCCGAACCTGGACAAACCCGACCCGAAAAACCCGAAGCCAAGAAAATACTAACCCGAACCCGAACCGAGTAATTTGGGTTGGTATTTGAGTTTGATTTATGGGTTTCGGGTCAACCCGAAGAACCTGAATAAACCTTTAGTTTTAAAACCAAATATATTTTAATGTATAATAAGCTAAGCCTTAGCCACTAAAGTTGCCCTAATCCATTGTTGTCATTTGACCAATTATGGATCGATAGTTTATTGCTAATTTATGTTTTTCGTTTATGACTAATAGTAACTGTAATCGAACAACCAAATCATGATTGATTGAAGACGATTATGGTTGGAGTTTGTTTTACTCTTCTTTTGAATTGTTTTATCAGTTATGTTGGTTTATTATTTGGTTATTTGCGTTACGAGCAAAGAAAAATATTTTGTTTTAATTTTAGCATTGTAATTTTTTTCTATGATACCCAAAACCAGATTAACCTATCCTGAAAAAACCAAAACCCGAACCCGAAAAACCCGTGAGAGATTTGAGTTGGGTTTTAGGTCAAGATTTAAAACTTTGAAACACGAAGAACTCGACCCGAAAAACCCGAAACCCGAAAAACAAACCCGAAGAACACCTCTAGTTGCGCGAGTTTTATATATATGCAGGGCTATCTTAGATCCCATACAGGGCTCGCCAACACTCAGGGCACACGACCTTGGTAAGGACCCAAAATATTAAAAGAAAAATTATGTATATAAGTTTGTTTTTTAATTTTAATTGATGAATTGAGTTGAAAATGATTGAAAAGAAAACAATAAGGGCCCAAAAAAATATTTGAACATGTCTATTGAGTATTAGACAATCTAATAAATTCTAGGCCTAATAATAAAGTATTATAATTATCGTTGATCTTTTGAGAAACTTTTTTAGAATGATTATTTTTAGTACTCGTCTTGAACACTTAAAATCTGATAGATTGCGCTGAATCTATATGCTCCTTCCCTGTCCAATTTCCACTTTGCCGCCTATGCATAATGATTTGGAGTTGTATAATCTGGTATAGATTGTAATGCAAGTGGACACTTGTGATTTAGCTTCTTTGATGCTTGGATCATGAAAATGTGAGTTGCTCTTCTTTGAAATCTTGTATTGTTTTCTTATATTTATGTAGAATCCTTGATCTTTCGATGTCTATTTGAGTCTACAACCCAAATTTGCTACCGAAGGCACATTATGATCGGAAGATTTGTGATTTTGAATTTGCCTTAAGACTACATGTAGTGGGGCGACGAAATGGGGGAGAAAGGGCGAGAAGGAGGGGGAACACCCCCCCCCCCCCGGCGATATGTGGGTGAAAAGGGGCGAGGACGGGGTTCTTTTTTCGCCGGCTTTGTTTAAATAATAATAATATTATAATAACTAGAATTTACCCTACGCGTTGCGACGGACAGGTCGATAAAATTTGGGTGATGGTAAACTCAAGGGTTGTCGATCATGAGCGTTGAGATGATAAGTCGAAGTGAATTAAGTCTGTTTCTTACGATGCCAGAACTAAAACAAAAATAGTAGTTGGTCGGTTTTTGTTACGGTGGTACTGGAAGTAAAATAAAAGGCACTGACTTTACGCGAAGTTGGTCGGTTTCTTTCTCGTTCGTTACGGTACTGGAACTAAAACAAAAAATAAAAAGGAAAATTGGCATCCGGTCGGTTTTCGTTATGTTCGTCATGGTACCGGAACTAAAACAAAAAAAAACAAATGGCATCAAAACCCTAGCATTGTCAATCTTAGACGTTGATGCGGTGAGTTTACACGAGTTCCGATTGAATTTGTTACATAAACAAAAATTGACGTTAGATCGGTTCTTGTTTTGTTCGTTATGCTACCAATAATAAAAAAAAGAAAATCAAGATATGGACAAGTTTGGTGCCGCCACTTGGTCAGCGGCACCAAACTTCTCTTTTATATATATATAATAATTTGACCGTTTGCAACGGTTAAAAGTAAAAACAAATTAATCAATTAAAACAATATATATATATATATAAACATACACATTATTCTTCATTTTATATCCATTTTATACACAATTCATACCCAAAATTTTACAAAAAATTAGCAAAATGAATCCTAGAACAACCCGAACCACCAATTTCCTCCTTTCGGTCAAACGTATGGTTCGCAAAGCCAACCGAACGTGAACTTACAATGGAACCCGATGAACCAAAGGGGGAAGGTTCGTCGTCAACACGATTCTATACGGTGCCCGGTGAAGACATCAGACAATTAAACGAGTTGGTCGGTCGTTTGAAAACAAATGCCACGGAAATAGGAAACGACCTTCGATCATCCAACAAACAACAAGAAAAGCTGAATCAGACGTTGGAATTACGTCAAATGAAAGAAGACTACGAATCCCTCAAAGCGGAGGGGTTTCACGAGGAAGCCGCATAATTGTTTCAACGACGACGTCAAAAAATGCGCGAATATTACAGATATTAGTATTATTTTTAGTTATGTTTTTTTTTATTGTTTTCTTTAGTTATGTTTTTTTTATATTTTTAGTTATGTATTTTTTTTGTATTTCTTTTTAATTTTAATGCATTTTTATTTAATTATTTAAATAAATTGGTTTTTATTTGATTAGTTTAATTATAAAAAGAAAATAATAAAAAAAGATACTGTGATTACACCCTAAAAACAAATTCCAGCTCTTTGCTGACTGAGCGCTACGTGTCACAATTCGCCCCCCCAATTTGTAGCCCCTCCACTACGCATAGCCTAACAAGTGTTGAAAATGACTTTACGAGCGAAATCTGTTGTAGGACAGCTACCAAATTGATGCCTATTATTCTGGTTGCCTACTTGCATCTTATGGAACCATTTACCAAACGCCTTTGTTTGCCGGTAAAGATCATGTGATCTAGCACCCATTTCATGGAGATATTAGCTAGTCCAACTACTAATTATCGAGCTATGTCTTAATTATCTCCCTTTATTAACTCTCTAAAATCTAAATGAAGAAGTTATACTGATCTGTTAACATATTTATTATTATTTCTTTTAAAACTTTTTAACGTCAATTAGTTGAATTTTTTCCCAAAAGAGTGTTGTGGGAAAAAGTATTTACTAGAATGGTGTTCATTTAAAAGTATTTACTAATTTAGTGTTTTTAGCTTTTCTCACTCTTGATATAATTGGATAACCTCTAATTTTAATAAAAGAAACTAGTTTTAATATTTTGTAAACAACTTTTTTTATTAAATACACCTGCAATTTTTTTTAATTTAAAAGAAAACAAATTTTTTTTAATTTGCATGTTTCACAATATTGAAAGAGTTTTTTCGTTGTATTATTAAAGCATGTTTTTTTCTTTTCTTTTTTTTTTTTAATTTGCAAGTCTCGTACGTTGGAAGAATTTTCGTCATATCATTATTAGTATTAAAACGCCTTATAAAAAAATAATACATATGTTTGGTTTTTTTTCTTCATATTATCTGGTAACTTTTATTATTTTTATAATTTCACTTTTTATATAATCTTTATTTTGATTTAAATTATACTTTGTGATAATTTCACTTTTTAGCAAACCATTTTCTTATATACATAAGTGCATTACTTTATATAATAAGATAAAAAGGTATAACATTTTTAGACAATGGCAATATATAAGTTTTAGCTTGATGAGGCTACACATGAAATTGTTGTTTGAATTACCATATTTGAATTCAACGGATAAAGAAAAATAAATTTGCCAATGGCAAACTTGATCGGATAAGAATTGTTCACAAGTTGAACAAGGGCTCAGGCTTAAGCTTAAAAACGAACCAACTTAACTCGACTCGTTTATTTTAACATGTTGACAAGTCAAGTTCAAACTTGACTTGTTGAAAGCTTAAGCTAGCTCGTGGCTCGTCAAGATGGGTGGTTAATTTTTTTTTACAATAATTATATCTAAAAGACAAAACAATATACACGTAATAAAAAATTTATAGACATAAAAATTTATATAAGGATAATATTTGTTCATTTTTTATTTATAAAGATCAGAAAAAATTTATGTTACATTTGTTATTATATATATATATATATATATATATATATTATGTTATTATTATATTAAAAACATGTTTATTTAATAGAAGAAAAATAAGAACATAATTATTTAATTTAAAATAAAATCTTACTTTTAAAAATATTCAAATAGTTTGTTTTTATAGGCTATCCAATGATATTATGAGAGAGAAATCCAAAAATACTAAATTGGTAAATATTTTTATAGAAAAACCATTCTAGTAAATACTTTTTCTCAGAACATCCTTTTAGGAAAAAACTCTCAATTAGTTAGTATGTAGGTATACGAGTAATTAACTCTAAGGCTGAGGGGTGTGGGGGGCTCTAATGGGGGCTTTAGTGGGGGCTCCAGCCAATAATATTATGAAGTGTGGCAGAGAGAGAAACTGGATAAGGGGGTGTTGGAGCCCCCGTTGGAGCCCCAGGCCCTGGTGTGGAGGGGCTCCAGCAGGGGCTCCAGCGAATTTTTTTTTTATTTTTTTATAAATATATTCAAACAACGTAATATTAAAAAAACTCATAAATTATTAAAAAAAACACACATTAATAAAAAAACACATTAATATCTAAAAATAAAATAAAAATTAAAGTACTAAAAAAAACATTATTCTTATTCTTCGGCTTGGTCTTCTTCGATCAACCTCTTTCGGATACGTTCCTTTTGCTTTTCCATTAGCATTTGATCGACCGGATTTAGGTTACTGAAGTCTCTAGTAAGGAAGTCCAAATCTTTCATTCGACTTTTTTCCTTTTTGTCATTAGAGACCACCTCCATGGTTTTGTTGAATTTATTGAGGGATTCAACAAGATTGGCGATGTTTACGGCTTCCCCCTCAGCCGGTTTTTTCCCCTTGGCGTCCCTTCCCAATGGCCGCCTCCTCGGCGGTGAAGACGTTTCCTCCTCCGCAATGTTTAGGTCGAATCCAACGCGGCAATCCGACCCGATTGAAGTGCTATACGCTCCAGACGAACTAGTTTTAGTCCGTTTCGGCCGTACTTCCGCATCAACGTCCGGCGCCACCAGCTCAACCCACTTGGAACACCTTTTCAACCTCTCCCACAACTTTAAATCGTCCCACGTCTTCACCGTCCCATACCTCCGCAAACACTCCTACTTCCACTCTTCGACCGTGAAATTGTAAACCGCCAAATCATCACTGCCACTTGGTCTCATACGACCGCTGTTCCTGTTGAAAAGATTAGTAAACAAGCCGAAAAATTTTCTGATTTCGGACCACCGACCTGAAATCATATCGGCGTTCCGCTCTGTACTCCCAACGAGCGTATAGAACGTCTCCCTAACCTTTGTCCAAAAAATCTTGTTCTTTTGGTAGTCGGCTGCAAAATGATTAAATAAATTAGATTTCCATTTAACTTTTTTATTTAACTTTTTTATTAAAAATCATTTTTAAAAACGTTAAAACAATTACCGCAACGCCGATCCTCAGAAATGACTATCCAAGCCCGACACAAGACTTCCTTCTCATCCGATGACCACAGAGTGGTTTTCTGTTTCGTCCTCGGAATCGAAGCCGGTCCCGACCCGTCCGTTGCAAGTTGTTTTTTCCGGTGGACGCGTCTTTTTGGTCCCGTAGCTTCACCGTGTGATTCTTGTGTCTCCGGAACAACAAAGTTAGGAGACGGTTGTGTGTTGGATGGTTGAAAGCCGGATGATTCTTGCGGCTCCGAATAAAACATCGGTTGGTGCGGTGACGACCATAAATCGTCGTCAATATAATCTAAATCTAAGTTTGGGTACCAATTTCCAGCCATTTTTTTTAAAAAAAGTTGGGAAGATGGGTTGATTTTGGGTTTTATTTTGAAGTTGTGGTGATTGATATGGGTGAAATGGGGTATTTTATAGATGAAAAAACGTTTTTTTTTAATTAAATAAGAGCCCAACGGCTCTTTGTATATGTCCAACGGCTCTTTGCACACTCCCCTATGCCACTTTACTCTCTCTTCTGCCGCTATTCCACTCACGCCTGCATGATTTTTCGTGCTCGCGCCCCGCTAGCGCCCCGGTTGTGTGGTGTTAGCGCCTAGGGGCGCGAGCGGAGAGGCTCTAGCGCCCCCGTTGAAGCCCCACACCCCTCAGCCTAATGATAACAATAATAGGAGTAATAGTAATACTAGTTATTACTATTATATTCTCCAAAGTCACGCTTACATAATTCCATATCATCACTTTCACATACTAACCACTCCATTCTCACTTTTTCCCGACACACACTTGTTCCCATTATGATCATCTCGAGATCCTCCCCACTCTCCACGGTCAGGATCTTCTTTCCCTAACTTTCACACCCACGAAACATTCTTTATGCTCCTTTGCATGCCACCAACTTATTATATATATATATTCACTTCACTCCGAACCCAAATCTCAAATATAGTCTCTAATGGATCACGAACGACCCGAAACCGAGCTAATATCAATCCCGGCAACGCCCAGCGATTCCACGCCAGAAATACAGACCCCGTCTGGCCAACGGTCGCATTCCAAGGAGGGTGGGAAGTCGTCGGCGGGATGGACGCCCACGTCGTTTATATCGCCAAGGTTTTTGAGTCCCATCGGGACGCCCATGAAGCGGGTGCTGGTGAATATGAAGGGGTACTTGGAGGACGTCGGGCACTTGACGAAACTGAACCCGCAAGATGCCTGGCTTCCGATCACCGAGTCTAGGAATGGTAATGCGCATTATGCCGCGTTTCATAACCTTAACGCCGGTGTCGGGTTTCAAGCTCTTCTTTTGCCCGTTGCGTTTTCTTTTCTCGGCTGGTAACCTTTTTTCCTTTTTAACTTTAACCCGCACTTACCACTTATTTGAGCCTCAAACCAGTTGGTTGAGACGCATCTTAACTAATAATAACCATCACAGCTGACAAGTATTAATTAATTTTATTATTTTAGTGAAATGGATACGAATTAGTTAGAAAGTATTCTAATGTTGGATTAATTGTTATAGATTTAACATGGTATATGCATTTTTATATTATTTTGCTTTTAATCAAGATGTTATACACTGCTATATGTATTTCATATGCATTTTATCATAATTTCTTTAAGTCTAATAATTTTTACAATTTATATATGTTCATACTTTGGGCATAAGAAAGTTGTCTTATACGTCACATAAAGACATCATTCCCTTTATCTTGTCGAATAAAGTTACAAATGATATAACATCATGGTTTTGACTTTTGAAAAAGAAAAGTCACAAATTTAACTTTAAATCAAATGATCTAACATCATAGTTTTGACCGAAAAATTGGCATAAACTTTCTTTTTCATATTTTTATCCTATATAATACTATTTCATCATCATTACTATTTTAATATGTTGTATCACAATTGCTCAATTATATTTAGCTTTTTATTTAAACTGAACTTACTATTATAGTATATTACGATCTCGAAAACATCATTTAATGATCGATTAACGTGTAAAATTAACTAGCTATATTAAAGTTGTAGTAAGTGATCATATTTTAATATGCTCTAAGTTTGTCATAGAAAAAGAACAGATATTATTATGCTAAATAAAATTTGTAATAATCATACTTTATTTAAAACTTTGTGTGCTCATATGTCATATTTTATGAAGGATGAAGCATACAACAATATATTATATATACTAATAACAATGGATGGTCGTAACTTCGTCTGTGGTGTAGATTATGGATATATAGCTAAGCTATGAAGAGACATGTCACCGAAACCTAAATACGCCGTCGTTTCAGAAAAATAAAAATAAAAGGGAACATAAAGTTCGCTTGTAATATGTGGTGTGCTGCATGTATGATGCAGGAGTTGGGGCATCATTTCATTAACCATAGCCTACATATGGCAACTATACACCTTATGGATCTTGGTTCAACTTCATGAAGCAGTCCCCGGCAAACGATACAACCGATATGTTGAGCTCTCTGAAGCAGCATTCGGTAAGAATTTATAGTATTCGGTTTTCCGTCACTAAAATCTATCACATTCACATTAATGAACCTCGTAATAACGTTCACTATTTAGGAAATCGATTAGGAGCATGGCTTTCAATCTTCCCAACCGCGTACCTATCAGCAGGAACCGCGACCACTTTGATTATTATAGGCGGTGAAACAATGAAACTCTTCTTTGAGACCGTTTGTGGGCCCGTTTGCACATCGAGTCCGTTAACAACAGTCGAGTGGTATTTGGTTTTTACCTTTTTGAGCATTGTTTTGTCTCAGCTTCCAAACCTCAACTCAATAGCCGGGATCTCCCTCGTTGGGGCTATAACTGCGATTGTTTACTCAACCATGGTTTGGCTCCTATCGGTTAGCCAACAACGACCGGCTAACATATCTTATGAACCCGTCGCGTTACCTTCATTGACCGCTTCTGTGTTTTCGGCTTTCAATGCACTTGGTATTATAGCATTTGCCTTTAGAGGCCACAATCTTGTCCTTGAGATTCAGGTAAGTTTGACTTTTAAGTTCAGAAAGTCTGTTGGTCAACTTCAAAACAAAATTATATTGTTCAAAAGTTTAATGCTAGGTAAAAACACATATAAAGTTGTATACCTTTGGAAGACTCCTGTGTTTGTGTTGTACTGAAATGAATATAAAATCTGCATGTGCAATATAATTGTTTGACCTCAAAAGTCAAACTTTACGCTACTGAGTGTTTTGTTGCATTTTCGCAGTCAACAATGCCATCGACGTTCAAGCATCCTGCTCACGTGCCAATGTGGAAAGGAGCCAAGGCTGCATACTTCTTCATCGCCATGTGTTTGTTCCCGGTAGCCATTGGCGGCTTTTGGGCTTATGGAAATTTGGTGAGCTTGTAACTTTGTATAGTTTTTTGGGTTAATCACACTAATAAAAACCTCTGTTTGATAATACTAGACATGATTTGTTACGTACATAAATTTTTAGTAATTCTCTTTATCATAATTAGAAATTAGGCGTTCACATGGGCCAGTCTTTTAACTCAAACCGAAAATCCAGTTTTTAGGTTTTAGCAAAATCAGTTGTTTTTGATTTTTTCAGTTTTGTTATTTTAGCATTAAATATAATAACTTTGGACCCAAAAAAAAAATTGAACAAAAACAATGAATGGCAGAAAACTCTAAGCCTAACTTTTTTTTTTCCATTTTTTGTATTTAATGATTAATTGATTTTTAAACGTTTGGAACTAAGATTTTTGAGATATATCATTTAGTAATTTCTTATAGATTACTCAAATTAATTAAATGAAGCATAATTCATAAGCCAACACATTATACAAAAGTTGAGATTTTCGGTAATTATTGTTTCAGCTCGGTTATAAAAGCCACTAAGGTTTTTTCGCGTTCAATTAAGTTTTTTCGTTTTCGGTGCATGCAAAACCGAAAACAAACCATAAATTGGGTTTTTGAGTAAGTTTTTTCGTTTTCGCGTTCAAACCGTATGTTTTGGTTATCGGTTTAGTTATGTGGGTTATTTTGGTTTCATGCACAATGATTAGATAACATTAGGTCTATTTTGTAATCATCTTTGTTATACTTTCATCAAGAGTTTATCATACTTTCTGATTTCAAATTTCAATCTTGTAGATGCCTCCAGGTGGGATGTTGAACGCGTTATTCGGTTTCCACAAACATGACATATCAAGATGGTTGCTTGCAATAACGTTTCTACTAGTCGTCTTCAGTTGCTTGAGCAGCTACCAGATCTACTCCATGCCTGTTTTTGACAACTTTGAAGCGAGCTACACCCACCGCACGAACAAGCCATGCTCAGTCTGGGTGCGGTCAGGGTTTCGAGTGGTATACTCGTTCATCAACTTCTTCATAGGGGTGGCTCTACCATTCCTCTCGAGCCTAGCCGGATTGTTGGGAGGGCTAACACTTCCTATCACATTTGCATACCCATGTTTTATGTGGGTGCTCATCAAGAAGCCCACAAAGTATAGCTACAATTGGTACTTCAATTGGTCACTCGGGTGGCTCGGCGTGGCGTTTAGTGTTGCGTTTAGCATTGGTGGGATTTGGAGCATTGTTGACAATGGGTTGAAACTTAAGTTCTTCAAGCCTAGTTAAAGATTGCATGTTTTTGTGGTTTTGGTGAAAATTATATATATAGCAATCATGTTAAGTAGCGAAAAGCTTTTTATGTTTGCATTGTGTTTTAAGTTCGTATATGTATAACTTATGGAATTCTATAGCTAAACAAGGAATATTTGAATTGATTTTGTTAGTTTAGTTTGAATTTTTGGATTATTCTTCTATGAACATTTGGTCACAAAGTTAAGATGTCTTTACTTCAAATGTCACACCCTAACCTAAAGCGGATATGTCGGGTCGTGAGCTGATTGCTTATAACTCTCAAGGTACTATAATGCAACAGTTAAAATGACAATATATATTAATAAATTTCAAATATTCCAACAAGGTTCAAATAAACAACGTACAAAATTCCATAGAAAAAACAAATAAAACAAAATCCAAATTTTAAAGCTTCTATCTCCTTCTCTTGCATGCAAACCTAAGTTTCTTCAAACAAATCCTGATAATCATATCATACGTTGACCCACATATGCGTTAAAAATACAATAGTTTGTCAACACGAGGTTGGGTGAGTAAAATACCAGATAAGTGAATATATAATATGTATAAAAACGTGCAAACTGTATTAAGTGCGATAAACAATTTAACCAAATAAGCAAGTTAATAAGTTGTCGGTAAACACGAGGCCAGATGAACTGGACGATGGCTACTACGACGTTCGTATGATCATACTATTCGGTGATTATGATGGACCTCTCCGAATGGGTATCAAGTAAAGCAAGTAAGCAAATAACATGATAGACATAAATTGGTATACACACATGACTAACATTTACAATTGAGTATTAAATAATAATAAAATAATTAGAACACATATGTCCCCAAAACAATGTAAAATTAGTAAAAGAGGGGAGTGTGATACTCACCTTATCAAACGAACAAACGGAAATAATAAAATAAGAATGAAGACGACATATCAAACGTTAACGATAAAGCTTAATAAAGAATAAGTGCGGAAACAATAAATATAGTTAATTGACGGATCGTAAGAAAATTGGGAATTTGATGTTAATTAACATTATTGTTTTGATAATTGTATATTACTTAAATTTATTAATTATTTTATAGATCTTTTAATCTATTTTAGTTATTTTATTTAATATTATAAATTATTTATGTAAAAATACATGTTTATATTATATATGTATAAATAGTTAATTTAATCCTTTAAATATATATAAAAAATAATATTTATGACATACATGTTTAAACGTTATTTTAATCATTTAAATATGTATAATCAATTTTTATTTATATAAATCTCAAAAACTTAGATTTATTTATTACGTTTATATATATACATATATATACGTTTACACACACACACATACATAGGGTTTATTGTAAAGAGGTAGAAAAACACATGTATTCTTGTCGGTTTTTAAATAATATAAATTATTTACAAATTTTTTTAACATTCATAATTTAATTTAAATGATTAATTATAACAATATTTTAGTTTAACAAATCATTTCCTAAAATAAAAGAAAAACGGGCTGGGAGTGGCTCGAACCCGAGCCCCTAGCCAAGCAGAGTCTTAACCCTTGCCCACTATCCAATTGAGCTAGACGGACTGCTTGGTAAAAACATGACACTGATTAACTTTAAACACGCAGACAAATATCCATATCATACAAAGAACCCTAACAAGATCAATCGGCCAAATCGTTGAATGTTTGCCCGATTGATCATGGTGCTTTTGTTTATGACATCAAGATGAATCCATACATGCTAACAATTACCTCAAACGCTGTTAATTGGATTGTTAATTAGGCCGATATACAGACGGCCAAAGAAAGATCAAGAACATATACTTGCAGATTAAAATAATCCAATTCGTCTGGGATATTAATGGCGCTGGGGTATGGATAGTTTTCTTAGGTTTAATTGAATTAAAATGATCGATTACATGTATAACAAGTCCACATTAGTGTCGGAAAGGTCAAATTGGTAAAACAAATCAAATTGATCGTATTCGCTAAATTAAAATATTAGTTTGGCTGAAATAAGTAAGTATAATCCAAATTATGTAAGGCCCCGTTACCGGTGCCCTACATTTGGTGTTGGATTTACTCATAAACGCAGTTCTAAATATCAGAGTTAATTAAAACTTTCGCGGAATATAATAACCTCAACCATAATATATTACATAACTTCCAAATCTCGTTTTACCAAACATTCATAGCCATTTAAAAATAAAACATAGTCTTTAAATCATCATAGCATTTCCTTGAGATGCCAGTATCTTCAATTCCATGCCATGTGTCCTCATCAAGCGAGCTGCCTCATTCTACTCACCTGCGTGCATACTAAAAGTCAGCTACGCTGAGTGAGTTTTAGTTAATCATACAACATACAATACATTCGTTACTACATACTTTCTCACATACTTCATATTCTCATTCCTCATTCAAAGTATATATATATATATATATATACCTACCTTCATACTTTATTCAAATTTCTACTTTCCATTATTCTATTCTGCCTCGGATATTACAATGGTCCGGTCTATTTTTCTGCCTTGAGTATTATTAGGGCTCAGTCCCTTTCTGCCTTGAGTATTATTAGGGCTCAGTCCCTTTTTTGCCTTGAGTATTATTAGGGCTCAGTCCCTTTCTTCTGTACCTGACTATCTCTTACATTCATTTATAACATACGTACATGTCATTCACACATTGTACACAACATTATATCCATAATCATAACTTGAAAATACGTGCAATATCCGAAGATCGTTCACGTACTGACAAGCAATCAATCATATCTTTCACATAATTCACGTAAGGCATACACTTATCACTTAGGATAAGCGTATTAACAATTCACATCGAGTATGCACACAGCCCCGAAAACATAACAAGGAATGGGGCTAGAACTCACCTGAATGCGGTTACGTTCACCATTAATAGTTATTCCTTTCTTGAGCTGTGCACGGCTAACTGTATAATGATCACATGTATTAATTAACTATTACTACTCATATCGTATTTCTATCTTTATATAACCCACAACGAAAGGGGGTCCGGGGGTAGCGCCCCTGGCAGCGGGGTTCTAGGGGCGGCAGTCCCTAGCAGGGTCCAAGGGGCAGAGCCCCTGGCTGGGGTCAAGCTGCCAGGTCAGCTTGGAAAAATTTTATTTCTATTAACTGTCTTATCACATTTTCCATTAGCATTTTGAATCATTAATTAATTTGCTACTTAAAAGTTCAAGGGCTTCTTTGTAATTAAATCATTCTTTTTCTAAGTCCAGGGACTGTTCTTGACATTATGTTAAACTTCTAATTCGTTACATTATTCTTAACGAATTGGGTTGTCATACGAACTGGTTCCTGTAACGAGTTGAACCCTCAAACGAATTGGACTCTTAACGAATCGGTCCATAGCGAACCAGTCCAGGTAATGAATCGGTCCATCTAATTCGTTATCTTCTTCTAACGAACTAGCTATACGAATCAAGGGTAATTCATTACCCTTTTCCCTTAACGAATCGGATACGAACTAGAGCTGGTTCGTTATGCTTCCTTAGACGAATCAGTTAGCGAATCACCTTTAATTTGCTAAATTCCCGTTAGCGAACTAGGGTTAGGTCAGGGAATGTCAGAACATTCCCTGACATCTCTTACCTCGTATCCCCCTTTTCCGGCGCCGTCGCCGAAAAACCGCGGATTCGCCGGAAAAACGAGTTTTAACTCGTTTTTCACCGTTTTTCGTCCCGTTCGATCCAGATCTGAGCTAGGGTGATCCCTAAGCTCATCTTAAGTTCGGTTTATATCCGATTCCATCCGTATCTCGTGATTTAAACGGTTTAACGGTGTCAGCTCGTCGTTTCGTGACAATATCTAACGGGTTTAAGCTCATACAATATTATACTTTCATTACCTTGGATCGGTGTTCGGTTTCTTCTTGATTTCGGCTAAGATAAGGAGAGAATTAGAGAGAGAGAGAGAGCTTAAGTGTGTGTTTTGGTGGTGTATGGAATATGTGTAAAATGAATTAAATGGGTGATTTAAGGTTTATATAATTATGGATCATGGGCTTAAGCCCATGGTCTTTCCTTCTTTCCCTCACAACCCAAGTCCATAACACTTATCCCTTTAACCCAACACTAGCTCGACTCGTAATAACTTTTATTTTCATTTTATTAACCGAAACGAGAAAACGGGATGTTACAAATTATGATTCAATTATCATAAATATTGCGAAACTAGAGGTCCAAGACACGTAATTGTGTAAACGGATTTGTAATACGTGTATAGGGTTTGGGTCAGATCTTGGGTTAACGGGTTATAGATAGTATTAATAATAATATTTGCATTCTACTATCTGGAGATGGAAGGTGGAAACATAATTGGGTAAAAGTTTGGTTTGGGGTTAAAATTGCCATAATTTGAAAGTTATAAATATATATTATATAAATAACTAATCAATAATATAATAACAATTAATTAACTCGTTAAAAGCGATAAAATTTTCCGAACATCGAAATGGGTTGAGTATTTAATAAAAATATTATTTTGAAAAATCCGAATTGTTATAGTCTCTCCTACTTTAGGGAATTTCGTCCTGAAATTAAAGAATACCATAACAACACCATTAAATTTTAAGAAAAATAAAAATTTTAAATATGATTTAATATTAATCATAATACAGAACTTTGAATATTTGAAGCAACACTCCAAATGAAAATCCGATATAAGCACTTATATATAGGATGTACCAGTGGCTTATTCACCATGCTGTTATCATCTTTACATTTGTATCGTTAGCCCAACTACTTTTGATTCTATATTACGACACACAATTGTACGCATTATGATTTCCATGCGAGGACTTCGATAATTATGTTTCGGACCACAATTACTCTTATCGTCGGATGGTTCACATGATTCGTCTAATCATGTGGGTTTACAAACGTTTGAAAATACATGATTTGGAGGAAACAAAATGTTTAAAGGATTTTTAATTATAAAACCAATGTATAAAACATTTTGAAAGTTGCGGTGGATTAAAATAAGAGAATTTCTAAGACATCTTTTAATGCAAAAGTATAAGTCGTGAAAGTTGTAAAGGGGTAACTCATTAATAGTTGAGGTTAATAAAATGAGGATAAGTAAATAAGTAGAAGTAGACTTTTATAACAATTTACATAAATAAAATAAGCTTTATTCATAAGATAGGGTATGCAAAGGATTAATAGTTCAACTCGAAATAATTGCCATAAAAGACGTTACAATTCATAATTAGAAAAACAAAACAAGATAAACTAAGATAGATATAGAAAACGACAAAATTCATCGGTTTCCTTGAGTAGCTTAGTTGATTTGGCTTGAAGCACCTTGAGGAGTTGCATTCGCGAGGACTTGAGTAGTCGAGGTAGATTGATTCAGCATTGCTTGAATAACTTGAGCTTGAACGGTTTTTAAGAGGGTTTTTTGTTAAAATATGTTCGGTAAACTTGAGCTTGAGGGTGCGGTGTTTGATAGAGTTGGGTTAAATAAGGTTGACCTTGATTGATGGGAGGAGCTTGAAGGACATGAGGTTGATGGGCTGTAACTTGATGAGCATGGGTAAGGTAGTAGGGTGCAATCATAGTTTGAGCTTGATGAGCATGGGTTAGTTGAGGGCACGAATTACGGAGATGATTTAGGTCTCTATAATGGTAGCAAACATGGGTATTAGGAACACTAGGTTGAGTAGATGACACAGTAATGTTTCGAGAAATGAGCATCTCAAATCGTTGAGGAGAAGTTGTAGCACTACGGACTTGACGGAAGTAATTAGCAAGGTGGCCATAACGGTTACAATTGGTGCAAAGAAGACAATTGGATTTGGTCGGATGATGACGGTTGCAGGTATTGCAGATGGGGTGTGGTCCCTTGTAAGGTCTCTTTTTCGAAAAATTTGAAGAGGCTTGTAGTTGGGTAGGATTGGTTGCAGTCGAGTTCTTACGTTTCTTGTTGTGAGGGTGAGTGGAGGTGGATGATTTGCAGTTACCAGCATAGGGATTAGTGGAAAATCTTGGATCAGTTGCATTAAAGTTTTGAATTTGGGTCATTATCCTAGGGATTGCAGCAGTTAACTCTTTGACTATACAAGCATCTATACGGTGGTTATGAGAACGAAACGATTGATGTCGAGGATGGCGGTGGTTTCTTAGGGAAGACATTCTACGAAGATAAAAAATAAAGACTTATAAGAATAAGCTGAGGAAATCATTTAATAAGAAAATGTTAATTGCTTAGATAACTTATATAAATTTTGCTTTTAGAAGTGGGGGATTTATGTCGTAACATGAAGAATAAAAGTAAAAGATTACAAGATAAGGGGTATTCAATATGATTAATGTGTGATAACTATATGAGAAGATGAGGTCAGTTTAAAAGTTAAAATTTATTTGATTAAATTAACTCTACAAACAATTAACAAAACAAAGTTTGTGTGTTGGCCTTCCATGAGCTTTCCATGGCAGTTTGAATAGCCCAACGAACTAACGAATATAAACAACTGAGTTGGACGACCCATGAGCGTCACATGACATTTTAACTGCCCAACTAATTAACGAATTATTAATGCAAGAGAGTTGGACGGCCCATGAGTGTTCCATGGCATTTTAACTGTACCAACTAAATAACGAACTAACGAAATAATAATGTGGGTAGTTGGAGTATCTCGAGAATCACCACATTGATTACTCCAACAAAAATACAAAAACAAGTTGAGAAATGGATAGTAGGAGTGCCCATGAGTTCCAAGGATTTTTCACCCAACTAACCATTTAAATATCAAAACACAATAATCGAAAAGGACCGAAATTAGACACGAACCACCGTGAATTCGGTTTAAAAACAACCTAAGGTGTCAGTCTTATGACAGTTGTGTTCCTGTTTTGGCCTATAAGCTCGAGTACTGTGGCCAGGTTATTCTCCAGGTAATGAAGAGCGTCTAACCTTGGGTTCTCGGAACCGGTTTGCCAATGCCCAACTCACAGTACTCTCCCCCTTCCAGTTACTACAGGAACTTGTCATACTACCTAGCCTTAAGGTGAAGAGTAAAAACAAAAGTAGAAAATTCTTAGGGAATTTCCCAAAAGGCAATATATTAATTTAGACAAATTATCTTTGAAAGTTGAGGCATAGCTTCGGAATTGTGAGTGTGTGCATGACAATAAAATAAATAGTAATTAAATAATTATCTTAGAAAGCTATAAATAAATAAGTTGAACACATAAGGCAATTAGATAAGCACGTATGGGGCTCCTAAGCATGTTACTAAGGCACCACTAACGACCTATTTTTAACCTTCGGCTCTGATACCAATCTGCCACACCCCAACCTAAAGCGAAAATGTCGGGGCGTGAGCTGATTGCTCACAACTCTTAAGGTACTATCATGCATAAAATGACAATATCTATTAATAAATTTCAAATATTTCAACAAGGTTCAAATAAACAAAGTACAAAATTCCATAGATAAAATAAATAAAACAAAATCCAAATTTTAAAGTTTGTATCTTCTTCTCTAGCATGCAACCCTAAGTTTCTTCAAACAAATGTTGATAATCATATCGTACGTTGACTTGCATATGCGTTTAAAATACAATAACTTGTCAACACGAGTTTGAGTGAGTAAAACACCAGATAAGTTAATATATAATAAGTATAGAAAAGTGTAAACAAAATCAAGTGTGATAAGCAATTTAACCAAATAAGCAAGTAAATAAGTTGTCGGTAAACACGAGGCCAGATTGTGCGAGGGTCGTATGATCATACTATTATGTGATTATGATGGACCTCTCTGAATGCGTATCAAGTAAAGCAAGTAAGCAAATAGCACGTTAGGCATAAATTGGTATACACACATGACTAACAATTACAATTGAGTATTAAATAATAATAAAATAATTAGAATGCATATGTCCCCAAAATAATGTAAAATTATTAAAAGAAGGGAGTGTGATACTCACCTTATTAAACGAGCAAACGAGAATAATAATAAAATAAGAATGAAGACGACAGATCAAGCATTGACAATAAAGCCTAATAAAGAATAAGTGTGGAAACAATAAATATAGATAATTGATGGATCGTAAGAAAGTTGGGAATTTGATGGTTAATTAACATTATTATTTTGATAAATATATATTACTTAAATTTATTTATTATTTTATAGATCTTTTAATCTATTTTAGTTATTATATTTAATATCATAAATTATTTATGTAAAAATACATGTTTATATTGTTTATGTATAAAAAGTTAATTTAAATCCTTTAAATATATATAAAATACATATTTATGATATATATGTATAAAACTTATTTTAATCATTTAAATATGTATGATCAATTTTTATTTATATAAATTTCAAATACTTAGATTTAAACAAGTTTTATTACATTTACACACACACACATAGGGTTTTTAGTAAGGAGGTGGAACAACACATGTATTCTTGTCGGTTTTTAATATGAATTATTTACAAATTTTTTTAACATTCATAATTTAATTTAAATGAGTAATTATAACAATATTTTAGTTTAACAAATCATTGCCTAAAATAAAAGAAAAATGGGCTGGGGGTGGCTCAAACCCGCGCCCCTAGCCAAGCAGACTCTTAACCCTCGCACACTATCCAACTGAGCTAGACGAACTATTTGGTAAAAACATGACACTGATTAACTTTAAACACACAGACAAATACCCATATCATATAAAGAACCCTAACAAGATCAATCGGCCAAATCGTTGAATGTTTGGCCGATTGATCATGGTGCTTTTGTTTATGACATCAAGACGAATCCATACATGCTAACAATTACCTCAAACACTGTTAATTTGATGGTTATTTAGGCCGAAATACAGACGGCCAAACAAAGATCAAGAAAAGATACTTGCTGATTAAAATAATCCAATTCGTATGGGGTATTGATGGCGCTGGGTTAAGGATAGTTTCTGTAGGTTAGTTGAATTACAATGATAGATTACATGTATAACAACTCCACATTAGTGTCTGCAGAGTCAAATTGGTTAAATGAATCAAATTGATCGTATTAGCTAAATTAAAATGTCGGTTTAGCCGGAACAAGTAAGTATAATCCAAATTACGATTCAGTTATCATAAAGATTGCGAAACTTGAGGTCCAAGACGCGTAATTGTGTAAAGGGGTTTGTAATACGAGTGTAGGGTTTGGGTCGGATCTTGGGTTAACGAGTTATAGATAGTAATAATAATAATATTTGCATTCTAGTCCCTGAAGATTGAAGGTGGAAACATAATCGGGTAAAAGTTTGGTTTGGGGTTAAAATTGCCATAATTTGAAAGTTGTAATTTATATTATATAAATAATTAATCAATATATAATAGCAATTAATTAACTCGACAAACTCGATAAAATTTCCCAAACATCGAAATCTGTCGGGTATTTAATAAAAATATTAATTTAAAAAATCTGAGTTGTTACATCAAATCTCTAAGGCTATGTGAAGTGGAATGACTACAAAATGAGGCGTTTTGTGTCATGTGACGTCCAGTCAGCAAAGAGCGAGTTTTTGTTTTAAGGGTGTTGTGCTGTTGTAGCCTTATATATATATCACACTCACATTTGAATATAATAATAATAAAAGAAAATGATGAAGGGCGACAAATATTCCTCGCCCCCCTCACAAATCGCCCCTTTGTAGCCCGGGGCGGTGTTCGCCAAAAAATCCCCTTGTAGCCCCTTTTGTCGCCCCACTATGGATGGCCTAAGAATCTGAGCTTTAATCACACAACTTTCAAAATTATAATTCGATATGGCCCATAGTTTATCATGTACCAATGATAATGAGTTACCACTAACGAAATCACAATTCACTAGTAGCAGAGGTGAATGAATAACTGAACTAGCTAAAATGTAACTAAAGTAAGGACTTAATCGACATGAGCAATTAATCGATTGATCGGTTAAGCGAAAACGAATTAACAGAATAATCAACAATACTTGAGTTTTACCGACCGAATAAACGTCATTTTAAATATGTTATTTTGTATACCATAAGTTATATGAGCTCATTTTGTCTTAGTTCTGATACCGCATCAAATGTATTTTAAACCAATTTATTTCGCGTTAACTCACCGCTACACATTCAGTTTTTACCAACCGAATAAGCGTCGTTTTATAGATGTTATTATAATTTTCTTTAATCACGACCTCTAAACGCATTCTCGACATTTACTACCAACCGAATGATAAAATGTAGACTTAATTGCAGTTTTGATCTCTGTGGTGAAACCCGAAACGCATTTTTCAACCCCGTGGTGGTTTTTTCGTAACTTTGACCCATTTGGTGGTCTTTTTTTCCGCAATTGGAACGAGTCGTTAGTTCAAAATTAGTTTTCATGTGAAAAGACATTAATACCCTTGCAATTTACCACTCCGCTGTCTGTTAACATATGCAACTTAGATTCTATTTCAGTTTTAGTTTTTTCCTTTAAATCTAACAACAACTAGCAGGTGACGTTCCTCGTTTGACCTTCTTTGACCCGTTGACTTTCAATTAAAGTTGCTTATTACACTCAAATTTAAACATAATATTTGACCCTAATCTTGATTATTTATATGGTTAACCAATTGAAACACAAAGTTTGACTTTCCTAAGTCAAACTGTGACTTTATACAACATTAACCAATTGAAACACAAAGTTTGACTTTTGTAAGTTATAATGTGACTTTGTACAACATTAACCAATTGCAACACAAGGTTTGACTTTCCTAAGTCAAACTATGCCTTTGTACAAATGTAGTTGCCTAATAACAATATTTCGAAACCCGGCCCGGCCGGGTCCCGGTCCCTATACCGGGTCAGGTCAGTGTATTTGGGTCGTTTAAAAAAACCCGGCCGAATTTACGGGTAGGCGGTCGGCCCGAACCGGTTGACCCAGCGGGTGAACCGGTAAAACCCATTTTTTCATTAAATCCAAAATGAAATGTGCATGCCGGGATTCGAAATTCGGTCATTTCGGAGATAGAAACTTTAATAATTACCCATTAGTCAACCAACCAAGCTTCATTGATGTCTCTATTGATCAATCATAAATAATATATATTTAAAAAGCAATGTATAAAACATAGATACACATTAAAGTTTGTTATTATTATTATTTATATGTATATGAATTATATATAAATATATGTAAATAATTGATGTCTCTATTGATCAATCATAAATAATATATATTTAAAAAGCAATGTATAAAACATAGATACACATTAAAGTTTGTTATTATTATTATTATTTATATGTATATGAATTATATATAAATATATGTAAATATATATCTAAATTATTTATGACGTTATCCAGGTCAAACACCGGTCTGCCCTCCGGGTCGATCCGACCTTTGACCTGGTAAGGCGTCCGGGTCGACGTCCGGGCCGGGTTAAAAAACATTGCCTAATACACTCAAATGCATACATTCAAATGCATAAAATACATACACAGATGACAGATACATACATACATACATACAGATACACAAACACACACACACACATATATATACACATACACACACATGCACATATGTATAGGATTAGGTTCATTTCTAAAATTTAATTGCGAGAACTCAGTTGGACCAATCACAAAATTTCTTTTTTTTTTTTGGTTTATTTATAGATAGAGGTATATTAGTAAAATATGGTTTGTTTTATATATGGTATGTAATAATTAAGGGATGGTTAGATATTAATTTATATTAACTTAGCATTTTTTTTCTAATTAACCTTTATTTAAATTTTTTTTATAATTCAACCTTTTCTTAAAAGTGTATGGGTATGTTGTGTCGCTGTGATATTATGATTCGATCTGTTGAATAAGAAATCTGAAACATTACAAAAAGTTTATGAAATAGGTTCTGAATTATGTTAATGTTTGTCCCACATATAAAACATAACATATTAAAAAAAATTACACCGTATCATTAAAAAAAAACTACACAACATATGAAATTCATATGTACGACATACACTTTATATATGTGCGTATATACGTAGAGAAGTAGGTACATACGTAGGTAGGCACGTAGGTACGTCTTCACGTAGGAACGTAGGTACTTATGTACCCACGTATGTATGTGTGTGTATGTACGTAGTCATGTAGGTACGTCCGCATGTAAGGACGTACACACGTAGACAAATAGGTTCGTCCGGACGTAAAACGTATGTACCTCCGCATGTAGGCATGTATGTACGTTTGCACGTAGGGACATACGTATGGACATAGGTACTTACGTACCTACGTATGTATGTGTGTATGTACGTACGTATGTACACTTCATGTAGATCCAAGAGGTTAATATTACCAACTTCGCCACTGTTAACTCTTGAAAATAACAATATATGCATTACCCACTAATTAGATGAAACATTTGTAAACCATGAAAATGATAGTATACTAATTGTAAGTCCCCATTTCCGGCGCCCTACATTGGCATTGGATTTACTCATAAACACAGTTCTAAATATTAGAGTTATTAAAAACTTTCGCGGAAACAAATAAACTGCAAACATTCATTACAAAACATTCAAACTTGTCTTTAAAAACATAACATAAAAATATCTTATTTAAACATCATGACAAGTCTTTAGATGCAAGCCTCTTCAGTTCCTGCCATGCCTCTCCCTCAAGCTAGCTGCTTTAGTCTATTCACCCGCGTGCATACTAAAAGTCATAAACGCTGAGTGAGTTCTAGTTAATCAGGTAACATACAATACATTCACATACGCATCCGAAGATACATATTATATACTTAACCTGCGTACCTTTCTTCCTTACATACGTAATTATATAACTTCTTTCTTTCTTTATTTCTTTCTTTCATACTTTACCTCTATTCATACTTTACATACTTATACGTTTTAAAGAGCATTACGCCCTATTGCCTTCAGTATTATTAGGGCTCGGTCTATTTTCTGCCTCAGATATTATTAAAGTCCGGTCCCTTCTTCCTCGAGTATTATTAGGGCTCGGTCCCTTTCTGCCTCGAATATTAGTAGGGTCCGGTCCCTTCTTCTGTACCTTACCATTCTCTTATATTTATTTATAATTTCATACGTAACATACAAATATCATCCATACATCATATATAAACAATCACATCTTTAAGCTATCTCATGGTGGTACATGCAATATCCGAAGATTGTTCACGCACCGTATAGCATTCATTCATGCATAAGTCATATAAGGCATACACTTATCACTTAAGGTAAGTGTATTAACTAATCACATTGAGTATGCACACAAAAGTGAAAACACAACAAGGAAATGGGGCTAGAAACTCATCTAGGTCCGATTCTTTTCAGAGTTAATGGTAACTCCTTTACTTAATTAGGCGCGGCTAACTGTATAACAATTACATGTATCAATTAACTAGCCCTATCCAGATCATATTTCTAGGTTGTTGTATCCCCTAGCAACGGGGGTCCGGGAGCAGCGCCCCTCGCAGCGAGGTTCTAGGGGCAGCAGCCCCTAGTGGGGTCCAAGGGGCAGAGCCCCTGGCTGGGGTTAAGCTGCTAGACTAGCTTGGATAAATTTTATTTTCATTAATAAGTCTTTACTAAAAACCTCATCAGAAAACTGAAGTTTAATTATTTAATCAAATTAAATCTTCATATTAAACATTACCTTTCATATTAATTTAATTGCTTATGTTTAGTCCTTATATCATATAAGTCCATATATGTCGTTTACGTACGTAGACGTTGTCTAGCTTTCGTTTATTTTATAAATTCTTTTCAAGTCCCTATAACTTCACTGGCGTATAAGTTTCTACTTGCGTATAAGTCATCCTTAGGCGTATAAGGTGTTCCAACGTATAAGCCGTTCTGGTATATAAGTTATTCCAACGTATAAGTCATACATATACGGCATATACATACACGACATATATAAATATACGGCATACATACTTACACGTTACATTCATACTTACACGATGCTTTCATACTTACACGTTGCATACATACATATACAACTAAGTACACTTACGCGCTGATAAGACTTATACGCTGCATAAACTTTTACGGCGTATAAGTATGCTAAGCTCCTTTTATGCATTTTTAGGTTTTTTTTCGATTCCGGCGCCGTCAGCCGCCGTCAACCACCATGGTTGGTCGGGTTTGATAATTTATGGGCTGGGTAGCTTCGGGATGTCCAAATATGAGCTAAGGTGGTCCTTAAGCTCGTTTTTGGTTGATTAAATACACGAATAAAGCTAGATCTAGATCCAAACGGCTTATACGACATCACGGGGCTGCGGTTTCGGGTTCTAATATGTTGGGTCATCTGAGATAAATAATATCTTACCTGGTTGGTTTTGGATCTTTGAATGGATTAGTGTAGAGAGTGTTTGGCTTAAGTGTGTGTTTTTAATGGTATAGGCTATGGTGTAGAATGGATGGAAATGGAAAGGATTAGGGTTTAAGGGGTATTTATACTCCCTTAAGTCTATGGACTTAGGCCCGTCTTTCCCTTTTAGTCCATAATTAATTAATGCCCACCATCCCTTTTATCTTATTATTTTATTACTATCTTTACTAACTCAAATTTATTCCTCGAACGAAATTAATATATTAATATTATTCTAGAAAATTATTTTGGACTTTACACTAATAATGATTTCCATAAGTAAGATTTAATTGTGGCTTTTATTGTGGAATTCAATTGACTAGAGTTGAATGTTTGCTTTTAATGATGGTACAATTGACTACTATGTTGGGCATTAAATAGTCAGAAAGCCGAATTCAATCAACAGCTTGAGCCGAATTCAGTCAATTGAATACAGCTGTTGATGCCTTGATGGTACAATTGACTAGAAAGCCGAATTCAGTCAATTGAAAGCCGAATTATCTTGATTAAATAGTCAAACTCTTAGTTCTAATTAAATACAATTTCAAGTTAATTTCTTTTTGAGTTATATTACTTTTTAATATTTTCTAAGTAATTAAGTTCTAAACAATTTTGTTACGGAAAAAAATCAGTATTGTCAACTTTAAATAAAATTGTATGATACAAAAAAGTCAAACAAGCTTTATTTGAGGCTCAAGCTTGTCTCGGGCTTGATATGGCTCGGCTCGTTTCGAGCTTCTTATCGGTCCCATCTTGCGTAGCTGACTCTCGCTTGTACATTTATAATCATTTTAGTATTATTTGACATACCATATTATTAACACCGTGTAGATGAAATTACTAAAGGTTAGTTTATATTTCATTTTGAAGGCACAACGTCAATGTATGGAGTTTATATTTCATAATAAAAGTTGAGTCATTTCTAGCATATTGAGGTTTTACATAGATAATATAGGCACGATGCCAATGTATGGAGTTTTTGTGTTATAGCATATATTCTTCCTTGTGGTAGTCGCTCCTTTTGGGCTCGATCTGAATCCAAAATTTTTGCAAGATAATGATAGCCGATCGGTGATGGTTAATGAATTTTACATGTTGATGTGGTTCAGTTATAGGCCGGTTAACCGTGAAATAGAATTGGCCGTGAAATGTTTGGGCTGAGAACGTAGCCCAAAACAAAGTAATCGAGCCTGAAAGTTTTTGCTAAAAAATTTTCAACCACTTAATAAGTTGTTATTAGACATTTGGGCTTGAATAATTCAAGTAACCATTTGAAAGTTGTTTATATTACATATTTGTTGCATATTTTTTTATAATAATAATAATAATAATAATATTTTGTACAAAAAGGTGTTCCTCCATTTATTGTTTCTCAACCACCCGAAGCTATGCAAGCACTTAAAGAAACGGTTTCCAGGTATATGTAAATTAATTTCCTCTTATTACTTAATTGCATAATTTTATACTGTAATTAAAATAACCAAATTACCATGTTGCAGGTGTACCTTCAAGTTGCGAACCAGTTGGATGGTAATTTGTTAAACGAATCACATCTTGAGCTTGCAGGGGATCATACCTATGTTAATGCTGGGCTTGCTGTCATGATAAGCTATATGTGGCTTCAGAGGACCGGTCAACTTGAAGTGATACCCGTAGAGATGACTGTAAGCACCGCAAAAAGAGAAACGAGTCAGACCTAAACTTTTTGACCCAAACAGACCCGTTTACAAACTTTTTCGAGTTGCCACTTTTAATATTTAGGCTTGTAAACAAACCGAGTGAACACGAATGGAGCATGTTCGTGTTCATTCATTAAACTTTAACCGAATAAACAATCGAATGAGGTTTTCTTGTCCATGTTCGTTCGTTAATAAAATAAATGTGTTTGTGCTACTTTGTGTTCATTTGTTAACAGTATAAAAGAACGAACATAACTGAGTTAAAACCATTTAAAAAGTAAATGTGAACAATAATGTGTTGGTCCTAAAAACTTATTCAAACTAGACTAAATTGTAATGAACCTAAAATGTAAATGAATATATTAACAAATGTATATATACGAACTTAAACAATCATAAAGTAATGAACACAAATGAATGCAAACAAATTTAAATGAAAGAAAGTTCACGACATAAATAAATGTACTAGACATGTGCTCAAATTCATTGGTCAAACTGAATAAACAAATTTTGCTCATGTTTGTTTGTTTATTAAAGAAACAAACATACACGAGCTTCCCGCCCTGTCGATCGATATTTAATTAATTTTAAGAAGTTCCGCTATTTATGGTTGGATACGGAGTTGTTTGCCTAAGCCATTTATTAAAGGGCTAACAACCTCTAGTCTACAAGGACGGGCCCAGATTATTGTTGATCGGGATTGTGAAAGTCAAAGTCGTGTTTTATTTGGATGGAGCACATAGTACTAAAAGTATGGAAGCTTGTGCAAATTGCTTTTCTTATGCAACTAAAGATCACAGGCTAGAAAGATGCTCCAAAAAGGAATCCACGCAGGTTAGAACATGTTGTTGTCTCTTTCTCAAAAAGAAAATGGTTCATTTTTTTATACTATTAACTTGACTGAAAATGCAGATATTATTGTTCAATTGTATGTCAGTTAAGGACCCACAATTGTTGTTTCCGCGACTATTGGACACATGCGCCTGTCAAGATACCTCGGTTACATATCATGTTTGTATATTCTTTTTGTTCCTTTTCTAATACGTAAAATAGTTAATGCTTTATATGACCCGTGTGTGATAACATAGCCTGAATTGATCCCTTCATATTTACGGTTTACATTGATATTCATTTTTCACTTTTTAGGTGTAAGTTTCGAAAAGGCATTGTTTGTTCCAAACATGTCACTATGTCCAGTTCAATTTTCTTCTCTATTATCATCTGAGGTAACAATTGCTTGTTTTTTTCTTCCCCAGAGTTGTTTATTGTTATTATCCTTAACTGGTATGTATATGTATTTTATGTTTGTTTTCTTTTCTTTCTTTGCAGATTGGTATTAGCGAGATCTGGTGCATTGTGTCATGCTCATTAAATTGGTGGACTGGGTTCATAAAATATTTCCAGAAACAGAAGCTGCAAATCCTCGATGCTCATCTAGGATCAAATCGCTTTGCTTATCAATTAGCGGCATGGATAAAGCCAAGTTATTGATTCATGACTGTTGTGAGTTAAATTCGTTACATGGTAATGAATTACTAATTGAGGCCGGGAGAAATAGGCGAGTGCAGGTTAAGAGACACTTGTATCCCTGGTGAGTTGTTTAAAAATATTATCTCTAGATGTATGTAATGAGGAATATGAATTTTATGACCAGATTGTATCTTACATGTTAGTTGTAGAGTTCAGTATCCTCGATTCCTTGGGATTACTCATAACTTTAAAAAAGAGGACCGGAAGGATTTCAAACATATAAGATATGGTACCCATTTTTGGATTAACATTCTTAAAAGTATTTTAACTGTATTTACTAGCATAGTAATTAGTATAGTATACATTTTAATTTTTCATTCAATGGCATAGTATACATAGTATACATTTAGGCGATTTTTTTTGAATCTGATGAATCATATGAAATGAGTTATCATTTGATATCATTATTTCTAGGCATATAAACGAACTGAACGAACACAAATGAGACCGGTCATCAGGTCATGTTTGTTCGTTTAAGTTGACCAAAATAACAGGCAGGAACAATTAAACGAACATGCTTTTCTTGCTCGTGTTTGTTGTTATGACTGTGTTCATGTTTGATTATGATCGTTTGTTAGTAATATAAATGATCGGTTCATGAACGTAGATGAACATTTTTGAATATAGAGTAATGAACGTAACTGAACGAACACCAAATAAAGTAATTGTGAACATAGCTGCACAACTTAGCTGGAACTTCATTTTGAGAGACTGAAAATGCCCTTTCGATCCGTAAACAAAATCTTTAACATAGTCAATGAGCCAGCTAACAAGCAAGCCACAATCCTAGCTGATCTTGGCTCGGTTTATTTACAAACGAGTTGTTTGAGCGAGTCGCCAACGTTTTAAATAGCCAAATATATTTCATATACTTAGTTTTTCTTAGAAACATATCATCTTGTAAGTCAAAATATATATTTATTCTTTTGTTACTCTAAAACAGTTTTTTGTTCGGTTGATCTTAACTTATTGCAGGTGGAAAATGAGTATGGATTCTATGAAAAAGATAAAGGTTGCTTTGGCCAAACTGTGTCAAATATGAATTTTTTGGCAGCGTTGACTTTAGTAAGTTGGTTGACTTTTTAGTCATGATTGACCAACCAAATTTGAATTACGTGCATTTCAATGCATTTCAAAAACAAATGAATGCAACACGTAGCTGTATTCATGGGTTATTTTGTTTATATTGTGGAAAATGACAACTGATTTTAGAAAACTGATGATTTTAGAAGATTTACAAGACCATATATGGGTTCCAAAGAGCCGCAAGTTTAATGTGTTTATACTACATAAAAGTAACTGCCTGTGTTTGATTGCTAGAAGGCCATAATTAGGTTGTTAATGGCGGCTTAACTAAACTGTTCGTGTTTTGGTTAGTAAATATATGTTTTTAAGCATTAGGTGGTACAAAATATGTATATGTTGTTTTCACCCGTTTAAATTATGTTTTAGTAACTTATATTTATTTACTTTTAAGTTGATTACATGGATGGTTTATAAAGACTCTTAAGTGTGTTTTGCTTTTATTTTCCAACAATGTGCTACAAAAAGACAAGACTTCAAAATACTTTTAAAATTATAAAATGTATACAAGGTGGCTAACAAAAATTTACGAGATCAACATTTACAACTAATTTGAAATGGTTGCCGAACATCGTTAAATAATTTTTATACTAAGTTGAGAATATGATTTATAAAATATTAGCAACTAAAAAAAATATTTTTTGGGTTTTTTTTATTACCTTGGATTCAAAATATGAAACATGTAAATAACAAATAATACATATTTGGACCAAACACAACTTATAAGTGAATCAGTTCAAGTAAAGTTATTAAAATACTAGAAACAATATTAAGTTATAACATTGATAATTGCCTTTAAACTTCTACACTCATTTAAATTATTTATTTATTATTTCTAAAGTAAGATACAAATGTAAATAATACCTAAAAATATATACTTATTTTAGTGTATAGAGAGGTGCCCACACAATTCATCGGGAACACTATAATTAAAGGTTGTCATTGAATTGAGTTAAGCCGAGCCAAAGCTAGATTGAGATTGACTAGAACTATCAAATTTATCACGAAAGGATTGTCAAACTAAAGAAAAACCAATACGTCATTGTATATTGCCGCAAACCGAGCTCATGAACACATCCCCATTGCGTCCCCGCGGCAACGCGCAGGCACACCTACTAGTATATATATATATATATATATATATATATATATATATATTGTTGGAATCGATCTGCCCAAGACACATATTAGAGTTGATGTGGCTAGTACGTATTGATCCAAGTCGGGTCATACCCAATAACAAGCTAGACAAACGCCACGATAATTATTATTAGATATGATCTAAGTAATGATTATCAACACTTATATATATTTGGAAATTGGGATTTCTAAATACTTGCAATACGTGTAAAATAAATTATATGGATAATTTATAATTGAGAGAAATGTTATTTATATGGATAAATAACAAATATGTATAAGGAAAATAAATAAATATGGTTTTGTGTTTTGGGGGAATTCGGGAAACCCCACCCAAGGTGGGGCCGGGCTTCCACTCTCTCTCTTCCTTTTGTTATTTTCCATACATGCATGTAACTTGATTGGGAGATCATAATTCTTGGTTGTATTAAGATTTACACATTCTCTCACACACACAACTCTCTCTTCTTTTCTCTCCCTAGAAACCGAGAACAAGAAGAGAAGAAGAACAAAAGGTTTGTTCTTGCAAGAGTGTAAAATGATCCTAGCAACCTAAGGAGTTTGTTGGAGCTTGTTCGTGTATACAAGTTTGAGGTTTCCTCCATTGGAAGCTCGTCATTCAATCGTTCATCTCCTTCAAATCCGTATACAAGCTTGAGGTATGTATGTTAACACTCTATGGTTGTGTTTTGATAGCATGCATGTCGTATATGGATCCTGGATTGGGTTAACATAAACGGCTTTATGTGTAATAGTTAACAAGATTTAAAACTTTATTTCCGATGCGTTTTCTTTAATAAATGGTTATTTTGGACTTTGATAATCTTGCTAAAACCCAACATATTTATAGGAATACAAAAAAGAAAACCCCTTTTTGAAAACTATGAAAAACCCAAATGTGGCCAATATCCACCCACGATATGTAGTTGGTGTTTGCCAAAAGGGTATTAAGGGTATTTCATCTTTGGCTTGGTTATTAATCAATCCATCACCCCTTTCTGCAACCGGTTTTGAAGTTGCAAGTTGTACCATGCAAGTTGAAATTGCATGCCATTATCTACCCATCATCCTTTTTATGTAATGTCATTTTATATGATACTGAATCCCCATTGTCATCATCCTTGTCTTCTTAAAGAACTTCAAATCCCTTTCACGGTATTCCATCTTCACATTAACTTTATACCATCTTCATGTAAAAAACCTATTCCATGATGAGTTATAGTCAGTGGCGGATCCAGGAATTTTTTTTAGGTGGTTCCCTCTTAATTTATAAGGTGGTTCCTACGCGTCTTCTATATATCCGTACACTATTATTTCGAAACTCGGGTGGTTCCGGGGAACCACCCGTTTGTATGCTGGATCCGCCAATGGTTATAGTTCCAGTTTACCTCTTTCTCCTTTAGTTTTCGTGGCTAATAACTTTGTTGTTAACATTCTTTATGATGCGAGTTTTTCCTGGAGCTTTTACCGCCCCTCCTTTTGTCAATATTTAAACGTATAATCCCCACCAGACATTTAATGTTTCTACACCACAACCTGGGGAAATAAATTCTTCTCCGTTAATTAATGCTGCAATATTCTATTCTTCACCCATAATTGATGTTGCTGATTTTAATGCTGCTACTCATGACCCATCAAGTTAGTTTTCATATTTTCATATGTTTTATTCACCATATTAAGATATATATATACGGATCTTTGTATTTTTTTATGTGTAACAGGTAGATGGTAAGCATCCCGAGTTTGATAAATGGGTTTCACCATCTCCTATCTAAATGTATGGTTTTATATTATCGTTAACGTTATCTTGAAACTTTATAAGCATTTTAAGCTTGAGGTTTGTTTTTTCCCCAGATCTGATGAAATTATATTTATGTAGATTTTTTGAACCTATATGTTACAGTATTGGCTATTATTTTTGTTCTCCTTTTTTGAATATACGAACAAGTTTTCAACGATTTATTTGTTTTACTTTTTGTTTACATGTTTTACGAGGCCATCACTCTAATACGAATCAAAAGAATGATGAAGAGATGTCAAAGGGGTTTCTTACTTCCCAAAGAAATCCTCCAACATCGCTATATAAACGTTGGTTTATCATATTTTTTTGGTTGTTATATGAGCATATTTTACTTTTTCTGTCCATTATGTATATATGAACATGTTTTTCAAGAGTTCACGTTTTTTACTTTGTGTTTACATGTTTTAGTTATTTTCCAACAACCTATATGGATTTTACATAGGTTTATGGGCTGTTTTAATGAACAATTTTAAAAATAATGGACGTACAACTTTTTATATGTTTTATCTATGTTCCAACCGTTTAGAGGGATTGTACATATCTTACACAGTTTTTATTAGTTTTTACCAACAGTTTACAAGTTTTATCTATTCATGTAACATAATTACGTGAATTACGTGAAAATACAAGGTTTACATCTAATAATTTATTTATTTATTTTTATTCCTAGTCATTCCAGAAGATGAGCAAAATGCTTTTGCAGTTGATTCTCCTAATGGAACAAAGTTTTGATGCCCCTTGTGCTTGATGAGTATAAACCAGTTATCAGAAGTACATATGAGAACTTTGACGAAGTTGTTATGACGTATGAGAAGTATCTTATTGAGGCTGCTTTTCTGTCCATAGAGGCCAGACTAAGATATGGAAAGAAGTTATCACTCAAAAATATCTACGTTGCTACAAAGCTGGATCTGTCCAAAGAAAAAGGAAATTCGACACCTTGTGTGACAGTTCAATGGTTCGTTCGAGACGTAATTTTACCGTATGTGATTACATAGCTCAGCTATGTGTTAGATTTTCCGATGAGACTTCTAAGTTTGAGGTGTTTTCATGGGAAGAAAATCATAACCATCCTCTTGTTAATCTTTACAACCGTGACCTAACCAAGATTTCCAGGCGGCTCATTTATTCTGACAAACAGTTTATTCACAAATGAGTCTTAACAAAGTTGGGGCCGTTGTTGCTCATAGATGCATGGTCTCACTCAAAGGTGGGCACCATAATGTACACGGGACTCCCGATGACTACAAGAACTACTTTACCAGAATTTAGTTATGAGAACATCCTCGGATTTGTTTATGATTTTACTGTTGAGAATGGGAAACTTAGATCGTTATTTTGGGCATATGATATTTCCAATATTAAATATCAAGTTTTCGTCGTTGTTCTAATCTTTGATGCAACTTACCATACAAACAAGTAACTGTTTAGTTTACATTTTTTTTATCTTTTAAATTTTTTATTAGTTATTTAATTATCTGGTTTCGATTTTCTCCAATATCAGGTACAACATGATATTTGTACCTTTTACCGGTGTTGAT
This sequence comes from Bidens hawaiensis, assembly GCF_021521415.1. Taxonomy (NCBI): domain Eukaryota; kingdom Viridiplantae; phylum Streptophyta; class Magnoliopsida; order Asterales; family Asteraceae; genus Bidens; species Bidens hawaiensis. The sequence continues at coordinate 192,708 of NW_027493250.1, forward strand.
CACAATAAGAACTGCATGACTTTTGGTGCAGGACTCCTTTTAATGAAACAGTTGACTCATACAAATGGTTGCTTCAATGTTTTCTTAAAGCCCATGAAAGCAAACGACCATCTCTTGTTTTATCTGATCAAGATCCATTCATGAGAGCCGTTATTTCCCAAGTTTTAACTGAATCTCGTCATAGGCTGTTCATGTGGCACTTAATGAAAAAATTCCTTTGAAGGTCGATACACTTACGTTGTTTACGTTATTTTTTTGGATGTTTTTTTTAAGATTTAAATATTTTACATGTTTTACATGTTACAAATTGCTGCTCATATGTTACAAAATTCTACGCTGAAGTCCCAATTGCACCGTCTGGTTTGGAGTGTCTTCATCAAGCCTTCCACGTTTGAATCCACATGCAAAGAATTAATGGACACTTTTGGTCTTCAGTCTAACGAGTGGCTCACTGAGATGTACGATATAAGGGATCAGTGGGTTCGTTCTTACTTTCGGGAAACTCCCATGTGTTGTTTGATGAAAACCACCTTATGATGTGAGAGTTCTAATGCATATTTTAAAGTAAATTCCACAAACGCACACACACACCGGTTCAATTTATGATGTGTTTTGAAACACGGGTTGATAACCAATGTTATTATCAAAGAAGGGCCTTGTACTATACTTTAAATGTCATTTTTGGTGATATAACCAGTTATCAATAGTGAAACATGATTTTTTGTAAGGCCCCGGTCCCGGTGCCCTACTTTACGTTAGAATTACTCATAAACACAATTCTAAATATCAGAGTGAATTAAAACTTTTCGCGGAATTTAATAAGTCAACCATATCTTATAAAACATTCTAAATCTTGTCTCAACATCATTCAAAAGTGTCTTTCAAAATAAAACATAATCAAATGTAACATCATAACAATCTTCTCAATATGCCAGTATCTTCAGTCCAATATCACGTGTCTTCATTCAAGCTAGCTGCCTTAGCCTATTCACCTGCGTGCATACTGAATGTCAGCTACACTGAGTGAGTTTTTAGTTAATCAGGCAATATACAATACGTTCATATACTACATACTTAACATGCTTTACTTTCTTTTGTATATACATAAGTATATACCTTCATTCTTAATTTCATACTTTCGTACTTTATTTTGCTTTACATACATACATACATACACATATATTTTAAAGAGCCTTTCACCCTATAACCTCACATATATTGTATGGGTCTGGTCCCTATGCTCTCATATATTATAAGTGTTTGGTCCATATCCTCTCAGATATTATAAGAGTCTAGTCCATATTCTCTCATGTATTATAAAGATCTGGTCCCTCCTTTCCATTTGATGATACCTTCTTACAAATATTTCTTCATACTATTGTTCATAATTATACACATACTTTTCTCTATCATTCATACATCATTTATAAAACATTCAAATAACATACACTTACCACTTAAGGCAAGTGTATTAACTAATCACATTGAGTATGCAAACAACCCTGAATACATAACATGGAAATAGGGCTAGAAACTCACATGTGCTTGTGCTTCTCAGAGTTAACTGTAATACCCCTCCTTATATGTACACGGCTAACTGTGTAATAATTATAAGTATTAATTAACTACCGCAAAATGTGTAAGAACATGATCCTCATCATGCTAAACATCATGTACGTTAACTCGTAATGATTAGGATCGATTCGTTTATATTTACTATACGATACGATATAGCGGAAATATATCATAAATTAGTCACAACACAATCACTCATAACATTCACTATATTGATATAACAATGAAGTACAATCTAAGATCAATATGTCAAAAATTGTTACAAAATCTAACATGAACGCACTATATATAGATGCTACAGTGACAACGTATAAGTTGTGGTGAATAAGCTTATACGTGCGTATAAGCATATACGCTTCCTTACTTATACGTTTCACTTTACAACTTTCAATTAATGACAATTCAGGCCCTATCAAACATATAAATGACATTATAAGCGCAATAGACATAGCATTAGACAAAAATGCTCTAACAAACTCCCCCTTGGATATTTATAAGTCTTCAATCAATACTAAAACCTCTCTTCCGATAATTTGTAGATATATTAAACCTTGGTCATATTAACTTGAAAATTAGGATCTATCAAATTACCCATGTCTGGTTGACAGCACCCCAGGCACTTGAAGATCCGATTTGTAGACCTCGGTTGAATCTTTAATAATGATGGTGAATAAAAGTTTTACGGAAACATCATCAAAGATTCAGATAATCTATCCAAGATAAAGACATATGATATTATGTAAGATAATCCACCAACATGCGGATATTAGACTTGAATAGAAATCTTGTAATCTTTCTTTCATCCTTTCTATGTAAATCCATGACCAAATCATCACTTTATCATCTTCCATTTCATCCCCATATTCATCAGCAATCGTCATCTGCAACAAACTTAAAACTGTCAAACAGTAATTAATAATCACTATTTCAACATCAAACCTTTAACCATTCAACTTCTGAAAAATTTAGAACACATCCAATGTAAAACAAATACCTTGAATTATCCTCGAGAAAAAGTAAATGATACAAGAAACAAATATGAAAAATATGTGTGCAGGTAGTATTTAAGTAGAGAAGTACACTCTGACAATTAATACCGACCCACCAATTTGTTGGTGTCAACAGTAGGCCCAATAGAACTTTCTAACAATATAATATTCCAAAGATGAACATATAAGATTTACTCCGTATAAGATCCATAACAGTCGTATAAGATCCTCAAACGTATAAGCATATGAATGGTTAAGAGTATAAACAGATAAGTATGTTGATCTTATACGCCGTATAAGTTCATCAAACTTATACGTTCACCATTCAAACCTAGGTCAAACTACAATTGAACAATACAGAACATAAAGGACATGAAATTTTGGACGAACAGGATCAGAATTACATCGTGATCCACAAACAAAGCTAACTTCTATGGATAAAGATCAGATTAAGTCCAATTAAGACCGATTTAACGAAATCACTGTTTATCGCAAAACAAACAATTCAGATATGTCATATCAGCATGAAATTATACCTTGAATGACACTTGTATTGTGGGAATCAACCACAAGTACAATGAAAGATCAATAGTACTCAGTTATACGGATAGATGATATGAACAACGAATCAGCATGTAAGTCTCAAGTGTTATACGTTTGAAGATAATGAAACTACCATCCATATAACTTCCTTATATACAAATAGTTATACCCCCGTAAAAGCTGTTGACTTATACGCTGTATAAGTGAATAATTTATACGCCGTATAATTCAAACAACTTATACGTCCATATAAGTTCAACAATTTGACTTTTGAGATTTTTAAGCCATTAAAACCTAAAAACTTTCACAGATACGATCCAGATCATGTCCAAACAAATTACCTTGATGAATCCTTTGAAAATTTTGAACCAATTTTTCCTTTTGATTTTTTAAACAACCAAATTCACACATTTTTGAATTTAATCAAGTCCAAGTTAATGAACTCGATCAATTCATTAAAGAATTTAATTCCCATTTTTGAAAATTTTTGTCAGAAAACCACCTCTCGATTCCGATTCTTGGATATCCAGACCCAAATCACCTTTCATCAAAGTCGAAAATAACTCAAAAATGTAAAATCTTTTCGGTTTTAAGAAAGAAAGATGTAAAAAAGACAAAATAAATCAAACTAAGAATGAATAACAAACAAAAAACATATTTTTGCGAGTTGAGCAAAGAATTATATTGATCAATCCGTTCTTCTATCACGGTTTTCAGTTTTATTATGTCTGATGTTAAGCCGGTTATGGATATTATTGTGCACATAAACTTTTGTAACAAAAGATTCAGAGACATCAATGATATGATTAAGGTTCAATTAAGCACATAATATCAGAACATGATCAGTTTCTAATCTTGATTCAAGCTTATTTTAATTTTTACCATGTCACCCCAACTTGACTTAAAACTTTGAACCAGCAGATCAAAACTTTTAAAATCTCAACTTTATGCAACTTTACAATCAAGCATCACACAAGGTTTCCTTTGCCAAGGATGAGTATGCACGTTTCATCTGTCGGCTTACATACATCCTATTCCCCTAGGGTCCCTTTGTTAATGGTATTAAGACGCGCGCAAGGGAGGAACAATGTATGGCTAACATTTTTGATCAAGTCAGTAGTGAATTTTTGTACAATTGTACATAGCGATCAAGTTTAATGACTTATCAAGGGTTCGCTCGCTTGAGCATGGTTAAAGTATTCATTTGAATACCTAGATAAAAACCGCATAAAGACCTCATGGCTCCAGAAACCTAATGCACTTTATTAACACTTTATTTTTGGTGATCTGCTGAAACATAAGGCTGGATTATGACAGACTAGTACATTTCTATCTTCATTACCAAGACTTTTGCTAGAATACTAACATATCTTTCTACATGGCTATTTAGTTTTAAATCACTTATTCCCTTACTTGTTTGTTCAAAAGCTTATCCATACACCGAACATTAAGCAATAGACTTTTATTATTATATTTACCGGATTTGGAACAAGACAATCAATGTACTATCATCTTCCTTTTATGCTTCTAAACTCATTTTGAGGAGCAATTTTTTATTGTTTTTGAATTTTTCTCAATTTTCAATGTTTTTGGATTTTTAAGAAAAATTACCAAACGCCCCAGTTACTTTGAATTCTCAAGTAAATGGCACTCCCGAATATCTACACGTAAATATCAGGACCAAACATATACAAGTATATTGTGACACCCGACATTTTCAGGTTAACTCCGTTAACTAAACCTAGTTAAATCCTGTTGACTGTGTGAGTAAACCCAGTTAGTTCTGTTAACTACGTTAATGAACTCTCATGCATGTATTGTCATATATGTATACATTGATTCAGTGGTGTCGTTGGTGACCTAAGTAAGAGCAATTAGTTGTTGGTAATTAGAGTAATAAACTTGTCACACATGTTATAATAAACATGATATGTTACATGTATAATATATGATGGGTATAATTGTGTTACATGCTAAAATATGTTACATGACTAGTTGTTATATGCTCGCATGATATTGTAAGAAAGTTGGGTAATTAAAGTGATACAATATATGGTGTGTTACATGTTAATTAGCTAGGTGAACTATTAACCTTTAGACTAACGAAATACTTAGAAAGTGTTTTAAAAGTTGTAGCCTGTCACACATGAAATGAAATAAAAATTATCTAAGGTTGGATTTAATTAATAAGTACTTAATGATGTGTTAATAAAAATGGAGGTTATAACCCTTTCCTTCCTCCTCTTTGGCCGTCTACTATACCCATACACACATACACTTTTCATTTTCTAAAATTTCTCTCAAGATCATAAGCATTTTTGGGGATTTTTGGAAGCAAGGGTGTTGAGTCTTTGGATCAAGCAATAAGTAAACATGATTAGTACATGTATTTATTCATGTTTTGATTTTAATTTATGGGATTAGTATCTAAATGATTGGATCATACAAATAATAAAGTATGATCAAAGTTTGAGTTGTTTAAATGGAATTTTAGTGTCTTGTTATGAAAGAAAAGATGGAATCCTTTTGTATATAAATGTTATTTTATAAATTTGGTATAATATTGGAAACCATGAGTTTGGATCATATAAAATGGTTCCTTGGTGATTTAGAATCATAGGGATATAAAATTCATGATTGTTGTAAGTTTTGATTTGGATCTGCTTGCTGACAGATTTTGTGATCTATATTGTTAGTTGTATAACTTGTTGATACGATGGTATTTTTGATTGATTCTTGATTCTACGGTTAAGTAATTTGGGTCTAGTTTTCAAAATGTCAAAAATCATAATTTTTGGACTCTGTTTGATTAGTGTTTATGTATTTACAAAATTGGGTTGCAATTCTGATTGAAAAAGTAATTTTCTGATCTGTTTTGTAAATTGTGTAACTTGTAATTGAAAAGGAATAATTGTGTGATTCTACTTCTGGAATGTCATAAAATTAATTAGGAATCCAATACAATCGGTCTTGCTTCAATTTGACATATATGGAATATTTGGCAAATATTTAGATTTTGTTGTGCTGATAAAGTAGCTGAAAATAGGTTGCTGTAGTGTATGAATTTTCAGGATGTTTTTGAGTGTTGAACAATTACAAGGAAAATTTATTTTGTACCTAATACTTGAAAATATATGTGGAAATTATTTGGTAATTTATGTGCTTGTTTCGGTTGGTTAGAAAAATAGGTTTTCGTGACATAAAACCTGTCCAGATTTGACCAGCATGCTGTTTGGTAAAGATAGTTGTAGTTTGTACTTGGATTGTTGTGGTAACATGAAATTCTACTTTATTGGTGTCACACCCTCAAAATCCACTAACGGAGTTTTACCGTCAGAGGGTGTGAACTAACAGGATCGGAATCATCAGTTATAATCAAACCATAAAATAAAGTTTCAAAACCATAAAAAACGTTTACGAGTAATTAAATGCGGAAGCGTAAAACCATAGCAACCAATGTTACGTCACGCAGGACGACTTAAAACCCAATGATAATAGTTTAAAATAAGTTTTGCATAATTAAAAACGTTTCAAGCAATGCATGTTCCTAAACCGCGCGCCCGCCTCGGCTACCTGAGAATAACATACTGAAAGTGTCAACACAAGGTTGGTGAGTTCACAAGTTATATAAAAATAAATGTTTAGCGTTTGCGTTCAGCGTGTTGCGTTAAGCGTTTTGCGTTACAGCGTTTTGCGTTACAGCGTTTTGCGTTACAGCGTTTTGCATTACAGCATTTTGCGTTACCAGATAGTGTTATGTCAATTATATATCTATAGGTAGCTAGCGTATAAAACAAGTATCACTAAGTGTTCGACACCGAAGCTGACTGTTTATCAATTTGCCTTGCCACCAGGTCGTCCAGACCATGGTATGTGTTTAGCCAAGATTACACCCGCTCGACATCCAGTCGAGTTTAGCGTTGGGTGGGGTTTGTCAAACCCAGTAGTACTACTCAACAATGACTCGCTATTATCCAAATATTAACCGGTTCGATGTTATGAAGGACTTTAGTTTACGCGTTTGCCACTTAGTCTTTACAAGTGATATATAATCTATATTAACAAAATCTCAAATGCGTTTCGGAGTATGTTATCTCCCCCAAGTGAAAAACGTTTAAAACAATTTAAAAAGGGGAAAGTGAAACTCACTGTTAGCGAAGAAATTCCCAAATTAAATCACCAAGATTCGCGTCACAGAAAAACTCTCTCTAGCGTTCTAAAACAAAAAAAAGATTTTTCTAAGTGTCGGAATATTATCGAGTCTCTAGACCCGGCACATAATACCTATGCACATAACATGTTTCGCGTTTCGTTTGTGAATCGTGTGTGACTTTAACAAGTGTATTTGTGATACATTACATGTGTAAGCAATCATATACGTGTCATGTATTCATAAAGTACATCACTAGCAATTCCTCCCCGTAAGGGCATTTTGGTCAAATCATGACAATTAACTAGCCATTATTCCCCATAAGGGCAATTTGGTCAAATTATGACAATCAATTAGCAATTATTCCCCGCAAGGGTAATTTGGTCAAAACATAACAATTATATAGCAAGTATCATGTTTCATGCATTTTCACAAAACTCAGCAGCTAGTTTCACCGAGACAGAAATTCTACTTGAAAGATTGTACTATTCCACCGATCACAGAATCTCAATTAATTTACCAAAAATCATCACAGAAGCGTATATGTCTTAGTTTTCCAAAACATATTTTATTATATTTTTATTCCACATAGTTTTCTCACAATCATCAAATCATTACAGCAAACTCATAACAGTCAAATTCATGCGCAACAGAATGTTATTTGCAATTCCCGTTAAACGAAAAATCCAATAAATGCAAGACCACTTGGGTTAGGTTCCTAACTCAATAAGTCAACATCCAGAAGTGGAACTAACCCAATTGGTCTTGTAGTTCATGAGATATAACATTTACAAAACAACCTAACAGCAGGTCTAACAGCTCAGCTTTGCACAACGTTTTTGTAAAATCATAAAAGTTAACTTCTTCACGTCCAAAAAATGCAAATTTATATTCTTTAGAAACTAGACTCAACCTAGTTTACTGTAGTATCAATAATCTCAAACAATTTTCACATTTACACTTCGTTACAGTCACTTAAACATCAAATACACATTCTGTCCAGAAACTGTTTGCATCCAAACTCAACATATTAACAATCTATGAACTATCATGCATTCATATAACACTCTAGACTCCATAAACACCATCCATGCACATCAATTACACATTACATACATGATTAGGGTTTTTGTTTGAACTCAAATCAAAGACACAACAATTAACGTGTAACAATATCAAGACTAGTTATCAAATCATTACCCAATCAACAACAATCATATTAACTATACACACACAAAATCGGCTCATTAGGGTTTTCAATTAACCCATTAAACATCAAAATTAAGTAATAAGGATGTATAGGATAATCGATTATACCTTCCTAGCACCTAATTCTTCAATCAAGGGCTTGATTTGATGGTTGTATGTGTGTGTATAGTCGACGGCAGCCAAGGAGGTGGGGATGGGGTTTCCGATCGGGGTTGTGGGAAAGAAAAAGAAAAGTGTTTTAGGGTTAAGGTTTAGTATTATTTATAAACATAATATGTTACACTCAAGTCCCTCAACTTCTAAGTATTACTTATCTAGCCTAAATTAACTAGTTTGCATCTTGAGTTAACGTTTATAACCATGTTATCACATAACACATAAGTCTAACACATAATTATCACATAATTACTGTTTTGACGTTTTTCGTTTATTCATCAATCGTTTGCGTCAACTCGTTTGCGTTTCGGTGCAAATCCCAAAAGACTACATATGTAGTAAGTGTTAAGCGTCATTTAAACCCTAGTTTAAATGTAATGAAGTGTGCGTTATAGATTCAGTGATCTTAAGTTTGAATTGACGGAGTTGAGTTAACGGAGTTAACCTGAAATTGACGATTGTCACAATTGGTCAACTTGAAATTTATTTGACTAGATGTTGGTCTTGCTTGTGAGAAATGAAATTTGGTAAATGTGTGACTTAGTCATAGGGTTGCATGAAAAATAGTTATGTGCAAATTACATGATCAATTGTTAGGTTGTGACTATGAACATCTTATGACTATTTTAAGCCTAGCTAATTGGTCAAACTCACCAATTAGTCGTCGGTCAACATTAGGGTCAACGGTCAATATTTTGGTCAACGAGCAATATTTTTTTGTCACCGGTCAAAATTTTGGTCAACAGTCACAAAACCCAAGTTTTTAGTCTTCGGTCATCGAGACTTGGACTTTTTAGTCAACGGTCAAAAACTTGGACCTTTTGGTCAAAAGTCAACAAAAGTCAAACTTTGGTCAAAGTCAACGGAAAGTCAAACTTTGGTCAAACTTTTAATAATCCGTGGGATTGTTTGGATACTAAGGACTCTAGGAATCGCTTAGCAAATACTTATAATGCTTGTATGATTTAGGCACTAGAACATTTTGTGACGTAAAGTAGCGACTTCTATTTTAAACCGCATTCAAGGTGAGTTTCACTGCCCCTCTTTTTACTTACTCCTTTTGGGGGAGAAAGCATGCATACAAAATTTTTTGGATAATGTAGACTTTGTTAATACCTTATGTGTACATAGTGAACTTAAACTGAAGTCCCCCAACATTGAAACATTTACAATTGTACGTTGGCTGGGTAATGAAAGGTAGTACTACTGGGTTTGACGAACCCCCTCGGGGCTCTTGGGAGAGGGAGTCACCGGGTGTCTTCATTTACTAGAAACCCAATATGCACTAGTCTTGTATTAGACTCCGTGGGTGGCAACAAACTAACAAGTCACCCTCGGTCACAATGGAACATACACTAATGTAGCATGATTACTAGCCTAATTAACTAGTGGTATTACAAAGGCATACATTATCCGTACTTATATTCTCTACAATGTTTCTACTTATGTATCTACTGGTTTGTTTGGCAAACTTGTTTTAAATTCAAACCTGTGAACTCACCAATCGTTGTGTTGACCCGTTTAGCAAGTCTTTCTCAGGTGTTTAAGGTGCATGTGCGAAGTTGAAATGAGTCTAGGATGCATGGATCCCACTAAGCATCGATTATGCTGGGAGTATATAATGAAATGTTATGGTTGGGCGTCTTGACACGTACTCTGAATTTTTAACTGTTTTCGTATATTATACGCTTCCGCAAATGTAAAAACTTTATTGTAAATGTACTTACCTAATTTATGATGAGCAATAATATTTAAATATTTTCCATTATAAATTGGTTGTTCGTTATGACACATGGCTAGATCTTGGTATGTCACGCGCCTCACAGTAAAACCCCGTTAGTCGAAAATTGAGGGTGTGAGATATATGTCATTTAAATGTGAGAAACTGATATAATTTTCAGCATAAGGTACCAATCGCCCCAGTTACTTTCCACTTTCAGATAAATGGCTCTCCCGAGTAAATGTCAGGACCAAACATATACAAGTATATGTTCTTTAAGTATGATTAACTGACATAATTTTCAGCGAAAGGTTTTGAAATATTTGAATGTTTTTGGTTTTTCTCTATACAAACCAAAATCACAATATTTTTGTATTTTTCCCAAATAATTCCCCCCCCTAAAATCAAAAACCATTTAAAGAAAATATTTATAAAGAAAATTTTTCTCGGTGAACAGCTACTCAAAGGTAGGAATCTATAACCTCGGTATCACTCACTTTCCCACCGCCCATAGACTTTATGCCATTAAGCCCCAAGAAATACAAAAATATGTTTTAATCGAAAGCTTTAGTTAAAATTTCAGCGTTTTGTTCATCGGTGTGAATTTTGTCTATAGTAATCAACTTCTTCTAGTAACAGTCATGGATGAAGTAATTTTTAGTTATGGAAATGGCAACAGAATTATCTACAAAAATAGAAGTAGTAAGAAAAATCAAACCGAAGTCGCACATTTGTTGTTGTATCCACAAAACCTGAGAACATTAGCTAGAAGCAACTACATATTCAGCCTCATAGGTATATAACGACACAGTCATCTATTTCTTACATTGCCATGTCACCAACCTGCTGTCAATGAATTGACAGCCGGCGGTGGTAGATTTGGCGTTCAGCTTGCAGCTACCATAGTTAGAATCGAAAAATGCTCTCCGCTCAAATATATCGTCTCGAGGATAACAATGTGCGACCTCTAAATTCCCCATAAGATACCGAAGTATCCGCTTCACCAACGTTAGGTGAAAGACCCTTGGACTGGATTGATATCGAGCACAAAGACACGTCGGATACATGATGTCTGGCCTAGAAGCAGTAAGATACATGAGGGAACCAATCATAGAACTGTAGAGTGTTTCGTTGACCTCTTCCCCGGTGGGATCAGGACCAATTTCCCAATTAACTGGAATAGGAGTGCTACTCGACGATAAGTCAGCCATGTTGAATTTTTCAAGGATTTCATTGACATATTTTGTCTGGTGAATAAAGATCCCATCAGACTCTTGTTCGAATTTGATTTGCTAAAAGTAGTCTAATAATTATTAACTAAAATTACGCTAATCTAGACACTAAATAATACTCTAGACTCTCTAAAACTAGACTAAACTACTAACCGGCAAGTGTACCGGTCGACTCTAGTACATTTTAGTAAGTACGGATATCGAACCCACAGACTCTTAAAATTACGAAACTAGCAAATTAGACTCAACTACAATACACGATTATTTATTAATAATACTTTAGGGGGAATTTAGTACTAAAAATTAAAACTAATAACTAATTAACTATTAAACTACTAATTAAACTATTAAAACCCTAAACCTAATTAATATAATAATAATAAAACATAATCATTAACTTAAACTTAATTAGTTAATTAATAAACCTTTAACCTTAATTATTTTAACTTATAAGCAATCAAACACTTAGATTAATTCTGATGATGAAAATTACTACCCAGGCCAGAATCCTCAAAGTTACGGTTATTAATTAAATGGAAAACTCACGTTATGGAACTGGGATCATAAAATAGACCCTTGACAGAAAACCCGAACAAGACCCTTGAACTTCAAAAAGACGCATATGGATTTCTAACAAGTTTTAAGACTCACCAGTTTTATATTAAACTTCCTTACGGTTATTTAATCTCTTATGTCTAAGTATCTTTTATGACGAAAACCTACCTTACAGCGCGGAATTCAAAAGATAGCAAAGCAGACCCAATTAACTTAATAGACTAAGCTGACAATCAAACATAGATAGACTCCTTACGAAGAACTAAATCTAGAAATCCTGACCAACAAAGATCTATCAACAACCTATCACCTTACAGCTTTCTAGGATGGCAGTTCACTTTTATCTGTTTAATTGATTTTATTGTTTCTATGATCTTAATGCATATCAATCATAAACTAGTCAAGAACACACAGTAAATAACCTAACAAAACCCTATCCTATGAAACAATCAACAAGGGCAATGTGAAACAATAAATCCAAATAAACAAAACCAAGCAATCACACGCATCAATTAAATCAAAACTCAACAGTTTACTTAGAACATAAAATCTATAACGAAACGAAATTCAAATAAAAATCAAACCGAACTAAGGTTCATCACGACCTAGGTAGTTTATGGAATTTAGCCTAGCATCTTAAAGTCTAAATCAAACAAAATAAATAATAATATAAATATGGTGAAAATCTAAAGAACGAAGAATTAAAGGCGATAAAACCCGTAATCTCCAAACGTGAACGTATAAGTCTTCACCGGCTGTCCTCTTGCCTTCAAAATCACTACAAAGCTCGAAAATATGCTCCAAAGTCTCTCCAAAATCGGCCAAGGGTTTCAGGTTAAGTCAGGTTTAAGTTAAATGTGTTTAAATAACCAAAACAAGGCCCGTCATTAAGCGAAAACGAAATTAATTAAGCCCAGTGTTGCCTAGGCGCCGCACGGAGGGCATTTGGCCTTCCCCCTTCGCGCGGCGCGACATGCTTTTTTATAGGGGGAGGTCAGACCGGCCCGGTCTGACCGGTTCTCTGTTCTGGTTCTTCCTGACGCGTTCCGGATCTCCGTTTCAGCTCGTTCTAGCTCGTTTTTCGCCATTTTTAATCACGATCAAATCCCGGAACCTACGAAACATAAAAATGTTAGTAGTATACAAATCTCGACTAGAAACGAATAAAAACTATTAAAATATTAAATAAAATAAACAAGGGAAACATATATATTTTGCATTATATCAAATATCCCCACACTTATTCTTTTTTCGTCCCTGAAAAAGTTTGATGCAGTTGGATCAGAATCGGAAAATTACAGTCTAACAAACATATAGGTTAATTTTTAAAGCTCAGAAAAACGCAAAATCCGCGATCACCGATATTGTTGTCCACTTAAACCCATGCCTTAATCTTTACCGGGACAAATATGATCCAACAATAATAGTACTCAGTGGTTTACACAATTAAGACCCGCTTATTTTCAGCTTTTTCCGGACCAGACCAACCCAACTTGACTTAAACCTCAAAATTAGCAGATTTAAAACCTTTTGTTGCTCTATTCTTTTTCATGAATAGTTAAGACGACCAAGGGTATTGTTTATCCACATAAGCTTAAGCATCAAAGTCTACCAAGCAGCCATTAGATATGATTAAGGTTCAATTAATTTATAGCTAGTGTTCCCCACAACATGACATACCCCCGTTATCAAGCAATACACCGAACCATTACCATAGGTGAGTATGCAAAATTTCATCTGTAGGGCTTACATGTGGCGTGTCCCTTGTGGTCCGTTTCTTAATGGTAATGAGACGCGAGCAAGGGGACCCCACATGACTAACCGCGTGGATGATCAAGTCTGTAGTGTATTTGTACTTTTGTACTCTTTGTGATCATGTTTAAAGACTTATGTGGCAGAAATCTGCGGGTTTTCTCTTTTTTTAGCTTTATTTTAAATATTCACAACCCCATTTGGAATTGTGAATACCCAGATGAATAATCGGCATACAGACCCATGGTCTCCGGACCCGAGGAATCCCATCATACAGGATTTAAGGTTATAAAACCATACGCCAATGATGTGTAAAACACTAAAACTAGCAGTTTAGTGTTTGGAAGAAGGGAAAGGTTTTAAGATGAGGAAGATCCAAGCAACCAAAATGGAGAAGGAGAGTCTGGAAGAAGGGAAAGGTTTCAAGATTTGTTTGAAAGAATGAATCTAGAAAACATTGGTGCATCAACCTCAGGACAGAACAATGAAGAAGCACCTGGAATTGATAGTGACACAATTGATTTATTCATTGAAGAACCAGATCTCGATGAATCAAATCCTGACACAAATGTGCCTACAGATATGATAATTCAAACCCCTTATGTTGAAAAGAATCATCCTCCTGAACACATCATTGGTAATATATATTAAAGAGTTACAAGAAGTCATTCTGAATCTACAAACATTTGTTTGTACTTCTGCTTTCTATCCCAAATAGAACCAAAGAGTATTGTCCAAGCACTAAAGGACAACAGTTGGGTACAAGCAATGCAAGAGGAGTTGGCTCAATTCAGAGATCTACAAGTTTGGGAACTAATGGATAGGCCAAGAAACATATATGCAATTGGAACAAAATGGGTATTCAGAAATAAAAGGGATCAGAGAGGAATTGTGATTAAGAACAAAGCTATACTTGTAGCTTTGGGATGCCTACAAGAAGAAGGGATTGAATTTGAGGAAGTCTTTGCACCAGTTGCAAGACTTGAAGCAATAAGTATTTTCTTAGCTTATGCTGACTCAAAGAATATCAGGGTATTCCAACTTGATGTCAAATCTGCATTCCTTAATGGAAAGATAGAAGAGGAGGTGTATGTTTCTCAACCACCAGGTTTTGAGGACCCTATCTATCCTAATAGGGTGTATAAGTTAAACAAAGCCCTGTATGGACTTCATCAGGCTCCTAGAGCTTGGTATGATGAACTGTCAAATCACCTTCTTGAAAATGGTTTCCAAAGGGGAGCTATTGACAAGACCCTCTTTTACAAAAAGAAAGGAAGAGATTTGTTATTGCTACAAGTTTATGTGGATGACATTATTTTTGGGTCAACCAATGAGCAGATGTGTATGGAGTTTGAAGAGGTAATGAAGTCCAAGTATAACATGAGTTCAATGGGAGAAATGAACTTCTTCCTTGGGTTACAAGTTCAGCAGAATGCTGATGGGATATTCATTTACCAGTCTAAGTATGTACAAGACATACTAGACAAATTCAAGTGTAATGACTTGAAGACGGCTTCAACTCTTACGGATTCAAAAGAAAAGATGGTAGCTGATGAAAAGGGGAAGCCAGTGGATGAGTATGAATACCGAGCAAAGATTGGGTCACTAATGTATCTGACTGCTTCAAGACATGACATCATGTATGCTGTATGTGTATTGATGTGTGAAAATGTATAATATAAATAAAGAACGAATCACAATTAAGCTTTAAATTTATAAAAATGAAAATCCTATAGAAACCACACAAAACCGGCAAGTGTACCGATCATAAATAGTATTGCATCAAGGAAGTCCGGATGTCGAACTCAAAGACACGTGAAAACGTTTATGATTAAGAAAACTCTAACCAAGACTTACCAAAATAATATTTATTTAATTTTTAAGATTTTATTTAACTACTTAAATTAATTTAACTAAACGAAAACGTTTGACAAAACACTTTTAGAAAACTTTGATTTAAATTCAATATGTAAAAACGTCTACCTAGGAATGAATCATGTTGACAGAAATAACAAGACAACGGATTGAAAATATTCAAGACACTGGTTATAAAAGATAACACAACCAAAACTTGTTTAAGAAAGTCAAATTACCTCTCAGTCTCTCTAACAAACTTTAACTTACTTTAGTTGATTTTTAAAGAACAAACCGGAAAAACAATTATTAACGTGTTCAAATATCGACTCTCCTCTTGGTCTCCTCGACACACTATCCTAATGGAGACGAATACTACGCAACCAAGGATAGAGGAACAATTTAACTTAACCCAAATTAAACCAACTAATTGCACACAAACACTCAAACTTAACAAGACAAAAACCCGCTCTCGCGCGGTCTTAATTCTAACAAGTAAAAGCAACGAGACAATATTACTTCTTATCACCTCTCGGTCTCAAAGAAGGTGTATTTTAACTGATTTTAGATGATATATTACCCACTTATCCCTACGGTTGTACTTCCCGCAAATAAACCCAAAACACCAAGTAAAGAGCTTAACAAGCAATCAATTAATCAAAACCGATTCAATTAACCAATGCAAGAGGATTATAAGCAATAACAAATAAAACACAGCCATCACACACAATCTAATTTATGGTTTAGTTAAACTTTACATCAATAATTTAAGTCTTGAACATTAACAATCCATTAAACAAGTTAAAACCATTCAACAATCATCTATCCTAGGTAGAACAAACAAGTTTAGCCTAACATAGATTTTGGACAGCCATGCATACTCAAGAAAAACACCATAAACATCATCATAAACATTATAAAACTCATTCAAGATCCAAACTCAATCAATAACAAGACAAACTATCAAACAATTGCAAAACAATTCAAATCAAAAGACCAAATCAATAGAGTTAGGGTTCTTGAACATAAAGTAAAGTTTATAGATGATTACTTAAGTAATATGGCTGATATTGACGATATATAAAGTCCCTAGCAGCAGCCCCAAGCTTCCTTCTTCCTTCTCCAGCCGCCAAAAGACCACAGCCGCCTTGCTTCTTCCTTTTTTCTTTCTTCTTTGGCCGGCGGCTGCTGTTCCGATCGCAACCCTATGTTAGGGTTTTGGCTTCTTTGATTTCGGGTATAATGGATGAATAATGGCAGATTTCCCTTGTTATTATCAGAATATAATATAATATAAGGCTTTTAAGATGTGGGCTTGGGTCGGGCCTTGATTAAACTTTGAAACTTTGACACTTAAACCCTCCAAGTTCTCTTTTTCTTGCCTTTTTTCCACATCTTTCCATAACCTACACAAAACATTTCAACTTTGTAAAACTTTGCACTTAACCCCCTAAACTTACATAAATTTGATATTAAATCATTAAAACATTATAAAATTGTAAGGAAATATAAGTGTGTTATTCAACACATCAAACATCCCCACACTTAAGACTTTTTCGTCCATGAAAAAGATTTTACTGCAGTTGGATCAGAATCGGAAAATCAAAGTCAAATCAAACATATAGGTTAGATTTTAAAGCTCAGAAAAACGCAAAAACCGCGATCCTCGATATTGTTGTCCACCTAAACCCATGCCTTAATCTTTACCGGGACAAATAAGATCCGACAATAATATTACTTAGTGGTTTACACAATTAAGACCCGCTTATTTTCTGCTTTTACCGGACCAGACCACCCCAACTTGACTTAAACCTCAAAATTAGCAGAATTAAAACTTTGTTGCTCAATATTTATGAATAGTTAAGACGATCAAGGGTATTGTTTATCCACCTAAGCTTAAGCATCAAAGTCTACCAAGCAGCCATCAGATATGATTAAGGTTCAATTATTTATAGCCAGTGCTCCCCACAACATGACATACCCCCGTTATCAAGCAATACCCCAAATCCATAACCATAGGTGAGTATGCAAAATTTTATCTGTAGGGCTTACATGTAGCGTGTCCCTTGTGGTCCGTTTCTTAATGGTAATGAGACGCGAGCAAGGGGACCCCACATGACTAACAGCGTGGATGATCAAGTCTGTAGTGTATTTGTACTTTCGTACTTTTGTGATCATGTTAATAGACTTTTTAGGGTTTGCTCTTTGGCTTTATTTTAAATATACACAACCCCACTTAGGAATTGTGAATACCCAGCTAAATAGATTGTATACAGACCCATGGTCTCCGGACCCGAAGCATCCATCAATACAGGATTTAAGGTTATAAAACCATACGTCGATGAGGTGTAAAACACTAAACTAGCATTTTAAGATTTATATCACAGGCTACACGGCATACTCTAACGTTAAACCTACCCAAGCATCATATGATAACGTATTCAATTTTTAAAACTTTTCAAACTTTATAATATTTTCCACTTTTTCATACCAAGAATTGAGGCTTGAGTATGGCTGAATTTTCATTACTTATTTTCTACGGACAAAACGCTTTACCCACAAGAGATTTCCGACCCATTTTATCAAATTGCCCTTTCATTTTCAAGGCTGAGCCTACGGACACATCCCGAGTTAAGTGCGTTTTCTTTTATTTATCTCATATTATTAGTAGTTTGAAAAACCAATTTCCGATAAATATCATCATCTCCCACTTTAACGCAAAAACTAGAATCAAGGGACATTTTTAAACATTTTTCATTTTTTTTTTATTTTTCATTTTTTCCATTTTTTTTTATTTTTTTTTAATTTAAAGCAAAATTAAACTACGACTCAAATATCCTATCCCCACACTTAAATTTTGCATTGTCCTCAATGCAAGGATAAGGACGACTAAAATAAAATTAAAATTAAAATAAAGTCGGACAACAAAAAACTATAAAAACCTAAAAATTAAAAACAAAAGCAAAATAAAAAATTAACAAGCTAGATAATGGAAAAGACTTAGTTGGTAAAATGCGCATGAAACATGATGCCAAAGTCTTCTTCCATGAATACCATCCAATGATGAACGTGCTCAGCAAATAGTGACTCCTTCTCTCACACACGAACGTAAGCGGCCAAACAAAACAAACATATCTAAAAACGTATCTTATCAAATTGATAGATATTATGCAATTAAAGTGTTTCAACAACCCAAAAATATATAAAACATGAATAACTAGGAGCAAATAATAATAAACATAAAGTATACGGCTCGGCTGCTCCATCCCCACACTTATCTTTTTCATTATACTCTTTTTGGGGATCATCTCTCTAGCTCACTCAATTTCTCTTCAAATCTAGCAAAACTTAAAAACACGAAAACAAAGAACTATAAAAAACTACGTTAGTGACTCGATTAATTATACAAACTCTGCGAAACCTCCCCACACTTGAACTTAATCAAGAGGTTTCTCCTTAATCTGGACCCTATCTAACCCGTTTAGTTCCACTCGGAATTTATCAAACAGTAATATATCAATGATGGAACCACAAAATATTAAATTAGAATTAAAAATCATTAACGGGTCAGACCACCGATATTTAAACTTACCTGGCAAGAGCCGAATACATGGCATGTATCGAGAAGACTGGCCGTGTTTGACTTTTAATGGCTTTTTCACTCCCGTAAACCATCTTCTAAAATATACGCAACTTCGGTTTTCAGGTAACCTATCATCCTCGGCCTTATCCCGTGGTTTTGATTCCTGATCATCATTCAAAACACAGTCCACGGGCCGGCAATGGTGTTCTTCCTCTAACACCACATCCTCATATATAACGTCTTCTACAAGTACGGCCTCGAAAAACGCAACATCCCCATTAACGTCCAATGTGTCTCCCTCGTCATACTGTGACAATCTATCCAACTCCAGATCAAGGAATTCATCTTCCTCACTCAATTCATTCACAACCTCTTCCTCAATGCCAAACATCAACTCAAGTGAATCTTCCAAATCCACGTCATCCTCTATATCTTCTTTCTTCACTAACGACCTCTGATAAGCAGCCCACTCTTCTTCATTTATCTCATCATCAGAGTCACTCCAAAAATCAATAATAGCATGTGAAACCGGAGGTGGGACTTCAACATCCATTTTTGTCTCCATTACTTGAATGATCTCCTCATCTGACTGCTTAACATATTCCAAGGATCTCAACCTTTCCATTTCATCTTCTTCATCCAGTCTCCTAGAAATTTCTTCTACTTGACGTTGGAGATCTGTAATAATATCCTGGTGATTTTTGAAGAAGGTATCATGCTCAACAAACATCTTTTGGGTATCTATAGCCATGTATTGGACCAACATCTTTTCTATCCTACCAATAGCAGCTACATCCTCATCAGAAAGGCTTTTAGAAAATTGATATAACACTACTCCTGGTTTTGCTGAGGTTGCTGATACGAATTATCAAAATAATACGGAAAAGGTCCCTGTGAAAAATTTTGCACCGGCTGCACAGAAGGGTTAGTACGATTATATGGACATGCACGAGTCATATGACAACCAGCGCATCTATAACAAATAAATCTAGAACCCTTGTATGGACAATCATAGGGTAAATGAGGGTCACCACACGTATCACAATTAAGGTTACTATAGTATGGACATTTAATGGAAAAGTGAGGTCCATTACAAATTTCACACATGATTACAAGAATCTAAACAAGCAAAAGACACGGACAATTAGACACCTACGACTCAAAGCAAAAACAAAAAATACCAAACACGTAAAAATCTAATTAACTAAAACCAAAAAAACTCAAAATTAAAAACACAATAGCACGTATATAGCAAGTAAGTCCAATCAAAGCTAATATCGCAATCGCCAAGAGTCCCCGGCAACGGCGCCAAAAACTTGATGTACTAAAAGTAGTCTAATAATTATTAACTAAAATTATGCTAATCTAGACACTAAGTAATACTCTAGACTCTCTAAAACTAGACTAAACTACTAACCGGCAAGTGTACCGGTCGACTCTAGTACAGTTTAGTAAGTCCGGATATCGAACCCACAGACTCTTAAAATTACGAAACTAGCAAATTAGACTCAACTACAATACACGACTATTTATTAATAATATTTGAGCGGGAATTTAGTACTAATAATTAAAACTAATAACTAATTAACTATTAAACTACTAATTAAACTATTAAAACCCTAAACCTAATTAATATAATAATAATAAAACATAATCATAACCTTAAACTTAATTAATTAATTAATAAACCTTTAACCCTAATTATTTTAACTAATAAGCAATCAAACACTTAGATTAATTCTGATGATGAAAATAACTACCCAGGCCAAAATCCCCAAAGTTACGGTTATTAATTAAATGGAAAACTCACGTTATGAAACTGGGATCATAAAATAGATCCTTGACAGAAAACCCGAACAGGACCCATGAACTTCAAGAAGACGCCTATGGATTTCTATCAAATTTTAAGACTCACCAGTTTTATATTAAACTTCCTTACGGTTATTTAATCGCTTATGTCTAAGTATCTTTTATGACGAAAACCTACCTTACAGCGCGGAATTCAAAAGATAGCAAAGCAGACCCAATTAATTTAATAGATTAAGCTGACAATCAAACATAGACGGACTCCTTACGAAGAACTAAATCTAGCAATCCTGACCAACAAAGATCTATCAACAACCTATCACCTTACAGCTTTCTAGGCTGGCAGTTCACTTTTATCTGTTTAATTGATTTTATTGTTTCTACGATCTTAATGCATATCAATCATAAACTAGTCAAGAACACACAGTAAATGACCTAACAAAACCCTATCCTATGAAACAATCAACAAAGGCAATGTGAAACAATAAATCCAAATAAACAAAACCAAGCAATCACACGCATCAACTAAATCAAAACTCACCAGTTTACTTAAAACATAAAATTCATAACGAAACGAAATTCAAATAAAAATCAAACCGAACTAAGGTTCATCACGACCTAGGTAGTTTATGGAATTTAGCCTAGCATCTTAAAGTCTAAATCAAACAAAACAAATAATAATGAAAAAATGGTTAAAATCTAAAGAACGAAGAATTAAAGGCGATAAAACCCGTAATCTCCAACGTGAACGTATAAGTCTTCACCGGCTGTCCTCTTGCCTTCAAAATCACAACAAAGCTCGAAAATATGCTCCAATGTCTCTCCAAAATTGGCCAAGGGTTTCAAGTTAAGTCAGGTTTAAGTTAAATGTGTTTAAATAACCAAAACAAGCCCGTCATTAAGCGAAAACGAAATTAATTAAGCCCAGTGTTGCCTAGGCGCCGCGCGGAGGGCATTTGGCCTTCCCTCTTCGCGCGGCGCGGCATGCTTTTTTATGGGGGCCGGTCAGACCGGCCCGGTCTGACCGGTTCTCTATTCTGGGTCTTCCTGACGCGTTCCGGATCTCCATTTCAGCTCGTTTTAGCTCGTTTTTCGCCCTTTTTAATCACGATCAAATCCCGGAACCTACGAAACATAAAAACGTTAGTAGTATACAAATCTTGACTAAAAACGTATAAAAACTATTAAAATGTTAAATAAATAAACAAGGGAAACATATATATTTAGCATTATATCAGACTTGCAGTCCTAAGAAAAACTTCAACTCTCCCATAGTGCAATACATTATTCGTTGACCCAAAAATGATATCGTCCACATAGACCTAGACTATCAGCAAATGACCATCCACTTCCTTAGTGAAGAGTGTACAATCAACGGTACCACGAACAAATCTATTGTCTAACAGATGTTGAGACAATGTGTCATACCAAGCTCTCGGGGCTTGGTGTAGACCATAAAGAGCTTTGTCAAGCAGGTAAACTTTATCTTCGTGAATCGGATTGACAAACCACGGTGGTTGTCCTACAAAAACTTCTTCACCCAATTTACCATTCTGGAAAGCAGACTTAACATCAAACAGGTAGACCTTGAATCCCTTCCAAGATGCAAAGGCTAAGAAAATTCTAATTGCTTCAAGTCTAGCAACGGGAGCGTAGACCTCATTAAAATCAATTCATTCTCTTTAATTATAGCCCAGAACCACTAAGCGAGCCTTGTTTCTGACAATTATACCATTTTCGTCTCTCTTGCATTTGAAGACCCACTTCGTGTTAATGCATCGTTTACCATCTGGTAGATTCACAAGCTTCCAAACTCCAAGTTTTTCAAATTGCATCAGTTCCTCTTGCATTGCATTTAGCCAACTCTCTTCAGTCAAAGCTTGCTTGTATGTCTTCGGTTCAATTTGTGAAATGAAACATTTGAACGAGAACCAATTTTGAAGGGAGCAACTTAAGAATAGTAACAACTCAAACTTTGATCAAGTTGACTTCGAGTACGAACACTAAAATTAAGATCTCTAATTATATTCTTTTCCGGGTGATATGATAAACTTCGAGGCATAACTTCACCAGGAACTACCACATCATTTTGAAGAATTGTGATATTTTCATCAGAAAGCACATACTCAGTAGCAACAGGATCAGATAAAACAGGATCAGGTGTCGACTGAATCAACGATACAATCACATCAGTATGATCTTCACCATCATCGTCAAAAGAAGGTGTAGCCGGAGTATCATCGACATGGTCATCAACGTCAAGAATCAGATCTTCACTAAAGATTGGAACTTCTTATGTAACATTGTATTCATGAAAAACTTCACTAGAAAATCGTTGAAATAACAGTATGGCCATTTCATCAGTAATTTCTTCTTCATGAAAAGAGAAACATCTCCACAAACTGTCATAGTCAAACATCCATGAATCATCTTTTCTTTGAATAGGAGTAGCACGCCTTTGACAGTCCACATGTTGTACTTGCACAATACGGTTGATGCTGGGTAAAATAATCTTCTTAAAGGACTAGCATAACCCACGAAGAAACCTTCCACAGATTTTGCACCGGATTTACCATCAGGATCCAGAACAATGCATTGGGATCCGAACATCTCAATCCACTTCAAAATAGGCTTACGTCTATTAAGTAGCTCAAAACAGGTTTTGCCATACTTCTTTACTGTCAGGACACGGTTAAGAGTGTAACAAGCTGAGGCAACATCTTCAGACCAGAAACTTACAGGTAAATTCGAATCCGCCAACATCGCCCTAGCTGTTTCAATCAGAGTACGGTTCTTTCGTTCAACAACACCATTTTGTTGTGGTGTATAAGGAGCGCTAAACTCATGAAGAATACCCCGCTCATTAAAGTATTGAAGCATACGGTTGTTTCTGAACTCGGTACCATTGTCGCTTCGAATCCTTAGAATTGGCAAGTTGTATAACATTTCAAGATTTTTGAACAAAATCATTAAGTTGTCAAACGTTTCATCCTTTGATTCAAGAACATCACCCATGAAAAACGTGAGTAATCATCCGTGACCAACAAGCAATACAATTAGCCGGTGATACTTTTAACATTTACAGGCCTAAATAAGTCCATATGAACCCTCTCAAACGGTAAGTTGATTGTATTGATAGATTTTGTTGGGTGCGAGTTTTTTCTTTTGCTTACCCTTCTTGCAACTCAAACATTCAGAACTCAAATGAAAACCCATAAGATTCACTCCATCAACCAATTGATTGTGAACAAGATAGTTCATTTTTCGAACATTGATGTGACCCATGCGACGATGCCATAAAACAAACTCTTTTTCTGATGCTTTGGTGACAAAACACTGAATAGTGCCTTGTGTCGATGAAACAACATTCATGTTAAGCATGTAAAAATCATTTTTTGTTGGTGCTTTCATCAAGATCCACTATTCTGGAATCTTATACACAGACTTAAGATTCAAACAATCTTGATTTGTAAAATGTGTTGAGAATCCTTTGTCACAAATTCGAGGTATGCTCAATAAGTTATTCACAAGCTCTGTGATGTAATTCACATTTCGAACATTATTATCCCATAATATAAAGTTCCTTCTCCAACAATTTGTCGTCCTTGATTTCCTGCAAATCCCACATACCCTCCTCGAATAGATTGAACATTCTTTAATAGATGGAGTGTTCCAGTCATGTGTCGAGAGACTCCACTATCCATTATCCAACGTGAGTCATTGGATCTTGAAAGCCCCTACAAATATAAGCAGTTAGTGAAACAAGGAAACCCAAGCCTTCTTGGTCTTGGGTTGTTTCATTATTTTATTTAAAACTTCATCCAAATCATCATATTCATAATCTGGCAATGAATCATTAGATGAACAAGAACTCGATGAAACAACAACTTGTTCATCAAATTGATTAACAACTTCATTTAAAGACTCAACATATTGTTCATAAAATTGATCAGTTAGTGACTCATCAACTTGGTTATAAGGTGGATTAACAACTTGTTCATTTGGTGGGTTAACATTTTCATTACTTTTAACATTTGCCACCCATTTCTGACCAACAGAACCTTTCT
Organism: Bidens hawaiensis; assembly: GCF_021521415.1. NCBI lineage: Eukaryota > Viridiplantae > Streptophyta > Magnoliopsida > Asterales > Asteraceae > Bidens > Bidens hawaiensis. Next base: position 217,899 of record NW_027493250.1, read on the forward strand.
TTTGATAAAAAAACATCATTTTTCTTAGCATTCGAAGATTCACCCACTTCAAAAATCTTTTTGACATATTCTTTATCTACACCTCTCTTTAAAATCTTGACTGATTGAGGTGTAGGTTTAACCACAGGAACTTTAACATATGGTTTTTTATTCACCACATCTTGTCCTTCATTACAACAGAAACCCTTTCTCCTATCAACAAATTTGTTAACAGAATGAACATGGTTCTCTTGACTTTCTCTTTCAGCTTTGAGTTTTTAAAAATCATCATTTGATTGCCTTGTAAAGATAGCCTCTTTTTGTGCTTCAGAGGTCTCACCTTTAACAAAAAAAATCTTTTGAAAACCATCTTGTGGTTTATTAGAATTTTAGTTATCCTCTTTGAAAGCAATACTCTTTCTTTTGAAAACCATCGTGCGTATAAGCTTATGCGCTTCCTTACTTATACGTTTCACTTTACAACTTTCAACTAATGACAATTCAGCCCCTATCAAACATACAAATGACATTATAAGCCCACTAGACCTGGCATTAGACAAAAATGCTATTGGAAAATATATCATAATTCTAGGTTATTATAACCCCTAGCTAACGGGGGTCCGGGGCAGCGCCCCTGGCTAGGGTCGAGCTGAAGTTTGAACCAATATAATCGAATCACAATTCTAATCGAATGACCATTTTAATCGAATCACAACTCTAATCGAATGACCATTCTAATCGAACCATAATTCTAAAAGAATGACCAATTCTATTCGATTACTTTGTTAAATTGATTTGATTACTTTGTCAATTCAATCCGATTACTTTGCCAATTCGATTCGATTACGTTTCCAATTAAATTTGATTACTTTGTTAATTCGATTACTTTTCGTTCGAATATGGTTTTATTCCCTTCATTTTTAGCCTTTCTTTTTGACTTGTTTTGCCCGTCTTGCATAAGAAACGATCCTCGGACTTTAACCGTATTGTTTCCTTGCACTAACCTGGTCCAAACGTTACCTGTTTGTCCCGTTTCATTATAAGAAACTTGTTTACGATCAAGTTTACATTTTTATTACATAATAAGGCCCGATTTGCCTTAGTATCAAATCTTAGGGTAAACCGACCTCAAGAACTTAACCTTTAATCCAAAACGTACCTTTTTGGTTCACTTCTAGCTACGGGTTTGATGCAACACGTGGTAATGGACGTGTTTCTTGCTTGTACAACGAAGATCTAACACAACCCTGCTTGACTTGGATTCAAATCTGATCTGTAATGGAAAAAAAGTGTTTGTGTGTGTTTTTAGTGTGTTGTGGAGACCGGAAGATGGAAATGACGGTTTTAGAGTTTTAGGGAGGTTTAATGGGGTTTATATACCCTTAAGCCTATGGACCTAAGACCCATCAATTCCTTATTCAATGTTTTATTGTCCAAACTCACACTTTATTATTTTTATTTAACTCAACTAAATAATAACACACCATTAAGTAATGAAATTATTTTATTTATTATTATCAAAAATATGATGTTACATTTTTACTTATATTTTCACGCTATTTATCTTGAAGTTTCAAAGGATATTTTAAGACATAGTTGAACTGTTATATATCACACTCTTAGTTTGTCAATGGTAAAACAACGTACTCGGTTTCTCACTTGGATAAACGGGAGATGCTTACCAATGTTTTCATGGCAAGTTTGTTTTTGTTTTTTTCCCTTCTATTCATTAATTACATAGGTTTCATGATTTTTTATAAAGGTTACATGATTTGTATAATTCAAAACACATTTATTTGTTCCTAAGTTAAATTAGTTTACATAATATACATTAACTATTAACATTCCTATAGAATTCCCTATGTGTTGTTACATTAATTACTTACCTTTCTTACAATCATTACATGTTTTTTTTACCTAACTTAAAGTTTTACTTCTTTTTTCATAGCTTAAATATAATGAATCTGATCACTCAGCCTACCGTTTTTGTATGGGGTTCACTTGGGTTGGATATCTATGTCGGCACATTTTCTGTGTTTGTAGGGTTCATTCTGTTTCCCAAATTCCACCTCAGTACATTGTATTTTTTTTCTATTGGCGTAGAAACGTTCTCCTGTGTATATTTTTTCCACTAAGCCCGTTGGCATAGAAACGTTCTCCCTGCGTATATTTTTTCTATTGATAATCGTTATGGGGTTGAGCATAGTCCTTAATCAGTTTTGAGGAATCAAGCTTTTCATGCTAGAAAATTGTATGGATTCTTTAAAGGATAACGAAGAAGATATTCAATCTCTTGTTTCTCTATCTGATTTTAAATCTCAATGTTCTAATAAGCCATGTTCAATTCCGGGCATAAGAATTGTTGATGAGTCTGTCATTGAAGAATTTATTGGACAAACCGTGGGTGATGTTGTTGAAGTAACAAACCCTCAAGGCATTAGGACCAAAGGTTGTGGAAAATTTAGGCGCCTTGTTGGTGTTGCTGATAAGTCTTGCGAGAAGGTTCAAAGGGTGCCTAGGCTTTGTCGTACATGTAATGAGTATGTTGTTGGTCATGATTCTCGAAACTGTTTTAAAATTCAGGAAGAGACGAAATGTAAGGCTGCCGTCGTTGTAGCAAAAGAAAGCAGAACCATCTAATTGTGAAGAAGACTTGTGGCCTCTTATTATATCCACCTTTTTGAATTTCTATATATGCATGGCCACAAGTAATTTGTCTGTAGGAGGTATTATATATTATTTTGTATGAATGGAAGATGGTTATTTGTTACCCGACGTATAACAAGTGTAAGTATGCTAGATCTCTTCAACCTGCTACTCAAGTAACAAAAGAAACTGTTCCTCTTTTTGTGGTGCTTTCTTGAAGCTCCGTGTATCAATTATGTACATGACTATATCATTGTAATGCTATTTGTCTCTCAATGTTTTCGATTCACCATCTATATTGAATGTAACAATTGTAAGTTACATGAGGTTGAATTAGGTTTACATATTTTCTTCATCCTATATCATTTAGCACTGATTAATTTAAATTAGGTAAGTTGAATTATGTTTACATATTTCCTCATTCTATTTTTAGAAATTGCTTCCTGAAGAAACACTAACCGGACCCCGGGCAGATTACTGGTAACCTGGGGGTTAGATAGATGTTTCCCACGAGGGGTTAGACCCTGAGAAGATGGTTCTTCTGATAACCTGCAAAACAGACACCGTGAGCTTTTCACTGAGAAGGGGGGGGTTCCTCCTTGTGACCACCCTCCGGCGTGAGAATCAGACTAGATTGCTCTTTAAATATAAATGTATATTAAGAGATTACTAGAGCAGATATCAGGTATAATATGTAATACGAGATAGTATATGATGATATAAGATAAGATGAGATGGTCATACCATTTGTGGTATTTATAGCCGAAGGTGGGTTTCCAAGGAGGTGTGGCCGGCTGCAACAGTGTTCCTGTTCCACCAACAGTGGCCTACGCACGTGCCCTGCTGGTAGTTGGTGGGTAGGCAGCGGCTGATAGTGACCACGCCTGCTGTGTACTATTCCTTTTCCACCAACTGCCGGCTACGCACGTGGTGTGGCAGTAGTTGGTGAGTAGGCAGCGGCTAACAGTGACACAGTACAGGAGCATGCTGCTCGCCATACTGTGTCAATAAGCTGTCGTACCTTTAGTCAGATCTTTTTCCCATACCTCGTCAGGTACAGTACAGAAGATCTTCCCGTATCGTACGGACTGGCTTATGTTGGGCGGGAGTATTCCCCCTCCCGCCCTTGTGCGGGATAGTTCCCGGCTTCGCTCATTCCTTCAGGTGACACTGAGTGATTGAGAGCTAAGTGCCTTGTGCGTGTAGCCTTGCTGCGCGGGTGGCCTTCCCTGATGGCTTGTATCCGAGGCTGCGGGGACAGGCGGAGTCCTTCACCATCGGGAGGCATTTCCTGCGGGACCAGCTTGCTTACTGCGCGTAAGGACGTCACGTCTCTGAGCATGGTTGGTCCTGCGGATCCAGTTGGTTTCTGCGCAGACGTCCCTTTTCAAGGTGAGTCTTGCGGGTCCAACTGGGCTCTGCTGGGACCTACCTCTTCACTTCCATATTTTTCCCCATATATTAGATAACACTTTGTGAAGGTTTGAATTCTTTTTTATGTTTTCAATAATATTTTCTATTTTATACTTTTTAAATTTTCAAATAACATTTTTTAGTCTCATCTTCAAAATTTAAAGGATTCCCGCCTTTGTCTACATCTTGTTCATATTTTCACATCTTCTCATACATCTTTATTCTCTCTCTCCCCCCCCCCCCCCCCCCCCCTCTCATAAAATGATGTAGTATGAAACACACCCTCTCTTCAAACTTAATTATTCTAGAACAACCATGAGTGAAGATTCTAAATCTCTCAAGTTGAAAGGTGTTGTTTTGAAGACCCCTAAAATAGTAAAAAAGACCCAGCCCACTTTCAAGTCTAAAGCTCCAGTCCGTTGCACATTTTGCTTGAAAAGCGAAACAAGATCCAATATGGGTCATCTTCCCGTCCCAAAAAGCATGTAAACTTGAAGATAAAGAAGATGTGAAAGTTGCCGCCCCAAAAGCTGAGGCAGAGGATGTGAAACATGTCAAACCTTTACCTATTCCGACTGCACCCCTGGTTATTTAAACTGGTTTTCAAGATGTCAACCCTTTACCTATCCTCACTAGTGTTCCAGGATCGAAACTGAAGAAGAATGGGAAGAGTATCTTGACCAGTGGGGTTTAAGCTATGACTTTGACCAGCATTACCCTTTTACCCTCCCAAATCCTCACCCACCAACCCCTTTGTGAATGTTGATGTTCCATCCATCAATCCTTCTTAGAATGCTGATGTTCGTGAAGACCCTAATGGTTTTGTAGATGTCAACCTTTTGGAGTCGCCCACTTATTGATGTTTTGAACCCACTAATCCCTTGGATGATCGATTTAGTCCTAATCGACTCAGCCTAAGATTAGAGTATGGTGAATTTTCAGACTATGAAGAGTAATTTGGGTTCATATCGGTTTTTTATTGTTTTGCCAATTTATTTTCTAGTCCTATCAATGATATTTAAGTATTTTATCGTATATTTGTTTTTGTAAGGTTTTATCGTCAGTTGTTATATACCCATATTACATATATTAACTAATAGCTAAGCATAACCCACTTAAGGAAAATATCAAAGCATACATGTAAAGAAAGTAATAAATGTGTTTAGCTATAACTCGTGTATAAATATATAATAACAAAGTCATAGCTGTATTAATTTTATTTTTTGTTTTTTTGTTTTTTTTTACAATAATTACAGTAATTATAATTTTTTATAATTACATAATAACAATGTCTTTTGTTTAAACTCTTTTTCACATCAATTAATAAAAAGTTTATATTACGAACTTTACCTCATTTACGTATATAAAACCATATGAACTAATGTATAATTATTTTTCTCTAGTTACATAATTAATAGTCCTACCAATTTTTACATTTATAAACCCTACTTGTTATGTTGAAACCAAATATTGAGATTAAACTCATATTTAAAATTCCATTCTCATTACTGGGGTTATTAAATACATATTGTTTAACACCACCTTATATGCATCAACCCATGCCTTCTAATCACCTTACAATATATGTTTCCCAACCTACTTTATGTCTAGTAGTATTCATTTTTTCACCATAGCCATCTATGTTTTTTGACTACTAAAATAATGATATTTTTGAATACTTTTTTGCTCAAATGGAAGTCTTTAGTCTAATCTAATCGAACTAAATATTTAAAAAAGTTTATTGTTTTTTCTCTATATTCAATATTTTTTTCACACTCATCCCTACCCACATTCACGAGCTTTTGCATTCAATGCTTACATTCTTTTTTTACACCTTACATCCTTTATAAATTAACAATTTTCAATTCACTATGAATTGTACAATTTCCCCTAAATTCCTCGATTACCCTTTCAAATGGTTCACAGACCCGGGAATGAGATTCAAGTTATTCACGTTTGGAGGCTTTATTCGAAATGCAAGCAACATGTTATTGGTCATGGTTCAAGTCATTGCAGTTAAACCACCCTTTAGAAAACCATAATGAAGTCCACAAGCGTGCCGGCTCACCTGATGTTCCTGAAGCAGTACAAAAAAAAGACAAAAATCAACTAGAGCTTAAATGAAGTTGGATTTTTTTTTTTATTTTTTATTTGTATGAACACCCTCGTGCGTTCATGTAATGTATATATGTGTGAACCCTCGGGTGGGCAAATGTGAAATTGCACTAATTTTGACGCTATTTTACTAATCTCGTGAAAATAACGTTAAAAGTGACAGAAGGTTAATCAGGCATCATGTGGCGGCGTTAACAGCCGAAAGACAAGTGTACATGCACCAATTGACGGTGTCCCGATGATTGAGTGTTATGTGCCTTATGTCCAAGGCTTGATGCAAAACTACTATCGAGCTGGGGGTCTCACCGGAAGCAACCTCTCTATTCCTACGAGGTAGAGGTAAGACGGTCTACATCTTACCCTTCTCAGACCCTACTATAGCTTTGCTATTGGTGGGATATACTGAGTACGATGATGATGATGATGATATTTGTATGAATACTTCTAGTGGAGTTTTTTTTCTTTCTTCTATGTTTTAATATTTTCAGCAAACGAAGTTTGTATTGAACTTTGTTTTTATGTCTTTAATAATTACCCCATGACCTAAATTTCCCGTGTATTTTCTGTGTTTGTAATATAAAATGTTTTGGTTTTATTTATTTCACATTTAGATACTACTTATTACATTAATATGACACCTTTGTGACTAGTCTCATCACTTTTATAAGGACCCTTTTATGAGTAGTTCCATTCATCAATAATTTTTTTTTTTTGCTATTTCACATTTGAATTACCCTTTTATAATTACCCACTTCCCACATATTAAATTGTCTTTCGTTGGTTAAATTTAAAAGATGCAATGTAGCAAGTGCTATAAAATATGTAATTACTATTTGTAATCGACACAATGGTAGCTATGTTTAAAAACGGACACGTTAAAGTAATTTCTTTTTAAAGGAAAAAAACTTTTTATTTTATGTTTATATTATATATATGATTTTTATTTATGTTTAATATGTTGCCTTTATAAATACACAAAACATCTCTTTTACTCTTCAACCACAATACCATTTCAACACTCTCTCTCAACATAGTTGTGTGCAATTGTGGGAAAACTTCATTTGTTCGCATATCATGGACAAACAGCAATCAACGCTGCCGGTTTTACGCTTGTCCCGACCCGGTAAACGAACAACATTTATTTCTAACAATTTTCTCAGTTTTTTCTCCCTGATATTTATTTTTATACTCTCCAACAAGGTAATGATTGTTGCTTCATAGGTTGGTTTGATCCGCCTATCTGTGTGGGCTTCCTCTATTATACCTAGTATTTTGTTCAGAAATAACCATCTTGAAACCAATATTCAGATATATCAATAGGAAGCTGACATTTTGAATACTAAGATTAAAAGGAAGAACATGTTAATTTTTCTATTATTATCATTTCTTTTCTTTTCACTATATCTCAATTTAATTGATTGAGTGAAACATAATACTAGGAGGGATATTTCTCTCAACCGAAGATGTTAATGTAATTTCCCTACTTTTATTTTCTCAATATATTATGTGGGACCAATATTATTATTAAATATGTACTTTTATTTCTACCTATCACTACCGAAGACCTTATTTTTCAAAGCTTAAAACAAATGAAATGTTTGTTTATTGTTGACGTGTGTTACTCAGTTTAAATGAATAAAATATTAAAGTGTGGGCTTGGATATTTAAAAGATGGAATAAGGGATGGTGATGTGCCTTAGGTCCATGGGCTTAAGGGAGTATTAATACTCCTTAAACCCTAAAACCCTTATTCTTATCCTTAGCCACCATACACTCTCATAAATACACACAGACACCTTCCTATATCCCGAACCAAGATCCGAAGGTAAAAACCCGAGCTTGTTAGTGTCAGAGCCTCTTAACGAGCCAAAACCGACATCAAGACTAGATCGCCTTTGTAAAACGATTCGTTTAAAGGTACGTTCTATAACGAAAACTTGCTTGGCTCGTTTAGTATTCCTAGATCTATATATAAACGGTAAAAACGAATCAAACGCAACAATTCTCGTTGAAATTCGTTAACATCTGGTGGTTTAATTGATCATATGTTAAGCCGTATGTATATATCGATAAAAAACACCATTTAGACACGATTTTTGACTGATTGTATGATCGGGGTTTGTTGGCATTAGGAATACGAGTCCATTGATACAAGGTTTGTGTGTGTTTCATCGTGAACTGAAGGTTAATTGCAAATTGTTGACTGTTTGGTGTTCTTGACAATTTTGACTTTGATGATTTGGGTCAAGGATTGGATAACACTGATGTTCATCCATTATGATAAACGAATGGTTGGTCATTCGTTGCTCACCCATAACATATAAGAAGCATTTACGTGCCGTGGTAACGAATGAACCTCTCATTCGTCCTATACAAGTCATGAATGATATCTTCATTCGTTACCCATTCATTCGTTATGATCAGACAACGAATCAACCCATTCGTTATTGATACATTCGCGTGTATCCGTAACGAATGAGTCTCTCATTTGTCTCAAGGATATCACGAATGGCCTTATTCATTCGTTAATCATTCATTTTTCTCCTTAAGGCACAAATCAGACCATTCGTTATAACGAATGAAGTCATTCGTCATAATGAATGAGATAGTGAATGGTGCGTAGCCAGAAGCCATTAGTCATAATGAATAGACAACGAATAAAATAATCATTTAAGAGTTCTAATGAAATTTATGTTAAGGACTATTAATGAGAGAGCGAATGGCTCTGCCCCTTGGACCCTGCTAGGGGCTGCCTCCCCTAGACCCCGCTGTCAGGGGCGCTGCCCTGGGGACCCTCGTCCATTGAGGGTTATATTAAACTAGAAATACGATATAGGTAGTGATAGTTAATTGATAGTTGTAATTGTTATACAGTTAGCCGCGCACAGTTAAAGAGATTAGTTAACATTAACTCAGAAAGGAACCGAGCTCAGGTGAGTTTCTAGCCCCACTTCCTTGTTATGTTTTCGGGGCTGTGTGCATACTCAATGTGAATGTTAATACACTTACCTTAAATGGTTATTGTATGCTATGATGATTGATGTGATAATATGGTATGAATGTTATGAATGAATGCTTGTCGGTGCGTGAACGGTCTTTGGATATTGCACGTATCGCCATGGAAAGTAATGTGTAGTATGTCTAATATGAGATAAGTAGATATGCAAGTACGTAATTGTCTCACCCCAACCTACGGCGGAACATGCCGGGGTGAGACATTGATTGTATCATAGCTCAGAAGACACTAAGTGAAATACACGTGTCAATGTTTAAATTATTCATTCATATATCAAGTTCAAAAGCACAAACATCGTTTCAAATGAAATACCGTTACAATTAAATATTCAAAACATAAATAACTTAAAATAAAAGTTTTCTTCAATCATCAAGCAACCTAAGGTCTCATCTAACTTCCAATATTTGATTCATCTGATAAAGCTACCTGCGCCATGCATGAAAATATATATTTTGTCAACATAAAGTTGAGCAAGTAAACCACAGTTTTGAGTATGTATAATATTAAAATGACAATTCCATGCAATAATCGTAAATTACTACAACTAGCAACAATAAATAAAAGTTGTCTTTTCAACCGAATATCATTGATAACGGTTTAATTCGACGGAGTATGATCATACTAATGAGGATGAGGACGAAATCATCATAAAAATGAAAACATAGTCATATTCGCACATAACAACTAATCGAGCAATTACAATTATGCATATAACGGAATTGTAGTGAAAACAATAAATTGATTTTTAACGCATAACGCTCCCAAAATTGTAAAGTGATAAAAAGGGGGATGTGAATTTACTTACCTTATAGAGTAGGATGAACGAGGACGAGATAATAAAAGAAACGGCTAGGATGGAAAACAGTCAAGCTCCTCGAGGTTCACCGACAAATATTCCTAGTTGTTAATGATAAAGTGAGTTAAATAGGGTCATAACGAAAAGTTAAATTTTATGACGGGTTTCGATGTGGTTATTATAATTATCATATTAATATGGTTGATGTGATCATTACTTTTATTAGTATTATTAGTATTTAATTATCATATTTATTGATTCGTGTTTGGGTTTGATAAGTAAAATAAATATTATATATTAACGGAAAAGTTAAACGGAATATCTTGAATATCTAATATAATTCGGTTTGTTAACCTGAGTCGTAAAATATATATATACATCTTATTTATTAAGTGATTTATGAAAGGATAAGTTATATCGGAGTTCAGTTTATCACAATTATGATTATTTAATGTTATAAACCCCAAAAATAACAATAAAAATTGCTAAAGAAAATAATAACAAAAAATCAAGCAAAACCAGGCCTGGGGAGACTCGAACCCGCATCCCCAGGCCGGTTCAAGGGTCTTAGCGTGAATGGACCTGCCATTGGGGCAGGTGTCTAACACATTTATACATCGAAACCCTTAAAATATATACAACAACTGATTCGCATTCTTCCCCCTTATGAACCCTAGAAAATCAAGTTGTCCAATTCGTTTATAGATTAGTTAAATTGGTTTAGGGTTAATGTTCCTGGGTTAGAGGCGAATCAAAAGGATGTAACAATTACCAGATTAAGCAACGAATCAAAGGAGAAAAGGTGATTATGCTTCACGGCTGGACACGAAGTCAAATGGGGTCTGGGCGGCTGTGTAAACTGAAAATAGATTAGGGTTTAGTGTCGTGAGGTATAGGTGAGTGTGTGTGCAGGTTTAATTGAAATACAAACGAGTTTATATAGTGTTTTAAGATTGATTTGGTTCGTGATTCGTTATTAAAGAATTAGCTGTCAATGGTAACTGTTTTCCATGATTGGAGTGTCGGTGTGACGGGTAAAAGGTAACTAAACGATTTGGTAAGGTCAATTTCCTTGATTATTCCGTGAATTAAGGTTCAAGAAAGGTGGGGAGGGGGGGGGGGTATATCGACGGTGGAAGAGAGGGAGGAAGAAGGGGAAAGAAATTTGAATGATATTTTGCGGTTTGGTCCCTGGGGTTTATAGAAGGAAACGAAAATGAATTAAAGTTTGAGTTTGGGTGAAGATTGCAAATTCTTAAAAGTTTAAATATTTAAACCATTAAATAATAAAACTAAAAAAAATAAAATACTCAGTAAATGCATCGATTTTTATTAAATGAGTGACCCAAACCCTTAAACGGGTCGGGTATAATTACAAGGATATATAAACGAAAACCCGAAATGTTACATCATTCACTACTTTAAGAAATTTCGCCCAGAAATTAGGAATTAAGCAGTAACGAAGAGGTGCGGGTACTTGGACTCCATTTGGTCTTTGCGTTCCCAAGTGAACTTGTGACCACATTTAGATTCCGAACGAAGTTTGACAAGTGGAATGCTACTACGCTTGGTCTCTTTGTCCATACTATCCACGATTTCAATGGGTTTATCGATAGCACGCATAGATTCATCAACTTGTACTTCATTGAGGAGTATGTGGAGATTCCCCTCGGCTAAGCACTTCTTGAGATTGGAAACATGGAAAGTTGAATGCACATTAGAGATCTCTTTGGGGAGATTGAGACGATACGCAACTTTACCAACCCTTTCAACGATCTCAAACGGGCCAACAAAACGAGAAGATAATTTTCTCCTTTTGCCAAAATGAACTACCCCTTTCCAAGGAGATACTTTAAGGAGAACTTGATCACCAACATTGAGCTCGAGAGGTTTACGGCGCTTATCGGCGTAGCTCTTTTGACGGCTACGAGCGGCAATAAGATTTGACGAATGAGAGCGATTCGATCAGAAGTTTCTTGAACAAGCTCGGGACCGGTGATTTGCGATTCACCAACCTCGTTCCCACAAATCTAGGAACAACATTTTCGGCAATAGAGAGCTTCAAAAGGTGCCATGCCAATACTAGTGTGAAAACTATTATTATAGGAAAACTCAACAAGTGGTGAGTGAGTATCCCAATTTCCACTAAAATCTAGTATGCAAGAACGGAGTATATCTTCGAGAGTATGAATTGTTCTCTCGGATTGACCATCGGTTTGCGGGTGATAAGCGGTGCTTAGATCAATACGAGTACCCAAGGCAGATTGCAAAGATTTCAAAAAATGAGAGGTAAATCGACCATCACGATCGAAAATAATGGCCAAAGGCGTTCCATGGCGGCAAATGATGTTCTTGACATAGAGTCGGGCTAATTCGCTTACAGAAGACTTCTCACGGAATGGTATGAAATGAGCTGACTTGGTCAAACGATCAACAATCACCCAAATACTACCATTGCGACTTTGAGTAGTGGGGAGTTTGGTAACGAAATCCATGGCTATGTCTTCTCATTTCCAAACGGGGATCGGAGGTTTCTCGAGCAAACCAAACGGCTTTTGATGCTCGGCTTTAACCTTAGAGCAAGTGAGGCATTTAGATACATACACCGCAATATCTTTCTTCGTTCCCGACCACCAAAACATGGTACAGATCGGCATACATTTTATCCACACCGGGATGAATAGAGTGTCGTGACTTATGAGCTTCATCGAAGATGAACATGCGAAGATTGTCACGATCGGGAACCCATAAACGGTCCAAATAATAGAGTAAGCCATTACGTTTGGTTTCAAGTTGGAGTTCGGCGCCACACGACATCTCGTCGTATAAGTTACCCTCGGTGACTGAGACGTGTTGTGCGTCGAAGATGAGGTCAGATTGGATGGTGACACAATGGAGCAAGACGTATTTAACATGACTCTTACGACTAAGAGCATCAGCCACGACATTCGCTTTTCCGGGGTGGTAGCGAATTTCGCAATCATAATCGCTTAACAATTCGGCCCATCGTCTTTGTCTCATATTGAGGTCCTTTTGGTCGAAAATGTGTTGTAAACTTTTATGGTCAGTGAAGTCCAAACATTTCGTGCCGCAAAGGTAGTGTCTCCAAATTTTCAAGGCAAACACGACCGCACCAAGTTCGAGGTTGTGCATCGTGTAATTTTTCTCGTGTACCTTGAGTTGACGCAAAGCGTAAGCAATGACCTTGCCTCGTTGCATAAGAACACAACCAAGACCTTGAATAGAAGCGTCACAAAAGACAACAAAATCGTTATTGCCCTCGGGAAGAGCAAGGATTGGAGCATTGCAAAGCATGTCCTTAAGAGTTTGAAACGCTTCCTCTTGATCGGAACCCCATTTTAAACTTTCCCTTTGTGGGTTAGTGTGGTAAGGGGTGAAGCAGTCTTCAAAAAGTTGCTGATAAAACGACGGTAATACCCCGCTAAACCAAGAAATGAACGAACCTCCGTTGGAGAGGACGGGGTCATCCAATTTTTAATGGCCTCAATTTTAGCGGGATCAACGTGAATACCCTTGTCGTTAACGATGTGGCCCAAGAATTGAACTTGCTTTAGCCAAAATTCGCATTTTGAGAACTAAGCTTAAAGTTGTTCCTTTCGTAACAAGTCGAGAATGGCGCACAAATGGTCTTTATGCTCGGTCTCGGATTTAGAGTATATCAAGATATTATCGATGAAAACAATCACGAACTTTTCGAGGTAGGGTTTACAAACACGATTAATAAGATCCATGAAACGGCAGGCGCATTAGTCAAACCAAAAGGAATAACTCGGAATTCAAAGTGGCCATAACAAGTACGGAAGGCGGTCTTGGGTATGTCATCTTCGTGGACACGGAGTTGGTGATAACCCGAACGAAGATAAATCTTAGAGAAACATGCGGCTCCTTGGAGTTGATCGAAAAGATCATCAATACTCGGAAGGGGATAACGATTCTTGAGAGTAAGCTTGTTGTGCTCACGATAATCGATACAAATATGAAGAGTATCGTCTTTCTTCTTAACAAACAAGATGGGTGCGCCCCATGGAGACGAACTCGGGCGAATAAAACCCTTTTTCGTGAGTTCTTGGATTTGGTTAGATAGTTCTTGCATCTCGGAAGGTGCAAGGCTGTAAGGTGCTTTGGCTACGGGGTTTGCTCCAGGTACAAGATCAATACGGAACTCCACTTGACGAATGGGAGGGAGTCCGGAAACGTCCTCGGGAAAAACTTAGGGGAAGTCGCGGACAATCGGGATGTCGGAAAGTTTGTTTTCTTTATCGGATTTTGTGGTGACATGGGCTAAAAATGCGACATACTTCTTGCGCAAGTAACTTTGGGCTTCGAGACACGACAATGAGATTTATCTTTGAGAAGGGTCTTCTCCAAGAATGTTTAGAATCACGCCCCCATCGATAAGGGATTCGAATGAGTGTCTCGAAACATAAAATTTTGGCATGGTGGAGAGAGAGCCAATCCATACCAATGATAACGTCAAAGCTTCCCATTTGCATAGGGATAAGTTCGATAGAGAACTTTTGCCCATTGAGAGTAATCGTGCAATTTCGAATGACGGAGTCAATAGTGATCGAACTACCGTTTGCTATCTCTATCGTGAAGGGCTTAGATAATTTACTACGGGGCACATGAAGTATGTATTCAAAATCAAAGGAAATAAAACTCCTATCAGCTCCTGAATCAAATAATACCGAGGCATGATGCTTATTAACTAGAAACGTACCGTTCACCACATCATTCGAGTTTCGGGCTTGATGAGAAATGATGGTAAAAGCTTGTCCTGGAGTTCCTCGAGGTTCTTAGGTTTGAGAAGTCCAGGATTGAGGTGTTGGAGCCTGATAGGCTTGGGAGGTGTAGTAGGGTTGTGGTGCAACATAGGCTTGGTGAACTTGGGCGAGTCGAGGACACGCGTTGCGAAGGTGATTTGGGTCACCGCAATTGTAGCAAGCCCTAACGGGGTTAATGATTGGAGCACGAGGGATGGCTCGGTTGGGTTGGTTTGTTGGTGCGAACCGCGGTAGAGCGGCTTGCACACGAGGTGCTTCTCGACAATATTGGGTGAGGTGGCCGAATCGGTGGCAATTGGTGCACACCCGACAAGTGGCTTGGACCGGATGGTGACGTTGGCAAGTGTTGCAATATGGGTGTGGTCCGGTATAGGACTTCTTGTTTGGAGGGGCTTGTTGGGCTTGTGGTTGCGCTAAGACATAATTTTTGGAGTTGGGTTTTCTCTTGTTTTTGCGGTAGTGAGATGAGTTGTTATGGTTGTTATTCTTGGAGGATTCGGGCTTATAGGATTCGGGCTTAGATTCCTTAGTGGGCTTATCATTGGGCTTCTTGGAATTCTTCCGTGTCAAGGTCCCGTCCTTAACGTGGTTCTCGGTGAGGGTACCGGCTAGGGTGATAGCATCATGGAGGGTTTGAGGGTCATGACTTAGAATGGAGTCTTGGATTTGCATAAGCAAACCCGAGATGTACTTATCGATTGCACGTTTAAGGGGAGTGACCATGTGAGGGATGAGAAGGCTCAGTTGATGGAAACGATCGTTGTAGATGGTGTCATTTCCTCTTCTTTTTTCAAATTCTAAAATTCCTCTTCCAACTTCCGAAGCTCATGTTTCGGACAAAACTTCTTGAGCATGAGTTTCTTGAGGTCATCCCATGGCAAGGCCATGGCAACCTCAGCGCCAAGCGTGCGCTTTTCACCGTTCCGCTAATTGAGGGCATTCTTCTTAAGCATGCTCTAGGTGCAAGTGGTTTTCTTGTCCTCGGGACATTCACAATGAAGGAGTATGCTCTCCATTTCTTCGAACCATTGGAGGAGAACGGTAGCACTGTCGATACCAAAGTATTCGGGCGGGTTGACACTCTTGAATTTTTTGAGGGGGTAAGCAATTGGGTTCGGAGTTGTGGATGATGAAGAAGCATTCACAGTTTTCAATTGAGAGATGATCGTTGGGAGGGCTTCCACGATGCCCTTAGCAATGCAGGATGACATACAGCGGCCAGAGTTGCCGGTGCGACGGTTACGGTTGATGAGGCGAGAAGACATACTGCAAGGGTAAAAGGTGTAAAGTTCGTAAGACTCGAGTGAATGTTGCAAGTATAATTAATTGACGAAATATAGTAGTTGTGCATTGAGGTTGGGATTGTGTTTGAGGTTGAGAATTTCATTACTTAGAAGACTTGATTATATAACATTTTATCATCTTTAACATTTTGAGAAAATATATATATATATATATATATATATATATATATATATATATATATATATATATATATATATAACAACTTAACTTGAATTAAAATACATGGGTTCATTTGTAGGTTAGAGCTTCATGAACCACCATGGGTCATTCCAACAAATGAAAAATATCGAACACCAAATAAACAAAATCAATCAAAAATCAAATTTGAGGGGGTGTTGAGGTAGATGGTTGAAGTAGTTTGGGAACCACCCCATTGTACATACTTCATCCATCCGATCAACAAAACACAGTACGGAAAAACCGAGTTTAGCCACGAATCACCGTGAATTCGGTTATAAATTTAAGGATGTGTTCGTCACATGACCACGTTGATACAATGAGAGTAGTAGATTCGGGTATGTTTGGTGTGATATGCTTTGGCCTAATAAGTTCAACACCCTTACCAAACACTCCAGGAAGGCAACCAGGTTTCGTGGTTAATTGAGATTTATGCGCGTTGCACTTCCTTAGGCTCGCAAGCCTTGGTGTCAAGGGTTTGGTAAACAAGTGCGTCACTCTTGAAGTTACTACATATCCGTCCCACGAATCATCCAAGGAGAGGGGAGCAAAAAAGTGGGATTTCTAAAGGAATTTCCTGATTAAAATCGTCCTAGAGTTTTGAAAACAATTTTGAGAGTGAGGCATAGCCTCGGATTAGGTGTGTGCTTTTGTGTACAATTGTATATGATGAACAATATAAATACGCTAAGCTATGTACAAAAATTTAAACAAGTAGGGTGCACGTATAGGAACACGTATAGGGACCCTAAGCATGCTACTAGGTCGTTACGTCTAACCACCTATCTTATAGCCTTCGGCTCTGATACCAATATCTCACACCCCAACCTACGGCGGAACATGCCGGGGCGAGACATTGATTGTATCATAGCTCAGAAGACAATAAGTGAAATACAGGTGTCAGTAACTAAATTATTCATTCATATATCAAGTTCAAAAGCACAAACATCGTTTCAAACGAAATAGCGTTACAATTAAATATTCAAAACATAAATAACTTAAAATAAAAGTTTTCTTCAATCATCAAGCAATCTAAGGTCTCATCTAACTTCCAATACTTGATTCATCCGATAAAGCTACATGCGCCATGCGTGAAAATATATATCTTGTCAACATAAAGTTGAGCAAGTAAACCACAGTTTTGAGTATGTATAATATTAAAATGACAATTCCATGCAATAATCGTAAATTACTACAACTAGCAACGATAAATAAAAGTTGTCTTTTCAACCGAATCGCATTGATAACGGTTTAGTTCGACGGCTTATGATCATACTAATGAGGATGAGGATGAGGATAAGGTACCAACCATCATATAAACACATAGTCATATTCGCACATAACAACTAATCAAGCAATTACAATTATACATATAACCGAATTGTAGTGAAAACAATAAATTGATTTTGAACGCATAACGCCCCCAAAATTGTAAAGCGGTAAAAAGGGGATGTGAATTTACTTACCTTATAGAGTAGGATAAATGAGGACGAGATAATAAAAGAAACGGCAATGATGGAAAACAGTCAAGCTCCTCGAGGTTCACCGGCAAATATTCCTAGTTGTTAATGATAAAGTGAGTTAAATAGGGTCATAACGAAAAGTTAAGTTTTATGACGGGTTTCGATGTGGTTATTATAATTATCATATTAATATGGTTGATGTGATTATTACTATTATTATTATTATTATTAGTATTTAATTATCATATTTATTGATTCATATTTGGGTTTGATAAGTAAAATAAATATTATATATTAACGGAAAAGTTAGACGGAATATCTTGAATATCTAATATAATTCGGTTCGTTAACGAGAGTCCTAAATATATATATACATCTTATTTATTAAGTGTATGGGTATAAGGTACATAGTTATATATATATATATATTTATATATATATATATATGTATTTATTTAAACGAGAAATATGAAAGGAAAAGAGTTGTTTCGGAGTTCGATTTATCAAAATAATGATTATTTAATGTTTTAAACCCCAAAAACAACAATAAAAAATTTCTAAAGAAAATAATAACCAAAAATCAAGCAAAACCGGGCCTGGGGAGACTCGAACCCGCGTCCCCAGGCCGGTTTAAGGGTCTTAGCGTCAAAGCACCTGCCACTAGGGCATACGTCTAACACATTTATAACTCGAAACCCTTAAAATATATACAACCGATTCACGTTCTTCCCCCTTATGGACCCTAGAAAATCAAGTTGTCCAATTCGTTCATAGATTAGCTAAGTTGGTTTAGTGTCACACCCTCATTCTAGGCCTAGGAGTATGATCAATAGTTGGTACCATATTTGTAAATAAATCAGAGTAGCGGGTTAATGCGGAAGATTTTATAAAAACTTAAGGATCGATATTATAAATATTTACAATACAAAAGACGAGACGAAATTCTCGTTTAGTATGTACTTGTTTATATGTTTTACAAAACCGTCATATTTTAATATTTACACAAAATTATCCGAGCCATCGGATTCTTGAGGTTTTTCGTCTTTAAAAGCTCTAATCTTGGTTACCTGCAAAATGTTAATAAAATACATCAGCAACGAATGCTGGTGAATATATTGACGCTAAAAATATTTTCTTTACTTAATCACCCCTCGAGACCACGTAAGCCTCGGCCCATCTTTGCTTAGGAATAATTAAGTTAAACAATCATTATAAACTCGAGTCTCTACACTAGGTCACCTCAGCAAAACACCGTAGCGTTTCGACGTACTTAGTTACCATAAATATACACAAGGTCATTCTCACTCGAACATACTTTGGTTCGGCCCATCGTGGCTGGAGGTCGTAACCAGGCGTGGTGCGATGTGCCCACCGCATACCACATCTGTAAGGATCCAGACAAACGTATACCACAGCCTGAGGGCTAGGCTCATACTCTTGTTTACAATGTTTTTAGAGATACTTAATCTCATGTAAAGTTTTACACATAACAAGTTTGTTTGTTTGAAAACAAGTTTGTAAAAGAGGGGCGTATTCACCTTTAAAATGGGATCGGCTTCCAACACCATCCTTGAGTTCTTTCCATTGCTATCTCTCACCTATAGTACGAGTATAACTTTTATTAGTCGGATACATGATCCGGCTTAAGACCTTTAGTCTTATAAACTTTACCTCGACGAACCTTTAGTTCGTAAATCTCTTTTACTTTAAAACCTTTAGTTTTAATAGTAATTTATAAACCTTTAGTTTATTTATACAACTCTACGTTTCTTCTTCTTTAAGAAACATATTTCTTTCTTTATTATTTAAGTATACTCATTATACTCAAACAATATTTATAACAAAGAATATTTGTATATCACATATATATATTTTTCTTTTCTTTCTTTCTTTTCTTTGTTATATATTTATTTTATTCTCGAGGTATTGATTATAATATCGACTTAGGGTATTAAGCATTTATAATATTTTATTATTATTTTATTCGGGCATTAGGCCTACCTCTCTTGGCTCAATATACCCTTTACACTTGGGCAGCACTTCGACTCCGCTTGATCACTCACTTGGCGTGCTTCTCGAGGTATCAACACTTCTCAGCACGCACTTCGAGATGATCGTCGGGACGTTGGGGCAGCACCTTCTCTTTGCATGGAATGTCGTCGGAAAGTGGCACGTAATACCGGATAATGGGCACGGAAAACGAGGTAACGGGGCACGGATTTCGAGATGGATCGAGGGTACTTTTTACGAGGTGTAGTGAGAGGTTAGAGAGAGAGAGAGAGTAAATGTGTGAGATTTGGTGTGGGAACAACTGAACCCGTAGCCCTCTATTTATAACCAGATTTTGGACCCCATCGCGGTACGCGATAGGTCACTTGGCAGGCCTATCGTGTACTGCGATATAGGCCTGCTGAGTCACAGAGTAGACCTGCCACGTGGAGAAACGTGGCAGGCGCCGAGCCACGTGGCGACACGTGGCGGACGTGTTGCCACGTGGCGGCAGGCATTGCTACCGTGTGCCACGTGGCACACGTGTCAGATACCCCATCGCGGTATGCGATGGGGCGCTCCTCTGATCCATCGCATAGCGCGATGGGTCAGGAAATTTAGAATTTTTTTTTAGTCCTTGAAGTTTGAATTTTGGAAAATCTGGTCCCTTAACTTTGAAAACTGACATTTTTGGCCTGAAATTTACATGATGTTACATCCTCCCCACCTTGAAATAAATCTCTTCCTTGAGATTGCTTACGAGAACAAGTGGGGGTATTTCTTTCTCATTTCGGACTCGAGTTCCCATGTATACTTGGGTCCTCTTCTGGAATCCCATTTTACTTTTACGATTTTCAAGGTTCGCCTATTAAGTTTCTTTGTTTTCGAATCTTCTATTTGAATTGGTCTTTCAATGAATTTTAAGTTCTCGTTAGTTTCTACATCTTTTAGTGGCATCGAAAGAGATTCGTCGGCTAAACATTTATGTAGATTCGAAACATGGAATACATCGTGTATCCCTTGCATTTCCTCGGGTAGTCGCAAACGGTATGCAACGGTACCAATTCGTTCGAGTATCTCGAAAGGCCCAACGAATCGAGGACTTAGCTTGCCTTTCTTGCCGAAGCGGACTACGCCCTTCCATGGTGAGACTTTCAAAAGAACTTTGTCACCGACATTGAACTCTAACGGCTTACGACGGACATCGGCGTAACTCCTTTGGCGATCACGTGTCGTCTTAAGTCGTTTCTGGATTTGAAGAACTTTGTCGATGGTTTCTTGGACTATTTCGGATCCAGATAATTGATTATCTCCGGTTTCAGACCAACACACAGGCGTCCTACATTTTCGACCAAATAACGCCTCGAATGGTGCGGCTTGAATGCTCGAGTGATAGCTATTGTTATACGAAAATTCCATTAGGGGTAAATGGTCGTCCCAACTTCCACCTAAGTCTATCACACAAGCGCAGAGCATATCTTCCAACGTTTGAATTGTCCTTTCGCTTTGCCCACGGGGTTTGCGAAAGATAGGGAGTGCTAAGGCTTGTTAGAAGCTTTTCCAAAATTGAGACGTAAAGCGACTGTCTCGATCAGAGATTATAGATAGCGGTACTCCATGCAAAGCAACGATGTTGTTCACATAAATACGCGCTAATCTATCCATTGAGTACGATTCATTGATAGGAATGAAGTGAGCGGATTTGGTTAATCTATCGAAGATTACCCAAATAGCATTATGTTGTCGAGTCATTTTCAGGAGTTTGGTTATGAAATCCATGGTTACTAACTCCCACTTCCATACGGGAAGTTCGGGTTGCTGAATCAATCCCGAAGGCTTTTGGTGTTCCGCCTTGACTTTCAAACATGTTAGACATTTCGCCACATGCAAAGCGATGTCCTTTTTTATCCCATTCCACCAGTAGTTCGATTTGAGGTTTTGATACATTTTGTCACTACCGGGGTGCATCATGTATTTGGTCTTATGGGCTTCGTTCATAATCTTTTTACGCAAGTCCCCAATGATTGGTACCCAAATTCGGTTTCCCATTCTAAGGATACCATCGTCACGTTTGACTAACGAGTCAATGGGGCCGTTACGTTTTTCATCGGAGATCTTGTTTTCATTGATCGCTTGAATTTGGGCAGATTTGATTTGGTCAATAAGATCGATTTGAAGTTCTAATCTCAACGCTCAGACTCTTTTTGGCTTTTCGTGCTCTTTACGACTCAAGGAATCGGCCACAACGTTGGCTTTACCTTCGTGATAAACGATCTCACAGTCGTAGTCGTTAAGAGTTTCCATCCAACGTCGTTGGCGCATATTAAGCTCTTTTTGATCGAAGATGTGTTTCAAGCTTTTATGATCAGTGTACACAAAAAATCTTACTCCATAGAGATAGTGCCTCCATATCTTAAGTGCAAAGATTATGGCGCCTAACTCTAGATCGTGAGTTGTATAGTTCTTTTCATGCACCTTGAGTTGACGAGAGGCGTAGGCGATTACTTTCTTTCGTTGCATTAGCACACATCTTAAGCCGGAATGAGATGCATCACAAACGACAACAAAGTCTTCAGTACCTTCTGGCAAGGCCAGTATAGGAGCTTGGGGTAAGCTTTTGTTTAAGTATATCGAATGCCTCTTGTTGCTTTGTTCCCCATTCGTACTTGATATTCTTAGGAGTTAAAGAAGTTAAGGGAAAAAAGATTCGAGAAAAGTTTTCGATGAACCTACGGTAGTAACCGGCCAATTCCAAGAAACTTCGAATCTCGGTTGGCGACTTTGGGACCTCCCACTTAGAGATAGCTTCAATCTTAGCGGGGTCCACTTGAATACCGTTGACGTTGATAATATGACCAAGCTCCTCGTGCAACCATAATTCGCATTTCGAGAACTTGGCGTACAACTTCTCGGTTCTTAAAATTTCAAGTAAGGTTCGAAGATGGATTTCATGATCAGCCTTGGACTTAGAATAAATAAGTATGCCGTCGATGAAGACGATAACAAATTTATCCAAGTAAGGCTTACAGATTCGGTTCATCATGTCCATGAACGGTGAACTCATAATGGCCATACCTTGTTCGAAAAGCGGTTTTCGGGATATCTTCGGATTGAACTTTGAGTTGGCGATAGCCGGAACGAAGATCGACTTTTGAAAAGAAGCTAGCACCATGAAGTTGGTCGTATAGGTCATCAATTCGAGGGAGTGGATATCGATTATTGATTGTAACTTTGTTGAGGGCTCAATAATCGATGCACATGCGCATAGATCCATCCTTCTTCTTGACGAATAGTATCGACGCTCCCCATAGTGATGAACTTGGTCGTATGAATCTTTCTCGAGAAGCTCGTCTAATTGTTTCTTTAGTTCCTTCATCTCGGTTGGTGTGAGGCGATACGGAGCTTTAGCGATCGGAGCAGTACCAGGAATAAGATCGATCCTAAACTCTACTTCACGATCGGGAGGAATGCCGGGAAGATCATCGGGAAATACATCGGCATAATCGGAAACAACAGGAACGTCTTTGAGTTCTTTGGGTTTAGATTCCTCGGTGACGTAGGCCATGAATGCTAAGTATCCTTGATTTAAACGTTTGTTAGCCCTTATCATGGAGATTGGGGCAACTTGGCCAGCGTCTTTATTCCCTTCAATTCGAATAGTTCGTTTATCCGGGGCTTGAAGTTAAACGGTCTTGCTATTGGAAAGGATACGTGCATGGTTGTCGGATAACCAATCCATAGCCAATACAACATCAAAACCAGCAAGAGTCATTGGTAACAATTGAATAGGAAAAACATAACCGGCTGATAAGATTTTTCCATTTTCTAAGGCTTCGGTGATATTAACAGTTTCGCCATTAGCGGTCTCGACGCTTAGAGTTTTATTAAGTTTGATTAAAGGTTCGTTTAATAGACTACAAAAGTTATAATCTATAAACTTAAATTGGCTCCTGAATCAAACAAGACTCTAGCATAAGCGTTGTTAACAAGGAACGTACCGGTGATGGTTTCCGGTGTGTCAGCCGCTTTCTTCGTATCGAGAACGAAGACCCTTGCAATGCCCTTCTTGGGCTTGTTCTTTTGACCGCTACCACCCGCACCATCAGTCGCGGGCTTGTTCTTGGGACACTCGATGCTAAGATGTCCCATATCTTTGTAGTTATAACAGGTTATCTTCTTTTTCCAATAATCGGTCGTAGCGTGGCCGGGTTTGTGACATGATTCACAAAGACGTGGAGTTAAATGGCATCTACCCCTATGATACTTTTTACAAGTTTTGCATTCTGGGATGCTGGGGTTGAAGCCTGACCTTCGTTGGTCAACTCCCTTACCCTTGAAGCGGGTATTCCCTTCCTTCTTCAAATCTTGCCTCGTCACGACCTTCTTATCTTCTTCTTTGTTGCGGATCATTCCGCCCATCAGATATCCAGCCAACTCCATCGCGGAGTCAGCGGTTTGTGGCAAGTGCGATCTCACCATGTCACAAATTTCTCGTGGCAATCCCCAAATGTAATGCGTGACTTTGCTGGATTCAGGGGTGACCTGCTGGGGAACTAAACGACAATATTCATGAAATTTTGTGTTGTACTCACGAAGGTTCGTTCCAACAACCTTGTGAGCCAGAAACTTGGTTTGGATTTGGTCCGTCTCGTGCATCGGACAGAACTTCGACATCAACAATTCTTTGAACTCGTTCCAAGACAAAATATACATCACCTCTCTTCCTCTACTCATTATTAAAGTGTTCCACCACTCTAGTGCCTCGCCTTTGAACATCAGGGTGGAGTATTGGATCTTCTCTTCATTTGAACACTTGCTTGCAATCACGATTGTCTCCATCTCTTCAAGCCACCTCATGGTTGTGATGGCTCCCTTTTCACCATGGAACTCTTTTGGTCCATAGTACTTAAAGTCTTTAAACGAGCATCCACTAATCTTAAGTTTCTTAAATTCTTTTCTAACGCCCCCAACAACATTTGATTCATGTTCGCTTTCTTCCTCACGTGAAGGTCGAGTATGGGGTTTAGAAACAGATTTGCGGGAAGGATTTTCAGAATGTGTATGTTTTGTTTGTCTAGATTGGGATCGAAATTCAGATTCTTCCCTAACAGCTTTTCTGATCATTTGTTGGATTTGATTCATATATTTGTCGGGAATCGGTCCCTCTTTCTCGGGACCTTTCCCTTTTTCTTCTCGTCTCTCGGCTTCCTTTCGGGAAACCTCTTGGTAATCACTTTGTCTAGACATTCTTTTTTTATTTTTCAATCTCTTTACTTTTTATCTGAAATTTAACACATTTCTTTTCTTAATATACATGTTTATTTATTTCACATACATATACATATCATAAAGGATATGTATATTATTTTACAACATACTTATATATCATTTAAGCGATATATAAAGTCCTATCTTTATTACATATGATACATATATCACACATAACATACAAACTATTTAACACATAACTTCTTTTTACACCACCATCATCTTTCTTAATCCTTCTTGAACTTCTTCCCAACTTTCGTCAACTTGTTGCATTTGCGATGAAGCTTGTCTCCTATCTTTTTCTTTTTCTTCTCATCCACATCAATCTTCTTCCTCAACTCATCTGTCTCTTGTAAAGCTCGATCCAAATGTTCCTCCTGGGACAGAGGTATGTCGGTAGGATATCCGTATCTTGGAGGTGGGTCGCGGTAACCCATCATCACAATGTCATAGCGGTTCTTGGGATTAGGGTATGGAAATGCAGTCACATCGGATTGATAGTTGAAGAAAGCATTGGCAACCTCATTCTGTTCTTGAATTTCTTTTGCTTGTTCTTCAACGGATGGAATTTCTCCTTGATATGGTGGAAAGCTTGATGACGCCTTACCCTTGAGTTCATGGAGAAATTTTATGTATGGGTCGACAGAACCATAGCTTGAAGTAGAGTGTTGTTCTTCCTCCTGTGTAGTTACTTCATTTGGATTGTTCGGGTATTCTTCCTCGGGGTCGGTTTCCTCTTCTGGTTCCTCTTCGGTCATTGCCGACATGTGAATCTTATCATATGGCATCGTCACTCTCATCTTGGGCTTGTGGGATGGCCCTTCCTTGTTGATACGAGAATTGGCAGAATCCATTGTTGAAGTGCCGGTATGCCATCTTCATTGATCGGAGTGGCATTGCATCCAGTCGGATGAAGGAGATTTTGGTTCCTCTTTTATTGGTAAGTTGGAGAGGAATGCGTATGAAGGATGAGGATTTGGTGGTAAGTGTGTTGAACTTCCAGTTGGGTAATATGGTGGGATTTCAGTTGGTTGATAAGTCGAGATCTCGAAAGGATAATATGTTGGAATCTCGGATGGTTGGTACATCGGTAGACTTGTTGGATGGTAGCTAGAATGCCTTGGGGGTTGGTATGTTTGATGTGGAGTGTTATCTAGGTGATAGATTGGACTCGGATTGGTGTTTTGGTTATGTTCTTCGTTAGAGTTAAAGAATGACTCAAAGTAATCCTCGCTCATAATGTCCTTTGGGAATTTGTAATATTTCTTTGCCCTTCTAGCTTCATTATCATAATATTTCATTAACTTCTCGTAAGACATCTTGATAGGTAGTTTAGAATGTGGAGAGGGAAAGAAAAGGTTACCAACCAATCTTATACCTATTCAAATAAACAAGTAAATATTTCCTATGCTTGAATCGAAGCTTGGGTATTGTTTTATGATACCCAATTCGCAAAGATCGATGACTCTGATACCAACCTGTCACACCCCCATTCTAGGCCTAGGAGTATGATCAATAGTTGGTACCATATTTGTAAATAAATCAGAGTAGCGGGTTAATGCGGAAGATTTTATAAAAACATAAGGATCGATATTATAAATATTTACAATACAAAAGACGAGACGAAAGTCTCGTTTAGTATTTACTTGTTTATATGTTTTACAAAACCATCATATTTTAATATTTACACAAAATTATCCGAGCCATCGGATTCTTGAGCTACTTCGTCTTTACAAGCTCTAATCTTGGTTACCTGCAAAATGTTAATAAAATACGTCAGCAACGAATGCTGGTGAATATGCTGACGCTAAAATATTTTCTTTACTTAATCACCCCTCGTGACCACGTAAGCCTCGGCCCATCTTGGCTTAGAATAATTAAGTTAAAGAATCATTATAAACTCGAGTCTCTACACTAGGTCACCTCAGCAAAACACCACAGCGTTTCGACGTCCTTAGGTACCATAAATATACACAAGGTCATTCTCACTCGAACATACTTTGGTTCGGCCCATCGTGGCTGGAGGTCGTGACCAGGCGTGGTGCGATGTGCCCACCGCGTACCGCATATGTAAGGATCCAGACAAACGTATACCACAGCCTGAGGGCTAGGCTCATACTCTTGTTTACAATGTTTTCAAAGACACTTAGTCTCATGTAAAGTTTTACACATAACACGTTTGTTTGTTTGAAAACAAGTTTGTAAAAGTGGGGCGTATTCACCTTTAAAATGGGATCAGCTTCCAACACCGTCATTGAGTTCTTTCCTTTGCTATCTCGCACCTATAATACGAGTATAACTTTTATTAGTCGGATACACGATCCGGCTTAAGACCTTTAGTCTTATAAACTTTACCTCGACGAACCTTTAGTTCGTAAATCTCTTTTACTTTAAAACCTTTAGTTGTAATAGTAATTTATAAACCTTTAGTTTATTTATACAACTCTACGTTTCTTCTGCTTTAAGAAACATATTTTTTTCTTTATTATTTAAGTATACTCATTATACTCAAACAATATTTATAACAAAGAATATTTGTATATCACATATATATATATTTTTCTTTTCTTTGTTATATATTTCTTTTATTCTCGAGGTATTGATTATAATATCGACTTAGGGTATTAAGCCTTTATAATATTTTATTATTATTTTATTCGGGCATTATGCCTACCTCTCTTGGCTCAATATACCCTTTACACTAGGGTAGCACTTCGACTCCGCTTGATCACTCACTTGGCACGCTTCTCTAGGTATCAACACTTCTTAGCACGCACTTCGAGATGATCGTCGAGACGTTGGGGCAGCACCTTCTCTTTGCTTGGAATGTCGTCGGAAAGTGGTACGTAATACGGGATAATGGGCACGGAAAATGAGGTAACGGGTCACGGATTTCGAGATGGATCGAGGGTACGTTTTACGAGGTGCAGTGAGAGGTTAGAGAGAGAGTAAATGTGTGAGATTTGGTGTGGGAACAACTGAACCCGTAGCCCTCTATTTATAACCATATTTTGGACCCCATCGCGGTACGCGATGGGTCACTTGGCAGGCCTATCGCGTACCGCGATATAGGCCTGCTGAGTCACATAGTTGACCTGCCACGTGGCAGGCGCTGAGCCACGTCGCGACAAGTGGCGGACGTGTTGCCACGTGGTGACACGTGGCGGCAGGCATTGCCACCGTGTGCCATGTGGCACACGTGTCACAGCGTGTCAGATACCCCATCGCGGTACGCGATGGGATGCTCCTCTCATCCATCGCGTAGCGCGATGGGTCAGGAAATTTAGAATTTTCATTTTAGTCCCTGAAGTTTGAATTTTGGCAAATCTGGTCCCTTGACTTTGAAAACTGACATTTTTGGCCCGAAATTTACGTGATGTTACATTTAGGGTTAATGTTCCTGGTTTAGAAGCGAACCAAAAGGTTGCAACAATTACTAGATTAAGCAACGAATCAAAGGAGAAAAGGTGATTATGCTTCACGGTTGGACACGGAGTCAAATGGTGTCTGGGCAATTATGTAAACTGAAAATAGATTAGGGTTTAGTGTCGTGAGGTATAGGTGAGTGTGTGTGCTGGTTTAATTGAAATATAAACGATTTTATATAGTATTTTTAGATTTATTTGGTCTGTGATTCGTTATTAAAGAATTAGTTGTCAATGGTAACTGTTTTCCATGATTGGAGTGTCGGTGTGACGGGTATAAGGTAACTAAACGATTCGGTAAGGTCAATTTCCTTGATTATTCCGTGAATTAAGGTTCAAGAAAGGTTCAAGGAAGGTGGGTAGGGGGGGTATATCGACGGTGGAAGTGAGGGAGGAAGAAAGAGAAATAAATTTGAATGATATTTTGCGGTTTGGTCCCTGGGGTTTATAGAAGGAAACGAGAATGAATTAAAGTTTGAGTTTGGGTGAAGATTGCAAATTCTTAAAAGTTTAAATATTTAAACCATTAAATAATAAAACTAACACAAATAAAATACTCCATAAATGCGTCGATTTTTTATTAAATGAGTGACCCGAACCCTTAAACGGGTCGGATATAATTACAAGGATATATAAACAAAAACCCGAAATGTTATAGTAATGAAATGAGTATGTACGAAAGTATGTTTATATAAGGCAAGGTATGTATGGTTATCGGATGGATGGAATCTATGTTTAAAAAGGGAACCTACCCTAATAATATCTGTGAATAAAGGGAACATACCCTAATAATATCGGTGAATGTATGGAACATACCCTAATAATATTTGCGAATCTAGGGAACATACCCTAATAATATATGCAAATGTAGGAAAGAGACCCTAATAATATCTGCGAATGTAGGGAACATACCCTAATAATATATGCGAAGGTTATACGGCGAAATGCTATTTAAAATATATATGTATAGATGAAAGTATGTATGTATGTGTGTATGAAATAAAGGTATATACGCTAAGTATGAATATGTATCTTCGGATACATATATATATGTAAGTATGCAAATGTATGGTATGTTGCCTGATTAACTAGAACTCACTCAGCGTAGCTGACTTTTAGTATGCACGCAGGTGCATAGGTTGAACCAGCTCTCTTGAATAAGAACACATGGCATTGAACTGAAGACACTGACATCTTGAGGAAAATGTTATGATGTTATTATGGTTTGTGTTTTAAATTTAAAGACAAAAGATGTTTAATTTGAAAAGGATTTGAACGATTTTGTAATAAATGTTTAAAGTTTATCGAAAAGTTTTAATTGACTCTGTTATTTAGAACTGTGTTTATGAGTAATCCAACGCCAAAGTAGGGCACCGAGACCGAGGCCTTACATGAATCAACTTTAAATCCTTTAATCAGAGATTCTTCTTCCAACATGTCATATCTTCACCTATCACCTTTCGTATATTTTTCTCAAGAAGGTAACAAATACAACCTGTCATAAGTATCCACCAAAAATTTTGAAATTATTTTTATCACCTCTGTACTTGTACAACCATCACATCGGATTTGATCATGGAACTCCCCAAGACTATAACATCTTTTCTACCTGGTACTGCTAAAGCTATAAATTTAAATCAATTAAATTAGGTTATTGCCACAGTGAGTTTTGATGCTTCGTAAATTTCATGTAAAAAAATTAACTAAACAATAAAACAATGTAAAACACATAAAACAAGCATAGGAAGTACATGACAAAAACATGTTACTAAGATTTGTGAATAAGCTAAAACATGTAACTCAAGTAATGCATCTAAAACATTTAACAAAGGATGAGCATGGTACTGCACCGGTACCAAAAATACTGATCACAAAAATCACAATTCTTGGTACCGGTACCGGAATATTCGGTTCGGTACTGGAATCGAATATAAAAATTTGGGAAATACCGGTACCGTATCGATCCCGAAAATCGAAACTTTGAGACCAATTCGGTATCGACAGTACCAAATCGGTAACGAATTTGCTCATCCCAACATTTAACTAAACTAATATAGATCACATAAATCCTGCAACAAATGACAATTACAGGTAACATAGTAAAGTTTTAGGCATCACGAAACTAGGTAAATCAACTAATACATATAAAACAAGTATAGGTAACACAAGTGAAGTTTCATTTATCACCACACTACGTAAATCAATTAACTCTAGTAAAACATGTAATTAAGCAAATTGAAGTGTTATGAGTAAAACATGTAACCAAGATTTTAAATAAGCTAAAACTAGTTTAAAAAACGAAGTCATGTAATACTCGTAACTCATGCATCTCGGAAGTAGATAAAGCAAAGTATACCATCTAAATATGTAACCAACATAATATAGAACATGTAAAACACGTACAACAAGCATAGGCACAATATGTCACATAACAAATTATCCCATTTAAAACATGTAAAACACCAAAATGAAGCTTAGGCATACCAAAACTTGGTAAATCTAGTAATTTTCATAAAACAGATACAGGTAAAACAAGTGAAGTTTTATTCACACTAACACTAATAAATTAATTAGCACGAGTAAAACAAGTATAGGTGAAACATGTAACACACCTAAATGAAGTTCTATTCATTCCAAAATAGGTAAATCATCTATAATAATTAACTAAACATTAAAAAATGTAAAACACGTAAAATAAACATAGGAAGTACATGTCAAAAACATGTAACTAAGCTTTATAAATAAGCAAGAATATGTAATTCAACTAACTTGCTTAAACTTTCTAACATATATAAATTTTAAATCATCAAAAAAGTAAGTAAATCAAGTAATTTATATAAAAAAGTATAGGTAAAACAAGTCAAGTTTTATTCATCCCGACATTAAGTAAATCAATTAACCCTATTTAAACATTTAATTAAGCTAATTTAAGTCATGTAACCCATATAATACGGAACATGTAAAACAAGTCAAACAAGCATATGCAGAACATGTCACAAAATAAATTATCTTATTTAAAACATGTAAAAACACCTAAATGAAGTTTAGGCATCCCGAAACTAGGTAAATCAACTAATTTATATAAAACAAGTATAGGTAAAACAAGTGATCTTTTATTCGTCCCAACAATAAGTAAATCATTTAACTCCTGTAAAACAAGTATAGGTAAAACATGTAACACACCTAAATGAAGCTCTATCTTCCTAAAAGTAGGTAAATGAAGTAAATCATATAAAACAATTAGCTAAACATTAAAAAAATGGAAAACACGTAAAATAAGCATAGGAAGTAGATGTCAAAAACATGTAACTAAGCTTTGTAAAAAAGGATAGAACATGTAACTCAGCTAACTTACTTAAACTTTCTACCATAAATAAACTTGAAGCATCCCAAGTGAAGTTCTATTCTTTCCAAAATTAAGTAAATCAACCAATATATATAAAACAAGTTTAGGTAAAACAAGTAAAGTTTTATCATCACGAAACTTGGTAAATCAACTAAGTCCAGAAACACAAGTAATTAAGCTAATTGAAGTGTTTTGGGTAAAACATGCAACAAAGCTTTTAAATAAGCTGAAACTAGTTTAAAAATGAATTTATTTAATACTCGTAGCCCATGCATCTCAGAAATAGTTAAGTCAAAGTATACGATCTAAAACACGTCAAATCGAAGTATTATGGGTAAAACATTTAAATCAATTAACCCTAGTAAAACATGTAATTAAGCAAATTGAAGTGTTATAAATAACACATGTAACTAAGCTTTTAAATGAGCTCAAACTAGTTTAAAAACTGAAGTCATTTAATACCAAAAAACACCTAATTGAAGTTTAGTCATCCCGAAATTACGTAATAAACTAATTTATATAACAAAGTATAGGTCAAACAAGTTATCTTTTATTCATCCCAACACTAAGTAAATCATTTAAATCCAGTAAAACATGTAATTAGCTAATTGAAGTGTTCTGGGTAAAACATGTAACCATGCTTTTAAATAAGCTAAACTAGTTAAAAACAATTAAGTCATTTAAAACTCATAACTCATGCATCTCAAAAGTAGTTAAAGCAAAGTATACCCTCTAAAATATGTAACCAGTTTAATATAGAACATGTAAAACACGTAAAACAAGTCTAGGCACAACATGTCCCAAAACAAATTATCTCATTTAAAACATGTAAAACACCAAAATGAAGTTTTGGCATACCAAAACTAGGTAAATCAAGTAATCTTCATAAAACAAGTATAGGCATTTAATAAGCTAAAGCGTCTCATTTAGAACACCTAAATGAAGTTTAGACATCCCGAAACTACGTATAAACACCTACTTGAAGTTTAGTCATAACTCATAACTCATGCATCTCAAAAGTAGTTAAAGTAAAGTATACCCTCTAAAATATGTAACCAGTTTAATATAGAACATGTAAAACACGTAAAACAAGTGTAGGCACAACATTTACCAAAACAAATTATCTCATTTAAAACATGTAAAACATCAAAAATGAAGTTTAGGCATACCAAAACTAGGTAAATCAAGTAATCTTCATAAAACAAGTATAGGTAAAACAAGTGTAGTTTTATTCATACTAACACTAAGTAAATCTATTAACACCAGTAAAACAAGTATAGGTGAAACATGTAACACACCTAAATGAAGTTCTATTCTTTCCAAAAGTAGGTAAATTAAGTAAATCATCTAAGTTAAGTAATTAAACATTAAAAAAAATGGAAAACACGTAAAATATGCATAGGAAGTACATGTCAAAATCATGTAACTAAGCTTTATAAATAAGCAAGTACATGTAACTCTACTAACTTGCTTAAACTTTTTACCATAAATAAATTTTAATTCATCACAAAAGTAAGTAAATCACGTAATTATTATAAAAAAGAATAGGTAAAACAAGTGAAGTTTTATTTATCCCGACACTAAGTAAATCTATTAGCTCTACTAAAACATGTAATTAGCTGAATTTAAGTCATGTAACCCGTATAATATATAACATGTAAAACAAGTCAAACAAGCATGTGCACAACATGTCACAAAATAAATTATCTCATTTAAAACATGTAAAAACACCTAAATGAAGTTTAGGGATCATGAAGCTAGGTAAATCAACTAATTTATATAAAACAAGTACAGGTAAAACAAGTTATCTTTTATTCATCCCAACACTAAGTAAATAACTTAACTTCAGTACAACAAGTATGGGTAAAACATGTAGCACACCTAAATGAAACTCTATTCTTCCCAAAAGTAGGTAAATCAAGTAAATCATCTAAAACAATTAATTAAACATTAAAAAAATGGAAAACATATAAAACAAGCATAGGAAATACATATCAAAAACATTTAACTAAGCTTTGTAAATAGGATAGAACATGTAACTCATCTAACTTACTTAAACTTTCTACCATAAATAAATTTGATGCATCCCAAGTGATGTTCTATTCTTTCCAAAACTAGGTGAATCAACTAATTTAAATGAAACAAGTATAGGTAAAACAAGTAAAGTTTTATTCATCATGACACTAGGTAAATCAACTAACTCCATTAAAACAAGTAATTAAGCTAATTGAAGTGTTATGGGTAAAACATGAAACTAAGCTTTTAAATAAGCTAAACTAGTTAAACAACGAAGTCATTTAATTCTCGTAGCCTATGCATCTCAGAAGTAGTTAAGTCAAAGTATACGATCTAAAACATGTCAAATTGAAGTGTTATGGGTAAAACATGTAAATCAATTAACCCTAGTAAAACATGTAATTAAGCAAATTGAAGTGTTATGAGTAAAACTTGTAACTAAGATTTTAAATAAGCTAAAACTAGTTTAAAAAATGAAGTCATTTAGTACTCGTAGCCTATGCATCTAAGAAGTAGTTAAGTCAAAGTATACCATATAAAATAAGCATAGGAAATACATGTCAAAAACATGTAACTCAGCTTTGTAAATAGGCTAGAACATGTAACTTAGCTAACTTGAACATGTAAATCAACTAACATACTTCAACTTTCTATCATAAAGAAATTTTGATTCATCCCAAGTGAAGTTCTATTCTTTCCAAGACTAGGTAAATCAATTAATGCATATAAAACAAGTGTAGGTAAAACAATTGAAATTTAATCATTATGACACAACGTAAATCAATTAACTCCAGTAAAACATGTATTTAAGATGATTGAAGTGTTATGGGTAAAATATGCAACCAAGCATTTAAATAAGTATAACTAGTTAAAAAAATTAAGTCATTTAATACCGTAGCCCATGTATCTCGGAAGTAGTTACGTCAAAGTATGCCATGTGAAACATGTGACCAATCTAATATAGAACATGTAGAACACGTATAACAAGCAAAGGTAAAAAATGCCACAAAACAAATTATTTCATTTAGAACACCTAAATGAAGTTTAGGCATCCCGAAAGTACGTAAAAACACCTAATTGAAGTTTAGTCATCCCGAAATTACGTAAATCAACTAATTTATATAACAAAGTATGGGTAAAATAAGTTATCTTTTATTCATCCCAACACTAAGTGAATCATTTAAATCCAGTAAAACATGTAATTAGCTAATTGAAGTGTTATGGGTAAAACATGTAACCATGCTTTTAAATAAGCTAAACTAGTTAAAAAAAATTAAGTCATTTATAACTCATAACTCATGCATCTCAAAAGTAGTTAAAGCAAAGTATACCCTCTAAAATATGTAACAAGTTTAATATAGAACACGTAAAACAAGTGTAGGCATAACATGTCCCAAAACAAATTATCTCATTTAAAAACATGTAAAACACCAAAATGAAGTTTTGGCATACCAAAACTAGGTAAATCAAGTAATCTTCATAAAACAAGTATAGGTAAAACAAGTGATTTTTATTCATACTAGCAATAAGTAAATCAATTAACAACGACAAAACAAGTATAGGTGCAACATGTAACACACCTAAATGAAGGTCTATTCTTTCCAAAATTAGGTAAATCAAGTAAATCATCTAAAACAATGAACTAAACATTAAAAAAAATGGAGAACACGTAAAATAAGCATAGGAAGTACGTGTCAAAACACATAACTAAGCTTTATAAATAAGCAAGAACATGTAACTCAACTAACTTTCTTAAACTTTCTGCCATAAATATATTTTAATTCATCACATAAGTAAGTAAATCAAGTAATTTATATAAAAAAGTATAGGTAAAACAAGTGAAGTTTTATTCATCCTGACACTAAGTAAATCAATTAACTCTACCAAAAATGTAATTAAGCTAATTTAAGTCATGTAATCCATATAATATAGAACATGTAAACAAGTCAAACAAGCATGTGCACAACATGACACAAAATAAATTATCTCATTTAAAACATGTAAGAACACCAAAATGTAGTTTAGGCATCCCGAAACTTGGTAAATCAACTTATTTATATAAAACAAGTATAGGTAAACCACGTGATCTTTTATTCATCCCAACACTAAGTAAATCAATTAACTTCTTTAAAACAAGTATGGGTAAAATATCTAATACACCTTAATGAAGCTCTATTCTTCCCAAAAGTAGGTAAATCAAGTAAACATCTAAACGAATTAACTAAACATTAAAAAAATGGAAAACACGTAAAATAAGCATAGGAAATACATGTCAAAAACATGTAACTAAGCTTTGTAAATAGGATAGTACATGTAGCTCAGCTAACTCATTTAAACTTTCTACCATAAATAAATTTTGATGCATCCCTAGTGAAGTTCTATTCTTTCCAAAACTAGGTAAATCAACTAATTTATTGTAATGTCCGTTGATTCCTAGTCAATGGAACCACGTGTATAGTTTTGTATATTTGACAGAAATCATTATCTTAGAAGTCGAGGGGCTTGGTAGTTGTTTTTGAAAGTGTGCGTATCAGCTTTGGGAGCAAGGAACATCATCTAGCTATCTAGATTGGCCAAAGGTGTAAATTCTAAAATTAGAAACTACGTGGTCATTCCCTAACCAGCAATCTTAACCTTATGCTCATCTTCTATTTTTGTTTTTGGCCAAATCAAGGTGTCCCAAGGCTGCTCGATATTGATTCAAGGTTAGTATGATGCAATTGAATTGTTTTTGTTCGGCTACAGGTCAATTTGGACCGAATTTAACCCATAGTTTCTAGATTAAGGTGATTTTAAAACATGGTAAAATGATTTGAGGTCAAGATGATGAAAGGGTTTAACCTAAACAACATCCGGCAAGTTCTCAAGTTTTTTGGGCCATTGCTTGAATATCCAGTGGTGACGCTGTAGGCTTTTTTTGGCGGCCACAACACAATTTGGTAGTTCTTGGCAACGCGGTCACGTGGATATATTATTTGCTTGATTTCGAGTTCGTATGACCAAGTTATGAGCAAAACAAGAAAGGTTTCGCATTCCGGTTGACAGTTAGTTTTCGGCAGACTGTTTGGTTTTCAGGCGACTATGGCGACTGTTTTTTAGCAGCGGGAACTAGTTGCTCTGGTGGGTCTCGGCGAGATGAACGCTTGGATATATTAGTTTCCCTAAATGGAGTTTGTTTGATAGGGTTTTGAGTTATTCAATTGTTAACGCATAAAACCGAACGAACCTGGAGGCTGTTTTATGTTCTGGAAGTTGTGGATGTAGAGGCAGCCAATGATAGTAGTTTACTAAGGTCCGGCTTGTCGAGATGTGTTCGTAGATATGTGATTTGCGTGAATCCGTGTTTGTATGGTCAAGTTATGACCATTTCAGTTTTTGTTCGCGTCGATACTTTACGATGCTCTGCGTAGGGTTCAGAACGACTTATATTCAAAGGTATGACTCCGTGAATCTTTTATGTATTGTTTGATATAATCATGGGATGTGAGAAAATTTTCTAGAAATGAAATTTTAGGAATTTTTTCGGTAACATTGTTTATAGGTTATTTACACGCGAACGGACGCGTCGGTTGTGCAAATTGGAAGCCTTGTGAAGGTTTAAATTAGGTTTTTTACTTCTATCATCTTCTAAGATATGTCTTTAACTTCATATTCGAATTTCATGGCTATTGGATTTCATTGTGTTGGTCAATTGCGTGTAGTTTGAAATTAGGATTTCGGTTCGTCTAGATTTGGAGATTTTATGATTTCTGTGTTTTGTGACCAAATTTACTATCAATTCAGTTCCTAAACTCTTATAATGACTTATTGTATCATATTTTATGAGTTTATCATGATTTGGGGGTTGAATTGGTTGTCAATCACACTATTGAGTTCTTAAACACGCAAATTCGATTTCCTTGAATTGAACCTGATAAAGTTGTGTAATCCGTTGCTCAACAATTTTATACAGTTGAAGGATGAATTTAAAAAAATGCTATTAGGAGCTGTAGTAAATGAATTCGAATAAGAAAGAGCTTCGGGTTGGTTTAATCTTGTTAGAACGTGTCCTTAGGGTTTTAGTTCGATTTAGTTTAGAGATTTTTCAATTCGCGTGTTGGGTGATGAAGTTGACAACCAATGTAGGTCATGAACACTTATGGGGACCTATTGTATTTTATTTTATGACTTTTTCATGATCCCGGGCTTAATTGGTTGACGATTAAACAATCGAGTCTTTAACGCGCGAATTCAGTATCCTTGAAGTGAATCGAATGTAGTTTTGCAACCAGTTGCTTCCCAATTGAATTAGTTGACGAACTGTGATATTAATGATTTAGACGGGGCTGATTATTATGTAATTTGAATGAGGATTGGTATAACTCTTGTTAGAACCCTAATTGTAAACAAACAGCCCGTTACGCTGTTCTTGATCTGTAAGTGGTCAATTAAAGTTGGAAAACGGGTTGGGTTGATATTAAACTGTTAATGCAGGTCTTAGAGTACTTAGAATCGTTTTTGGGAACCCTTAGGCCATTAATAGAAAAGTGGGTTGCGAGTTGTACGGGCTATAACTGTAACAACTTTTATTAAAAGTTGTTTACCCGATTGACTATTTGAAGTTTCATTAGCCTAGTTAGTGGTATATTTAAACATATTATTACCACGTTATGGGTCTTGATTGATTGTGTGTTGCTTTACGGTCACTTGGATTATTGATAGACCGGATATGCACGCAGGTGAGTTCATGATGCCCCATTTTGAAATGATTTAACGTATTGGGCTAACATGCATACCATGAAGTTACTTTTAATAATTTTAACCTTGGATGAAATTATCATAACCTTGGATTATTGATAGACCAGAGAGAGAGAGAGAGAGAGAGAAAGAGAGAGGTTATTAGATATTTTATTAGGTCTATGTGGGAAGATTGTTTAGCTTACTTATTCGCTAAATGTATGTGTATACTTGAAGATTGTTTAACTTAATTTTTAGCTAAATGTATGTGTATGTTTGAGGAATGTTTAGCTTATGTGTTAGCTAAATGTAGTTGTGTGTGAATGTCTATGTGAATGTAAATGTTTTGTCAAGCCATGACCAGATCAAAATTTGAGGATAAAATTCCTTAGTTCCCTTTTGGTGATCTAAGGTGAGTAAGTCCCCTAACGGTTTATTTGTCCTTGGGGCGAGATGTTACAATTCCTTAGTTCCCTTTTGGCGATCTAAGGTGAGGATGTAAAATTACTTAAGTCCCTTACTTTGTGTTTGGTGACTTAAGGTGAGGAGATCTGTGTCGTGTGCTTGGCTAAGGAAGATGTATTATTTTACTAATGTGGTAAATAAATATTTGATATTATTATTATTGTCTCTATTCATCAAGTCGTGAAGGTCAATATTTTACTTTTATATCCATTCTATTGCATTTATAAAGACATATATTCACTCAGTCTAGCTGACTTTATATGCATGTTAGATTACCGCAGGTTATATGGATGATGGATCACCATCTGTATGTGCTTAGAGGCTACCCGACATTTGAAGATGATATTTCTAGTTGAATACCATATCTTAATTATATTTATTTGACATTACTTATAGAATGCTAGTTAAAGATTATGACATTACGATATACAATTTATTTATCAAGATTTAAATCGTTTCGCTGCATAGACTTGAGTTTCTGAATAAAATAAAAGTACAAGTTATTTCAAATTTATTTATACACAATTTTGAATCTCCTTGTGTTTTGGGATTTTGAGTTTGAAAGACTTCTGTTTTTTGTATTTTGAGATTAAATAAAAGTGTCAAAATTTTTTGATAACTTTTTTTGGTATGATATTCCAACTGTTTGACACCCGAATTTCGGGGTCTTACATTTATATAAAACAAGTATAGGTAAAACAAGTAAAGTCTTATTCATATCGACACTAGGTAAATCAATTAATTCCAGTAAAACATGTAATTAAGCTAATTAAAGCAAAGTATACCTTTTAAAATATGCAACCAATTTAATATAGAACATCTAAAACACGTTAAACAAGAATGGGCACAACATGTCACAAATCAAATTATCTCATTTAAAACATGTAAAACACCAAAATGAAGTTTAAGCCTACCAAAACTAGGTAAATCAAGTAATCTATATAAAACAAGTATAGGTAAAACAAGTGAAGCTTTATTCTATCTAACATTAAGTGAATCAATTAACACTAGTAAAACAAGTATAGACAAAACATGTAACATACCTAAATGAAGATCTGTTCTTCGCAAAACTACGTAAATCAAGTAAATCATCTAAAACAATTAACTAAACATTAAAAAAATGTATAACACGTAAAATAAGCATAGAAAGTAGATGTCAAAAACATGTAACTAAGCTTTGTATATAGGCTAGAACATGTAACTTAGCTAACTTACTTAAACTTTCTACCATAATTTATAAATTTTGATTCATTCCAAGTGAAGTTCTATTCTTCCCAAAACTAGGTAAACCAAGTAATATATATAAAACAAGTATAGGTAAAACAAATGAAGTAAAACAAGTAATTAAGGAAATTAAAGTGTTATGGGTAAAACATGCAACTAAGATTTTTAAATAAGCTAAAACTAGTTTAAAATTAAAGTCATTTAATACTCGTTGCCCATGCATATCAGAATTAGTTAAGTCAAAGTATACGATCTAACACATGTCAAATTGAAGTGTTATGGGCAAAACATGTAAATCAATTAACACCAGTAAAACATCTAATTAAGCAAATGGAAGTGTTATGAGTAAAACATGTAACTAAGCTTTTAAATAAGCTAAAACTAGTTTTAAAATGAAGTCATTTAATGCTCGTAGCCCAACCATCTCAAAAATAGTTAAGTCAAAGTATACCATTTAAAATAAGGATAGGAAGTACATGTCAAAAACATGTAACTAAGCTTTATAAATAGGCTTGAACATGTAACTCAGCTAACTTACTTAAACTGTCTACCAGAAATAAATTTTGATTCATCCTAAGTGAAGTTCTATTTTTTTCAAAACTAGGTAAATCAACAAATTTATATAAAACAAGTATAGAAAAAACAACTAAAGTTTTATTCATCATGACACTACGTAAATCAATTGATCTAGTAAAACATGTATTTAAGCTAATTGAAGTGTTATGGGTAAAACATGCAACCAAGCTTTTAAATAAGTTAAAACTAGTTAAAACATTTAAGCCATTTAATACTCGTAGCCCATGCATCTCGGAAGTAGTTAAGTCAAAGTATGCCTTCTAAAAATATGCAGCCAATGTAATATAGAACATGTAAAACACGTAAAATAAGCAAACGCAAAAAATGTCACAAAACAAATTATCTCATTTAAAACACTTAAATGAAGTTTAGGCATCCCGAAACTTCGTAAAAACACCTAAATGAAGTCTAGGGATCCCTAAACTACGTAAATCAACTAATTTATATGAAAAAGTATAGGTAAAACAAGATATATTTTTTTTCATCCCAACACTAAGTAAATCATTTAACTCCAGTAAAACATGTAATTAGCTAATTGAATTGTTATGAATAAAACATGTAACCAAGCTTTTAAATAAGCTAAAACTAGTTAAAAATTTTTTTGAGTCATTTAAAACTCGTAACTCATGCATCTCGAAAGTAGCTAAAGCATAGTATGTCATCTAAAATATATAACCAGTTTAATGTAGAACATGTAAAACACGTAAAACAAGAGTATGCACAACATGTCACAAAAAAAACTATCTAATTGAAGTGTTATGAATAAAACATGTAACCAAGCTTTTAAATAAGCTAAAACTAGTTAAAAATTTTTTGAGTCATTTAAAACTCGTAACTCATGCATCTCGAAAGTAGCTAAAGCATAGTATATCATCTTAAATATATAACCAGTTTAATATAGAACATGTAAAACACGTAAAACAAGAGTATGCATAACATGTCACAAAACAAACTATCTAATTTAAAACATGTAAAAATCCAAAATGAAGTTTAGGCATACCAAAACTAGGTAAATCAAATAATATTCAAAACAAGTATAGGTAAAACAAGTGAAGTTTTATTCATACTAACACAAAGTAAATCAATTAACATCAGCAAAACAAGTATGGGTGAAACATGTAACACACCTAAATGAAGTTCTGTTCTTTCCAAAAGTAGGTAAATCAAGTAAATCAATTAAAGCAATTAACTAAACATAAAAAACTGGAAAACACGTAAAATAAGCATAGGAAGTACATGTCAAAATCATGTAACTAAGCTTTATAAATAAGCAAGAACATGTAAATCAACTAACTTGCTTATACTTTCTACCATAAATAAATTTTAATTCATCATAAAAGTAAGTAAATCAAGTAATTAATATAAAAAAGAATAGGTAAAACAAGTGAAGTTTTATTCATCCTGACACTAAGTTAATCAATTAACTCTATTAAAACATGTAATTAAGTGAATTTAAGTCATGTAACCCATATAAT
Source organism: Bidens hawaiensis (assembly GCF_021521415.1). NCBI lineage: Eukaryota > Viridiplantae > Streptophyta > Magnoliopsida > Asterales > Asteraceae > Bidens > Bidens hawaiensis. The sequence continues at coordinate 260,114 of NW_027493250.1, forward strand.
ATAGAACATGTAAAACAAGTCTACCAAGCATGTGCACAACATGTCACAAAATAAATTATCTCATTTAAAACATGTAAAAACACCTAAATGAAGTTTAGGCATCCCGAAGCTAGGTAAATCAACTAATTTATATAAAACAAGTATAGGTAAAACAAGTTATCTTTTATTCATCCCAACACTATGTAAATAACTTAACTTCAGCAAAACAAGTATAGGTAAAACATGTAGCACACCTAAATGAAGCTCTATTCTTCCCAAAAGTAGGTAAATCAAGTAAATCATCTAAAACAATTAACTAAATATTAAAAAAAAAGGAAAACACGTAAAATAAGCATTGGAAGTACATGTCAAAAACATTGAACTAAGCTTTGTAAATAGGATAGAACATGTAACTTAGCTAACTTAATTAAATTTTTACCATGAATAAATTTGATGCATCCCAAGTGATGTTCTATTCTTTCCAAAACTAGGTGAGTCAACTAATTTATATAAAACCAGTATATGTAAAACAAGTAAAGTTTTATTCATCACGACACTAGGTTAACTCCAGTAAAATATGTAATTAAGCTAATTGAAGTGTTATGGATAAAACATGCAACCAAGCTTTCTAAATAAGCTAAAACTACTTCAAAAAATTAAGTCATTTTAACACTAACTAAATCAATTAAGGGGCTGTTTGGTAGCCTCTGAATGATCATTACGAGGTTATCTCTTAATAGTTTATAACCTCTTAATGGTTAAGAGGTAACCTTAAGTCTGAATGGTTAAGAGGCTACCTCTTAATGGTTACCTCTTAACCATTCAGACTTATGTCTACCTCTTAACCATTAAGAGGTCATAAACCATTAAGAGGTAGCCTCTTAATGGTCATTCAGAGGCTACCAAACAGCCCCTAACTCTAGTAAAACAAGTATAGGTAAAACATGTCACACACCTAAATGAAGTTTTGTTCTTCCCAAAAGTAGTAAATTAAGTAAACCATCAAAAAAAATAAACTAAACATTAAAAAAAATGTAAAACACGTGAAATAAGCATCGGAAGTACATGTCAAAAACATGTGACTAAGCTTTTTAAATAAGCTAGAACATGTAACTTAGCTAACTTACTTAAACTTTCTACCATAAATAAATTTGAGTCAAAAGAAGCCTAAACGAGAAGACGAAACGCATCAGGGAAGGAACCGAAAGGAGAACCAGTCAGATCCCCCCCCGCCTTTCTCTATTAAATACGTCGCTACGTGTGGCCAGGGGTCAGACCTGGTCGCGCGACGCCTAGACCTTATTATTCCAGAAAGTTCCAATTTGTTGCAAGGTTTTTGGGCTCAGTTCACTATAAATACACCCTTTACCATAAACTAAAAGATACACTACAGCCAACAGACGAAGTTGGAGATTATTGGAGCTATTATTCGAGATTCTTGGTTGTTTTGAAGGCAAGGAATTGCCCGGTGAAGAGCTTACGTTCAAGATCGAAGACTATGGGTTTTATCGCCTTTAATCTTTCGTTTCTATTATTTTCACCATGATTTCTTTTATTATTGTTTTGTTTGATTTTAAGATGCTAGGTTAAACATTATAGACTGCCTAGGTTTATGATGAACCTCTGTTAAAGTTGGATTTTATTTGGATTATGCTTTTCGTTATGGAATTATATATCAGTAAACTGTTTCATTTTATTTAAATGATGCATATGTGTGCTTGGTTTTGATTGATGAGTTTTATTATTTCATATTATCCTTGGTGATTGTCTGTCATATAAGAGGATTTTGTTAGGTCATTTACTGTGTGTTCTTGACTAGTTTATGATTGATTTGCAATAAGATCATAGGAATAATATTATTAGTCAAACAAATAAAAGTGTGTTGCTAACCTAAAAAGTTGTAAGGTGATAGGTTATTGTTAGATCTTTGTTGATTAAGATTGCTAGATTTTGTTCTTCGTAGGGAGTTTGTCTAGGTTTCATTAATTAACATTGTCTAGTGAGTCAATTGAGTTTATTAGGCTACCTTTGATTTTCGCGTTTTAAGGTAGGATTTCACTATAAAGGTACTCATTCATAATTAATTAAATAACCGTAAGGGAATTTAATATATAAATTGGTGTGTCTTAAAACTTATTAAAAACCCATATGTATCTTCTTGAGAACGATCATAGGTCTTGTTCGGGTTTTGTTTTGAGTGTCTATTTTAAGATCCCAGTTTCATAAAAAAATATTTTCCAATTAATTAATAACTGCAACTTAGGGGATTAAAGCCTACGTGGTTTTCATTATCAGCTGAATCAGTCAAGTTAATTTGTTTTGTGTTGTACTTGTATTTTCATAATTTTTATTGTATTAATTTAATATTAATTAATTTAAAACCTCCTTTAAACAAATACAAAAAATAGTTGTGTCAGTTTATTGAGCCTAATTATTTAATTCACATAATTAAAAGGGTCTCGTGGGTTCGATATCCGGACTTACTTAGTTGTAACTGAGTCGATCAGTTCACTTTTCGGTTAGTACTTTTAGTTAAGTTAAGAGTCTTGAATTATTACTTAGTGTGTAGATTAGCATAATTTAGTTAATAATTATTTGACTATTTTTAGCATATCATGTCACAAAATAAATTATCTCATTAAATACATGTAAAATACCTAAATGAAGTTTAGGCATCCCGAAACTAGGTAAATAAACTAATTTATATAAAACAAGTATAGGTAAAAACAAATGAATTTTTATTCAATATAACACCAAGTAAATCAATTAACTCTAGTAAAACATGCAATTAAGCTAATTGAATTGTTATGTGTAAAATATATAGCATACATTAACTTGCTTTCAGAACGTCTTGGAAAGCACATTTAACCAAAACCAAGTGTATTTAATTGGTAAATGAAAAACGTCTAAACTCTAGTATAAACTAATTTATACTAGATGTCTAAACTCTAGTATGAAGTTTAGGCATCCTGAAACTAGGTAAATAAACTAATTTATATAAAACAAGTATATGTAAAAACAAGTGAAGTTTTATTCAATATAACACCAAGTAAGTCAAATAACTCTAGTAAAACATGCGATTAAGCTAATTGAAGCATACATTAACTTGCTTTCAAAACGTCTTGGAAAGCACATTCAACCAAAACAAAGCAAATTTTATCGGTAAATGAAAAACGTTTAAACTCTAGTATAATGTAACAAACAATTCCCTCGTAAGACTTATGTAATTGGTAAATGTAAGACGTGTGTAAAAACATATAAACTTTTGTAAGACATATGTGGCTAATGAATTATTGCACGCCATATGTAAGACGTATGTAAGTCTTTATTTTTATTATGTTATAATCTTTCCTCTCTCCGCCTTTTTATTTATCTTTCAACATTTTCATATTATCTTTTTATCTTTTCAACATTCTCTCCGTCTTTTCAATATTAACTCGCTTTTCACATTTTTCTCTCTCCATATTTTTTAACCAATTGTTTTTACAAATAATCTCACACTATTTTTTACATATTTTTTTGGTTTATAAAACGAGGACAAAATTATAGAAATTGTACTTCATCTGTACCCCCAAATTTCACTCATTGTCGTTTATCCTCTAATTTTAACTTTTGTCCTTTATGTTTCAGGTCCTACACCGTGTGTCCTTTCGGCCTAACTCCATTAAATTTCTTTGTTAAGCTATGTCATGTGATACTTACGTGAAGGCAATACCGTCAATATATGTATCCTTTACATTTCCTCTAATAAATGCCCACCCAAACCCTTGATCGTTCATCAATTCCACTATGTTCATCCTCGATCTTCGATACTTTAGGGTTTAGCCACAAAACTCCGATGGGTGATTCCGGCTCATATGAGAAACAATTGAAAAAATTGACCTCGATCAAATATATGGTAATGTTGCATATTTTGCTCAAATTTTTAACCCTAGGTGATGATTAACTATTGATTAACTTGATAACCTTTTGTTTTTTGCATACCTATACCCAAATCTATTTAGTAATTGCTTGCATACTAGTGGTAGGTGTTGGAAATTGAGTTTTCACTAATTTCGACAGAGATTTGTAAAACTGAAAATGATTATTATTTTATTTGTTACATAAATACAATGTTTTTAACAATACCTTTGCAAAAAGTGTAAGTCTCGAATCTGGATCACTACAACTATGATATCAACCAACCAAGTATTAGTGCGGAATCCTAATACTCGGTGACTCAAGAACACAAACAAACACAAACACGTAACACTAGCAACGAAACACACATATTATATTATACGTCGGGTGCTTGAGCACAACAATTATAACTCCGTCAATTAAACACTTTGACGGCCAAAACTAACAAGTGAATGAACAACCAAAACCCTATATAATACCCGAAAATATAGGGAGCCAACTACACAGCCCAATACCAACCAAAAGCCCACCGAGATCCCAAGGGATATCGGTTTAGATACGTAGCCCAAGGCCAATATTACATGTTTAACCCAAACATAAATAGACTAAGTACAAACCACTCTAATCTAGGCCCAACAATCTCCCCATGGTTTGTAGCTTGGTCATCAATCGTGCTCCATGTAATCAATATCAGCATCTTTCAACGCACCAGCCCAAAACTTGCATCTTATAATAGACGCTACCATACTCATGTACTCTTTAGCAGCCACCTCAAAAAGGGGTTCAATTATTATCCGGAATGTGCTAACAGTCTTAATATCCTTTTCTCCAGACTTCAGCAGATCCCTCGGATCAACAAATCTATGCCCTTTGCCCTTCTACAATTTGACAACGGTGGTAGTTACACTATCATAAATACAGAACTGCATGTTGTCCAATGTACCGTCTAGAATCGCGTCAGGTATAGGAATGTGAGTGGTCTTCTTTGAAGGAGGCCACATAACATTGACCATTGTTTTTCCTGTTTTTGGGTCCATCACCCCTTTAGCTTTCTTCAAAAACGACTCTGCAGTAGGCATTGTCGGAAAGCCTCGATCAACTTGATTTTTCAAGAAATTCCAGAAATCCCTAGCACGTTTATCATTAAAAGGATTGTGGAATGGTGAATTAACCAAATCGCTGAGATCCATTTTAGTCCAAGAATCAACATCTTTCATCTTCTTGTAATACTCAATGGTTCCCGACTTCCTCTTTACCCACCACATACTCTTCTCAGCATCAAAACCCCATGATAGAACTCCCAATCGATCCCCATATTTATCTAAAAAGCCCTTTTGAAAAGTAACGACGAACTTGTCTGGATGGTCTGATGATTCGACATTCTGATTTGACTTTTTCATGACCAGCAGCTTTCTCTGAACTATATCTGACTTTTCTTTTGAGATTGGTGGTGCAGACATATACTGTTTCAGTGTTTCTGATTCATTTATATTCTCACCTGCACGAAAATCGGAACTATCACCTTGATTAATTTGAGCAGTTTGAAAGGCCACATCATCACTTCCATTAAACTCATCCCAAACTTTTGAAACAGCTTTTGTTGGAGATCAAGATACAAAGCAGTTAAACCTCCCATGCTGGACCGTAACTCATTAATCTTGGAATCTTTATCTGTGTTGCTGGCCTCCAATTCTTGAATACGAACATCTTTAACTACACAAAATCTTGTTCGAGCTCAAAGACTCGACATTGGAGGGCTTGCACGTCAACCGGGGCATCTTCCAGCACAATGCCCTTGCCTTTGTTCTGCATAAATTTTTCTTGCATGGCAAGAATCTAGGCAATCTTATCAGAAACATTTGAGATTGACTGACCTTGGTTTGCTGGTTCTGTTGATCCTGAGGGAGCAGTAGTGAATGGTTCATTATCTTCATCAGTGTGAGGAATATTTGACTCAAAATTAAATCACGATCAATGTCATCTAACACCCGATCTTGAGTCAGTGGCTCTCAAGTGGATGAACTTGGATCAAAGTGAGTCTCTGGAGAATGTGACTCAGGTTGTTATGAGTTGGTGAGTGTGGCTGTTGTTGGTGCGGTGGTTGTTGTTGGTGTAGTGGTTGTTGTCGGTGTAGCGTTTGTTGTTTCAGTTTCAAAACCAGCATGTCTGACCTAGGGTTTTTCTTTCTCCTTTTTCGCGGAATGAGGTCACTAGCTAGTTCCTCGATAGTATCATCTTCTTCATTTCCATCAAATGCTTGAGGAGGTTTCAGAGCAGTTGACTGTAATAATGCTTTGGCAATTTCAAGATCACTTAATTTCTCATCATTCAGAGCAGTGTCTGTCTCACGGTGTTCGGTCTCATCTTCTTCATCCGAACTGATCTCAAAGGCAGCGAAACGCCTTTGTGCTTGAACTTCATGTTCGTCGGAAACTTGAGCAATAACTTGTACCGCTTCAGTTTCAGCGAATATGCCGAATTACTCCAAAGCATGAAGACCTTTATAAACAACTTTGGAACCTTTCCTGGACTGTTTCATTAACCCAAATGAGTTGGGTCCCATCGACTTCATATCTAACATATCAACTGATCTGACAAGGTCGGTGTAGTGAGAGTTGAAGATCATTTGCAGAATTCTTGGATACATCAGGAACATCTCTTTCTTCTTTCCTTTTAAATTGCTCATCATCTCATTAAAGACAAACTTTGAATTTTATATTTCCAATCCATGATCAGAGCAGTAACAGCAGACATCTGGGTATGGCTTATCTCGTCAGAACCCCTTTTCTACCCGACACGCAAGTGAAAAACGTGTGTATCAAAAACCTCCAGTAAGGTTGAAATAATTTCTTTATTGCCGGAGGATAAGTACCCTCATAACCCATCCTGGTGAGGGTATCAGTATTAGAATATTCTGCCGGGTAATCAGGTTGATTACCAAACAACAGCACCTCTATGATAATAGCGTCTGTTATACTGACTGGCTTCTTCTGAACTTTGAAGTCTATCGATACAACTCCATCTTGCCCTCGTTGGTTGATTGAGGCGTTATTCCAAAAATCTGTCACCATCTTCTTGCATATGACCGGATTTTCTCGTAGTGCGTGAAAATCCTGCAAGTGTTGAGGCCGACGATCATAGATTTGAATTCCTTGTGAACCAATGGTGGATCAAATAAGTGTCCAGCAATATTATGTGTATCCACAAACTTTAACGGAGTCTGATCAGCCGTTACCACACCAAACGAATCAAGTTAGTAGAGATAAACTCATTTGTTGATATTAAAGAGCCCAAGAGTTATTAGTTGTTTGGGCTATAAGATTAAAAAGCATGCCCAAAGACTCATTAGATGGCCCATAAGAGTACATTAATAATATTGATTGAGCCCAACAGTTGGTTTTAAGTCCATAAGGTCTCGGTCAATATAATGAGTTATCTGTCAATATTTAACCGAGAACATGAGTTCTCGGTCAAATCCTGTGATTTCGGTCAACAAAGATCAATCGAGAACAAGAGTTCTCGGTCAATATTTAACCGAGAACAGGAGTTCTCGGTCAAGTCTAGGTGATCTCGTTCAACGAAAGTCAACTGAGAACACCTTGACAGCTGTGGACAGAGAACCCTTTAGGTTCCGTCTTGAAAAGTGTGTCGTCTTCTCCAATTCACCGAGATCTCCATTAAACCTGCAACATGTCCACTTTGATTTACATATTTACAACCGAAAAACTCAATTAAACACTAAAACATCTACCGGGATCCCCAAATCCTACTAACCCATGATTCAAACAAGTCCATAAAATCCGCCTGTTCATGCGTCAGTTTCTTCAAGAACACAAGTTTCAGAGAGATTAGATTTGAGCCTATGCTCATTTACCTGTAAGATTACAAACACAAATCAATAGCACAACTGAATATGTTTAGATTAATCAAGAGGAGGTTCTCGGCAGGAAAGGTGATTTGTGAGAAAGAAGAGATTTTTGAATGAATGAGAACTAATAATTGAGGGTAAGATATATTTATACTTCAGCACTCATGGTCCGAGAACCCTAAACGGGCTCAAACATTTAAGCAGCCCAAAAACATGTCAACCCAAGGATAACTAGCAGCCCCAACCATATTAAGCCCATATTGAAAATAACCCAGCTAACAAAAATGTTTCAAGTAGAGTAGTTTCGAGATAAAACAAATAAAATAAAAGGAATGAAAACTGAAAAAAACAAAATAAAAATCATTACTAAATTTTTAAAAGAAGTCCCTTTAATTTTGTAAGATCGGGAACAAATTTCAGTTTCTGTAAAAACGCCGCCTTTTTATGAAAAGATCCGAACATGGAATCATATCGTTTAAGAGGCTGCACTAGGATTCTTGTTCAGCGTTATTATGACATAATGATACAGGTTGATGGCAGGTATAACGTACTTAGCATGATTTTCATTGTATCAGTGATATGATTAAGGTTCAGTTCGGCATAAAGCTTAGATGGACATCACTCATGGACCTGTGATGCCTCCTATCTTTTCTCAAAGCGTATTTGGCTTTCCCCAGATCACCCCAATCTGACTCCAACCCCCTAGTGCTTGATCAAAAGATTTTTTATAAAAACTTAACTAAAATTTTAAGCTTTATTGTTGAACGTTGGACTTACAAGCCATCCGGATATACATGCCTTTCATTCGAGACATGACAAGACTTACTTGTGTGCCCCCATCTCTGTAGTTTTAGTTTGACCCTCTAAGATTTTAAAAACATAGACTTTGATACGGTAAAATGAACTCTTTTGTAGACTTTTTTTTGATAATTAGATAATACAATATTTTTGGTGATCAAGACACTAACGGGCTCGTGTATGACTGGATAATTGCTTTTCTGCCTATCATTCGGAGAGATGTATATGGAGACATGAACATTTCTTCAAAATGACTCTCCACAGTAAGTTTAGCATATTTATTTTATATCACTTCAACTTTTACGCATCATGGAAAGCTACCGTACAAATCAATGACTGTTCTAGAGCCTTTTAAGCTTAATAACTTCACCCGTTAAGCACACAAAAACGATTAATCTATCATTTTCCAAAGGTTGGATCAATTTTCATTTGAAAATATTTTGAAGCTTCTAAAAACCTGTTAACTGAATAGTAATATCATTTCCCAGGGAGTTACATAAAACACTCGTGTTAAGAATTCAGTCACCCTGGTTTCCTTTAAGCTTTCAGGTAAATGGCTATCCTGTATGACCACAAGTGGTTAACCGGACCAACCATGTATGAAGATACATGTCCTTCCAGCTCAGAGTTACCGACATAGTTTTAAGTGAAAGAATACAAAACACATCATAATCGCCCCGGGTGCTTTCGGTCTTTGGGTAAATGGCTATCCTGTGAAACTACAAGTAGAACACCGGACCAGCCATATACAAGTATATGCCCTTCAAACTTGAGCAACCGCCATAATTTTAAGCAAGAATGACTCTTGAAAAACAAATATAATTTTTTTATTTTTAATTTTTTTATAATCTTTTTAATAAAAGACAACACACACACACACTCTTTTTGACTTTTTGATTTTTCTCCCCAATTGTAAGTCTTGAATCTGATACTAATTGTAAGTCCTGAATCTGGATCACAAAAACTATGATATCAACCAACCAAGTATTAGTGCGGAATCCTAATACTTGGTGACTCAAGAACACGAACAAACACAAACACGTATCACTAGCAATGCTTCAAAACACACGTATTATATTATACGTGGGGTGCTTAAGCACAACAATTACAACTCCGTCAAGTAAACACTTGGACGGCCAAAACTAACAAGTGAATGAACAACCAAAACCCTATACAATACACGCTATATATAGGGAACCAACTACACAGCCCAATACCAAGCAAAATCCCACCGAGATCCCAATGGATCTCAGTTTACATACGTAGCCCAAGCCCAATATTACATGCTTAACCCAAACACATATAGACTAAGTACAAACCACTCTAATCTAGGCTCAACAATCTCCCCCTTGGTTTGTAGCTTGGTCTTCAATCATGCTCCATGTAATCAATATCAACGTCTTTCAATCAACCAGCCCAAAACTTGCATTTGATAATAGACGCTACCATACTCGTGTACTCTTTAACAGCCACCTCACAAAGGGGCTCAACTATTATCTGGAATGTGCAGAGAGTATTAATATCCTTTTCTCCAAACTTCAGCAGATCCCTCGGATCAACAAATTTGTATTGCCCTTTGCTCTTCTCCAATTTGACAACAACGGTCGCAGTTACAAATCCAGAACTGCATGTTGTCCAATGTACCGTCTGGAATCGCGTCAAGTACATGAATGTGAGTGGCCGTCTTTGTAGAAGGCCACATGACATTGACCATTGTGTTTCCTGTTTTTGGGTCCATCACCCCTTTAGCTTTCTTCAAAAATGACTCTCCAGTAGGGATTGCCGGAAAGCCTCGATCAACTTGATTTTTCAAGAAATTCCAGAAATTCCTAGCACATTTATCATTAGAAGGATTGTGGAATGGAGAATTAACCAAATCGCTGAGATCCACTTTAGTCCAAGAACCAAAATCTTTCATCTTGTAATACTCAGTGGTTCCCGACTTCCTCTTTACCCACCACATACTCTTCTCGGCATCAAAACCTCATGATACAACTCCCGATCGATCACCATATTTATCTGAAAAGCCCTTTTGAAAAGTAACGACGAACCTGTCTGGATGGTCTGACGATTCGACATTCTGATTTGAGTTTTTCATCACCAGCAGCTTTCTCTGAACTCTATCTGACTTTTCTTTGGATATTGGTGGTGCAGACATGTACTGTTTCAGTGTTTCTGATTCATCTATGTTCTCATCTGCACGGAAATTGGAACTATCACCTTGATTAATTTGAGCAGTTTGAAAGGACACATAATCACTTCCTTTAAACTCATCCACAAACTTTTGAAACATCTTTTGTTGGAGATCAAGATATAAAGCAGTTAAACCTCCCATCCTGGACTGTAACTCTTTAATCTTGGAATCTTTATCTGTGTTGCTGGCCTCCAATTCTTGAATACGAACATCTTTAACTACAAAATCTTGTTCGAGCTCAAAGATTCGACGTTGAGCATCTTCTAGCACAATACCCTTGCCTTTCTTCTGCATAATTTTTTCTTGCATGGCAAGAATCTGGGCAATCTTATCAGAAACATTTGAGCTTGACTGACCTTGGTTTGCTGGTTCTATTGAGCCAGAGGGAGCAGCAGTGAATGGTTCAGTATCTTCGTCAGTGTGAGGAATATCTGAATCAAAATCAAAATCATGATCAATGTCATCTAACACCCGAACTTGAGTCAGTAGCTCTCCAGTGGATGAACTTGGTTCGACATGAGTCTCTGGAGAATGTGACTCAGGTTGGTGTGAGCTGGTGAGTGTGGAGGTTGTTGTTGGTGTAGCGGTTGTTGTTTCAGTTTCAGGAACCAACACGTCTGACCTAGGTTCTTTCTTTCTCCTTTTTCGTGGAATGAGGTCATTAGCCGGTTCCTCGAGAGTATAATCTTCTTCGTTTACATCAAATGCTTGAGGAGGTTTCAGAGAAGTTGACTGTAATAATGCTTTGGCAGCTTCAAGATCAATTAATTTCTCAACATTCGGAGCAGTGTCCGTCTCATGGTGTTTTGTCTCATCTTCTTCATCTGAACTGATCTCAAAGGCAGCGGAACGCCTTTGAGCTTGAACTTCATGTTCGTTGGCAACTTGAGCAGTAACTTGTACCGCTTCAGTTTCAGCGAATCTGCCGAATTTCTCCAAAGCATGAAGACCTTCATAAACAAATTTGGAACCTTTCTTGGACTTTTTCATTAACCCAAATGAGTTGGGTCCCATTGACTTCATATCTAACGTATCAACTGATCGGACAAGGTCGGTGTATTGAGAGTTAATGATCATTTGCAGAATTCTTCGATACATTAGGAACATCTCTTTCTTCTTTCCTTTCAAATTACTCATCATCTCATTAAAGACAAACTTGGAATAGTTGTAATTCCAATCCATTATCAGAGCAGTAATAGCAGACATCTGGGTATGGCTTATCTCGTCAGAACTCCCTTTTCTACCCGACACGCAAGTGAAAAACGTGTGTATCAAAAACCTCCAGTAAGGGTGAAATAATTTTTTGCTTGTCGGAGGATAAGTACCCTCATAACCCATCCTGGTGAGGATATCAGTAACAACAATATTAGAATATTCTGTCGGGTAATCAGGTTGATCACTAAACAGCAGCACCTCTTTGATAATAGCGACTGTTATACTGACTGGCATCTTCTGAATTTTGGATTCTATCGATACAACTCCATCTTTCCCTCGTTGGTTTATTGAGGCATTATTCCAAAACTCCGTCACCATTTTCTTGCATATGACCGGATTTTCTCATAGTGCGTGAGAAATCCTGCAAGTTTTGAGGCCGATGATCATAGATTTAAATTCCTTGTGAACCAGTGGTGGATCAAATAAGTGTCCATCGATATTAGGTTTATCCACAAACTTTTACGGAATCTGATCAGCCGTTACTACACCAAACGGATCAAGTTAGTAGAGATAAACTCATTTGTTGATTTTAAAGAGCCCAAGAGTTATTAGTTGTTTGGGCTATAAGATTAAAAATGAGGCCCAAAGACTCATTAGATGGCCCATAAGAGTACAGTAATAATATTGGTTGAGCTCAACAGTTGGTTTTAAGTCCACAAGGTCTCGGTCAATATAATGAGTTCTCTGTCAATATTTAACCGAGAACATAAGTTCTCGGTCAAATCCTGTGATTTCGGTCAACGAAGATCAACCAAGAACAAGAGTTCTCGGTCAATATTTAACCGAGAACAGGAGTTCTTAGTCGAGTCTGGGTGATCTCGGTTAACGAAATTCAACCGAGAACACCTTGACAGCTGTGGACAGAGAACACTTTGGGTTCTGTCTTGGAAAGTGTGTCGTCTTCTCCAATTCACCGAGATCTCCATTAAACCTGCAACAGGTCCACTTTGATTTATAGATTTACAACCGAAAAACTCTATTAAACCCTAAAACATCAACCGAGATCCCCAAATCCTAATAACCTATGATTCAAACAAGTCCATAAAATCCGGCTGTTCATGCATCAGTTTCTTCAAGAACACATGTTTCAGAGAGAGTAGATTTGAGCCTATGCTCATTTACCTGTAAGATTACAAATACAAATCAATAGGACAACTGAATATGTTTAGATTAACCAAGAGATTTTTGAATGAATGAGAACCAATAATTGAGGCTGAGATATATTTATACCTCAGCATTCATGGGCCGAGAAACCTATACGGGCTCAAACAGTCAAGCAGCCCAAAAACATGGCAGCCCAAGGATAACAAGCAGCCCCAACCATATTAAGCCCATATTGAAAATAACCCAGCTAACAAAAATGTTTCGAGTAGAGTAGTTTCGAGATAAAACAAATAAAATAAAAGGAATGAAAACTGAAAACAACAAAATAAATATAATAACTAAATTTTTAAAAGAACTCCTTTTAATTTTGTAAGATCGGGATCAAATTTCAGTTTCTGTAAAAACGCAGCCTTTTTATGAAAATATCCGAACATGGAATCATATCGTTTAAGAGGCTGTCACTAGGATTCATGTTCAGCGTTATTATGACATAATGATACAGGTTGATAATAAGTATAACGTACTTAGCATGATTTTCATTCTACCGGTGATATGATTAAGGTTCAATTCGGCATAAAGCTTAGATGGACATCACTCATGGACTTGTGATGTCTCCTATCTCTTCTCAAAGCGTATTTGGCTTTCCCCAGATCACCCCAATTTGACTCCAACCCCATAGTGCTTGATCAAAATATTTTTATAAAAATATAACTAAAATTTTAAGCTTTAAAGTTGAACGTTGTACTTACAAGCCATCCGGACATACAGGCCTTTCATTCGAGACATGACAGGACTTACTTGTGTGGCCCCATCTCTATAGTTCTAGTTTGACCCTCTAAGCTTTTAAAAAAATAGACTTCAATAGGATAAAATGAACTCTTTTGTAGATTTTTTTTGGTAATTAGATAATACAATATTTTTGGTGATCAAGACACTAATGGGCTCGTGTATGACTGGATAATTGCTTTTCTGCCTATCATTCAGAGAGATGTATATGGAGACATGCACATTTCTTTAAAATGACTCTCCACAGTAAGTTTAGCATATTTAGGTTATATCACTTCAACTTTTACGCATCATGGAAAGCTACCTTACAAATCAACGACTGTTCTGGAGCCTTTTAAGCTTAATAACTTCACCCGTTAGGCACACAAAAATGATTTATCTATGATTTTCCAAAGGTTGGATCAATTTTCATTTGAAAATATTTTGAAGCTTCTAAAAAGCTGTTAACTGAATAGTAATATCATTTCCCAGGGAGTTATATAAAACACACGTGCTAAGAGTTCAGTCACCCCGGTTTCCTTTAAGCTTTCAGGTAAATGGTTTTCCTGTATGACCACAAGTGGTAAAACGGACCAAACATGTATGAAGATACATGTCCTTCCAGCTCAGAGTTACCGACATAGTTTTAAGTGAAAGAATACAAATCACAAAACACATCATAATTGCCCAGGTGCTTTCAGTCTTTGGGTAAATGGTTATCCTGTGAAACTACAAGTAGAACACCAGACCAACCATATATAAGTATATGTCCTTCAAACTTGAGCAACCGACATAATTTAAAGCGATAATGAATCTTGAAAAACAAATATAATTTTCTTATTTTTTAATTTTTTTATAACTTTTTTAATAAAAGACAACGCGCACACACTTTTTTTGACTTTTTTATTTTTCTCCCCCTAAATTTGTGCAAATTTAACAAATATGTACAAATTTATTTCCAAAATGACTCAATCCTCTAAATGAAAAATTTATTTCCAGATTCCAGTTATGGGAATCTGGAAATACCCGGAGAAACCATCCAAGAAGCAGTAGTACTGCTTACCCGCTAAACGCTCCAACATTTGATCAATGAAGGGTAAAGGAAAGTGGTCTTTCCTGGTGGCATCATTCAGTCGACGATAGTCGATGCAGACTCGCCATCCCGTCACAGTTCTCGTGGGAATAAGCTCGTTCCTCTCATTGGTGACGACTGTCATACCACCCTTTTTAGGAACCACTTGGACTGGACTCACCCAAGCACTATCAGAAATGGGGAAAATGATCCCCGCATCAAGGAGTTTAATGATCTCCTTCTTTACGACCTCTTGCATTTTCGGATTGAGCCGCCGTTGCGGGCTGGACGACAGTTTTGAAATTTCCTCCATGAGGATTTTATGAGTGCAAAACGAAGGGTTGATACCCTTGATGTCGATAATCTTCCATGCAATTGCCTCTTTGTGCTCTCGTAGCACCCTTAACAACTTCTCCTTCTCGACCTCCGTCAAAGCAGATGCAATGATAACTGGAAGCTTCCTCTCTTCATCTAAAAATGCGTACTCAAGATGGGCAGGCAGATCCCTAAGCTCTAAGGAAGAAGGAGGACTCTCGACTGAAGGTCGGTCCATTGGATCATCTCGTACGATCTCAGCAGACACGCCAAATTCAGGGGTATGCGACTCGGTGTGGTCATTTAAGGACTGATTGGTTACGGCAACCATTTCAATCTCCGGAATCTCCCTATCGAGAATCTGGGTGTCGGAGGCAGATCCTCCACAAATTTCGCTGAAAAACTCCCCGACATGCTCCATGATGGTATCAATGAAGTATAAGGAGTCATCAGCAGACCAGGGGTGTTTCAGTGACTGTCGAACGTCGAAGGTGACGTTCTCATCCCCAACTCTTAAGATTAATTTACCTTCGCAGACATCGATCAATGCCTGTGCAGTGGTAAGGAATGGTCAGCCCAATATGAGTGGGACATTATCGCCATCGTTCATGTCCAGGTGACAAAGTCCACCGGGAAGATGAACTTGTCGACACGAACAAGCATGTTCTCGACCACCCCTCGGGGGTATTTCACAGAACGATCAGCAAGCTGGATACTCATACGGGTAGGCCTCGGTTCGCCTAGTCCCAACTTGCGATATACGGAATACGGCATGAGATTAATACTGGTACCAAGATCTGCCAGCGCATGAACGACCGTATTATCACTTAAGATGCAGGGAATTGTGAAACTCCCAGGATCGGACATCTTTTCGGGTAACTTTCTCTGCAAGACTGCAGAGAAACCAGCACTTAGAGGAATGGAAGAGACTTCGGCTAACTTCTCTTTGTTCGATAGAATATCCTTAAGAAACTTTGCGTATTTGGGCATTTGCGTGAGTGCCTCAAGGAATGGAATGTTAAGGTGAAGTTGCTTCAGGAGATCAAGAAATTTAGTGTTCTGCTCCTCATCTCTATCCCTGCGGACTCTCTCGGGAAATGGGAGTCTAGGTTTGTAGACTCTCGGTGGTGTGCTGGGTAGTGGCTGGTTCTCGGCCTGTGCTGTACTTCCTGGGCTCTGCCTCTGATGCACCTCGGCCGGTGGAGACTCCAACTGAATCTCCTCGTCTACTTGCTCCTCTACATCTACCGCAAGCCCTTGATTCACTGGCTTGCTACGTGCCCCTGCACCGCTCCTCGTCGTCACCGCCTTCGCGAAGGCCTTCGGATTCTGCTCAGTGTTACTCGGAAGTGTACCTGGCGGCCTCTCATTCAGACGATTCGCTATCTCTCCCATCTGCCTCTCAAGATTTTGAATTTACGCCCCCTGATTTCTCATGAATGACTCGTGTTCGCGAAATTTCTCTTGAGTCTCTTTGTGACGGGAATCCTCTCGAGTCATAAGCTGCGACAGCATCTGAGTCTGCTGTGCCATCATATCCTCCAGCGTGGGCTTCTTCTCCCCACCACTCGCTTCTTCACCGGAATCCTAGAAAAGACTCTGACGCGGCTGGAAGCCGGAATGATTTCCGTTCCTCCAGTTAGGATTTTGGTTACCTCTCCAACCCGAATTATAAGAATTAAAAGAATTAGGGTTTCGGTTCGGATTGTTAACATAGTCGACTGCCTCCTCCTAGAAACCTACGGGGCATTGAACGGTTCGTGTCCCCCTCTGCAGATCTCGCATAACTTACTTTTTACCTGCAGGTCCTTCACAATCTTCGCTAACGCCTCAACCTGTGCCGCGAGGGCGGTGTTCGTGTCGACTGAATGTATGCCGCGTGATAACGCGTCGACGGTTTTGGTGCTCTTAGAAGGTGGTCGCTGGTATCCACTCATGGCTAAACCGTTAAATAAGGCAATGCACTCATCGGTATCCTTTGTCGTCAATAAGTTGCCTCCTGCAGCAGTGTCAAGCATATTCTGAGTCGCGTAAGTCACTCCGTTATAGAACTTTTCAACAACCGCCCAGTCCTGCAAGCCGTGGTTCGGACATAAAGCAAGTAGGTTTTTGAATCTCTCCCACGCCTCGTAGAAACTCTCAGTGTCCTCCATCTGGAAAGAATGAATCTGGTTACGCAAACGAGCGGCCTTAGCCGGAGGATCGTATTTTTCCAGGAACTGGGTCTACATGGCGGCCCAAGTAGAAATGGATCCCTGTGGGAGGGACTCAAGCCACAGACTCGCCTGATCAACGAGTGAGAACGGAGAGATGCGGAGTTTGATGGCGTCTTCGGATACGTTGGCAAGATGAAACGTGTCGCAAATACGTGCGATGCGAGTGAGATGTGAATGCGGGTTTTCGTGGAGCAACCCGTGAAATTGAGCAGAATGGGAAATGGTGTTCAGAACGTTAGATGGAATCTGCCAAGTCGTTTGAACTCCTATAGCTGGTGGAGCAATGCTGGATCTCGTGCAAGCATCGACCGGACGGGCCCAGTCTGCGACTGTCCTCCTCGGTGGTGCGTCGGCCATAATCCTATCCCTAACGATGGGTTCAGATAAAGTAGGAGAAGAGAATGTATTACCGACGGATGTAGATGAACTAGAAGACGGTTTTGTACGACGTCTCTCAAGAAGCTCTCTCTCTGGTTCAGGAAATCCTTCAACTTCTGGTGGTCCTAGAGATCGAGTACGTCGCATACAACTATTTAAAATAAATAAAAGAAATTATAATTATCTAAACTATTTTAAACTATCAAACAAAACAATTAAGAAAACAAATAGTAAATAAGGAAAGTCTTAACTCGAGTCGTTCTTAAAACGCTTCAAACCGTGTCCCCGGCAACGGCGCCAAAAACTTGATGTGTGAAAATGTATAATATAAATAAAGAACGAATCATAATTAAGCTTTAAATTTATAAAAACAAAAATCCTATAGAAACCACACAAAACCGGCAAGTGTACCGATCATAAATAGTATAGCATCAAGGAAGTCCGGATGTCGAACTCAAAGACACGTGAAAACGTTTATGATTAAGAAAACTCTAACCAAGACTTACCAAAATAATATTTATTTAATTTTTAAGATTTTATTTAACTAATTAAATTAATTTAACTAAACGAAAACGTTTGACAAAACAATTTTAGAAAACTTTGATTTAAATTCAATATGTAAAAACGTCTACCTAGGAATGAATCATGTTGACAGAAATAACAAGACAACGGATTGAAAATATTCAAGACATCATCATCATCATCATCGTACTCAGTATATCCCACCAATAGCAAAGCTATGGTAGGGTCTGAGGAGGGTAAGATGTAGACAGCCTTACCTCTACCCCATGGGGATAGAGAGACTGCTTCCGGAGAGACCCCCGGCTCGATAGTAGTTTTGCATCAAGCCTTGGACATATTACATAAGGCACATAGCACTCAATCATCGGGACGCCGGCTGATTGATGCATGTACCCTTGTCTTTCGGCTATCAACGCCACCACATGATGCCTGATTAACCTTCCATCACTTTTAACGTTATTTTCACAAAATTAGTAAAATAACGTCAAAATTAGTTCAATTTTACTTTTGCCCACCCGAGGGTTCACACATATATACATTATATGCGCGCACCGCAAGCAGGGCACTTACCGGTTATAAAAGATGACACCGGTTAAATTGTTCAAGACACCGGTTATAAAAGATGACACAACCAAAACTTGTTTAAGAAAGTTAAATTACATCTCAGTCTCTCTAACAAATTTTAACTTATTTTAGTTGATTTTTAAATAACAAACCGGAAAAACAATTATTAACGTGTTCAAATATCGACTCTCCTCTCGGTCTCCTCGACACACTATCCTAATGGAGACGAATACTACGCAACCAAGGATAGAGGAACAATTTAACTTAACCCAAATTAAACCAACTAATTGCACATAAACACTCAAACTTGACAAGACAAAATCCCGCTCTCGCGCGGTCTTAATTCTAACAAGTAAAAGCAACGAGACAATACTACTTCTTATCACCTCTCGATCTCAAAGAAGGTTTATTTTAACTGATTTTAGATGATATATTACCCACTTATCCCTACGGTTGTACTTCCCGCAAATAAACCCAAAACACCAAGTAAAGAGCTTAACAAGCAATCAATTAATCAAAACCGATTCAATTAACCAATACAAGAGGATTATAAGCAATAACAAATAAAACACAGCCATCACACACAATCTAATTTATGGTTTAGTTAAACTTTACGTCAATAATTTAAGTCTTGAATATTAACAATCCATTAAACAAGTTAAAACCATTCAACAATCATCTATCCTAGGTAGAACAAACAAGTTTAGCCTAACATACATTTTGGACAGCCATGCATACTCAAGAAAAACACCATAAACATCATCATAAACATTATAAAACTCATTCAAGATCCAAACTCAATCAATAACAAGACAAACTATCAAACAATTGCAAAACAATTCAAATCAAAAGACCAAATCAATAGAGTTAGGGTTCTTGAACATAAAGTAAAGTTTATTGATGATTACTTAAGTAATATGGTTGATATTGATGATATATAAAGTCCCTAGCAGCAGCCCCAAGCTTTCTTCTTCCTTCTCCAGCCGCCAAAAGACCACAGCCGCCTTGCTTCTTCTTTTTTTCTTTCTTCTTTGGCCGGCGGCTGCTGTTCCGATCGCAACCCTAGGTTAGGGTTTTGGCTTCTTTGATTTCGGGTATAATGGATGAATAATGGCAGATTTCCCTTGTTATTATCATAATATAATATAATATAAGGCTTTTAAGATGTGGGCTTGGGTCGGGCCTTGATTAAACTTTGAAACTTTGACACTTAAACCCTCCAAGTTCTCTTTTTCTTGCCTTTTTTCCACATCTTTCCATAACCTACACAAAACATTTCAACTTTGTAAAACTTTGCACTTAACCCCCTATACTTACATAAATTTTATATTAAATCATTAAAACATTATAAAATTGTAAGGAAATATAAGTGTGTTATTCAACACATCATGTATGTGCAAGGTTCCAGTCAAGCCCTAGAGTTTCTCACATGAATGCAGTCAAGAGAATCATTAAATGAGGATGCAGGTGTTAAGTCAACTAATGATGATGGTTTGACTTGTATTCTTAATGCATATGATGAAAGTGATGATGAGGACAGTGGTCCCAGAATGATTTTTGAAGATGAATATTAGGCTGATGAGTCTTAAGGTGAAGAGCAGGACTATGATGTTAACAATGATGTGATGAATGTTGTGAACGGAAATGATGATGAGGTGAGAGGTGAGAAGGATAAAGAGGAAGGAGTTGAAAAGATAAACACTGATGAAAATGTGTCTACGACTGATGTTACCACTAACATTCAAACTAATGTCTTAGCTGCAACAGAGGTACAGACTGATGTTGTAAATGACGATGATGCTACTACTGAGGAGCTTGTATTAACAGAACCAGAAACAGATCAATTAAGCTCCAAGATGGTAGATCATGATAAGGAGATGAATAATTTGGATAAAGACATTGATGAGTTTCCCTCTGAAACCGAAAGTGATAAGAAAAGAAGATTAGATAAAGGAATATCCATTGGTGAAGAGGAAGAGGAGGAAAATGAGCCTGATAAAGAATATTTTGAGGAAGAGGAGGAATAAGATGAAAGAACTGCTACTGCAAAGAGACTTGATCAAGTTGTAAGAAAAACAAGGGAAATGGAGATTATTGCCCAAACCCTAAGTACAGCAGAACTAGCAGAGTAGGAGGTTCTCATTGATCAAGCTAATGTTTCTAAAATTATTGATGAAGAAGAGGCTGATGATCAAGTGGTGATTGAAACCTTAATAAATTTGAAAATAGCTGAAGATGTGGACAATTCCGTAGCCATTGTGGTGAGTATGTTTAGTAAAGCTAAGGGACAACCTCAAAAGGAATCTGAAAAGGAACCTGAGAGGCAAACTGAAGAAACATTTGAAGAGATGATGGTAAAAGCTTCTAAGATTCATGAGAATGTAAGCAGATTTGAGAAGTTTTATTCAAGAAGGAGGAAAGCTTATGATCAGGCTAGAGGAGCTGAATCAGTGAAGAAGGGGAAATGGGATGACAATAATCAATACTTTGTTGAGACCCCAGATGAGCAAGCAAGTACATTAAGGCCAGTTCTTCTACAAACTCTGAGGCCTAATGAAGTAGTTCACTGAGTTCCTAATATTCCAATTCCTGATATTCCAACTCCTAATTAACCCAAAATTGATGTTGTGAATGAAACAATAGAGGAGGAGGATGAATCTGATGATGATGATAACAATGATCAGGGTAAAGTTGATGAAAATGCTAATGTTGTGTCCCCACAAGTAACAATGACAGAAGAACAAAGGGCAAACATTCGGCAGAGTTTGATTGATGCTAAAAAAAATCCTTTGGTAATCAAGTTGATGAGTCATGGATTTAGCTTTGAAGATCTAGTTTCTCTGAATGATGATGAGCTGCAAAGAAAGTTGAAGAGAGAGAGGGACATCATTGACAAACAAATTCAACAAAAGAATAAAGACATTCAAAGTATAGAGACTATTTGAGGCATCATGGATTCTCTTAAATAGACTTGATACATTTCAAATTTGAGAAATTGAGAGAGGCATACAACACAACCAGGAAAGCTGTGGAAAGAGAATAAAAGGAAAGACTTGTGAAAGAATCAGCTTTGACTGAGATGATTAATGAATTGAGAAAGAAATATGCTGGCAAGTGTGGTTACTTATTGGATAAAGGGATGGCACCAGAGATGGTAAATAGCTTATCAAAAGCTGCTGTTGAGTCACACTATAACAAGCTTCAAAAGAAAGATCATGACTCTAAGGGAGAAATTAAAGGCTCAAAATGAAAAAGAAAAATCAAAAGGGTCAACTGCTCATGATACCTTAATCCCAGTGGAAATCAAAGATGAACCAGTGGATGAACCCACAGATCCATGGGAAAATGAAGAGATGATTCAAATTTTGAGGAATATCATGGTGAATCAGAAAGGGATGAATGAGAAAGTATTTGACAAGTTGGGGAAAGCACAACACAAAGAACTCTTCTTTATACAAATGGCTGAATGGGAAAGAGTACTGCTGGAGGGTGTAAACCCAAGGAGTTTTATTGGAGGTAGATTGTACCGGCTGGACAACTACATGATGAAAGAATTATGGAAATGATTGCTAGGTTGTTTAGAGAGGGTAATGAAAATTTGACTGAGTTGATCAACTTACCTACTAAGAGGATTGTAGCAATGTATAGAAAGACTTTTGAGTTACAGGTCCTACAAAACCAATGAAGTCAATACCAACCAGGCCCTCTACTTCAAGAATGCATGCCTCAACAAGCAGAGGAGAGTCAAGCAGAGCAGGAGCACAAAGAGAAACAAGATCACAATCTGATGTGGACCTACCAATGACTCTGTACTATGACTCAATCTCTCAAACATTGAAAGTAATTATACAGAGCAGACAACTGAGAGTGATTATATTCAGAGATGATTTTGCTGAGTATACAAGGGAGCAATTGGAGAAGATGGCCAAACTTAATTTGTATGACTATCATGATACAAGGAAATTGGCCGGAAGACAGTAGAATGAGCTCTCAAAGTATCTCAGAAGTGAAGCTGAGAAGGGGTTCCCACTTCTTAATCAAAAGAAGAAGTGGACTTAACCAACTATGAAAAGACAAGGAGAGCTACAAGGATGAGGAACATCAGAAATGCGGAATATGAATTTGCATCAAGAGTCAGAAACAAGAATCCTTTGTCAAAAATGAACACATGCATCAGCATTGGACGAAGAATGGCTCGTCCCAATTATGAGGTTCAGAAAAATGGCCGGATTACAATGGTTGAATACAAGGAGAATGAAGGCCACTATGTTCTACGAAATTCAGATGGACTCATTTTGGGAATCATCAAAACTGACAAAGACTTGACTTATTTGCACCGAGAGGATCTGCAGGACATTTTTGGATTGAAAATTCCAACAAACCACCCTCACTATCAGATCCTTTCAATCTTCCAGCAAAGAGCAGGTACAGTTCTAGTAGCAAGAAGCCAAGCAGCCCACGATGCAGGAAGAAGATAATTTGTAGAATTGGGCTTGCTTTGTAACGTCTACGGACATAATTTTGAAGATGTAATAGTTTGACTTTTGATATGTAAAAATTGATTTTGATTTGATATGTATTTTGACTAAGTGTATGTACCCTTAGAAATGTTTTGGGACAGCTAAGGTGTTCCAATCTAGGGGGGAGATTGTTGAGTCAAAGATTTGACCTAAAAAAGTATAAGGAAGATTGGAATCTTCTCAACCTCCTCAGAAATCGCTAAGTATAGAACCGAGCCCACTTGGACATCCGAGCAGGGTTTACTTGGCCGAGCATGATATTTTGCCTATCGGGCAAAGTTATCTTCATGAAATATTCTTTAGTGTACATCCGAGCAGGGTTCACAATGTCTAGCAAGGTTGTTCTTCATAGCCGAGCACAGTTTGCTTTCTAGTAAACCCTTGGCTGAACCAAGCTTTTGAAGCCAAGCACTAGGATGATCTAGCAAGGTATTCATTAATAAACAGTGATCCGAGCATGCATGATGTAAGTTAAAGAATTATCTAAGGACCCATCGAGCAAGGTTCAACTCTGAGCAAGCTACAGTGTTGCCAAGCACACATTGCTTTGCTAATAAGTTATTCTCAGGAAAGAGTTGGAAGGATCTCAGAAGAACAAGTTTGCTCGTAGGACCATATCGACCAAAGTTTGCTACGGTCAAGAATATTGATGTTTGCTAGGTGAGTATTTTCTTAAGAAAATACTCCAAGTAAAGTCTACCCAGAGAACTGTTCCCGAGCACACTTCAAGGTTACCAGGTCTACTCGTAAAGGACAAAATGGCTCAAAGCCTACTCGGAGGAGACAAATGTTACAATGTCTACCCGGAAGACCTGTTTTTACACTTAGTATAGTTTTGAAAATGTAATTTGATTATGTACTGATCATTACGGTTTCTAGAAGGAATGACAGCTGTTAGGAGGTGGCAGGCCTATAAATAGAATATCTTAGGGCACGCCTACGGGGATGGACGATTGGCTGCTTTACACTTTTCAGATAAGATCGAATATTCCTGAATGAGTGTGACGGCTGTCCTTGGTTATTACTGAAAATACATTCCCGACAAGAAACCCTAATTGATTAACATTTGTATGAATCAATTTAAATAAATGGAAATCTTTTGAGTTATTGTTCGTGTCTGTTACTTTTATTAACCTCTTTAGCAACAAGATTTTTTGTTTCTAATTCCGCCTTTAACAAACAAGAATCTTTCCTAATTTAGCAATCCATCATTAACCCTCTTATCAACACATTGAATGTGTGGGTTATGACATTGTTGTGAGTATTGAGTGACTAATCAGGACCGACAAGACGTGATTTGGTTTCTTAGAATCAACATAACCCGGTGGCTGATCCACATAAATCTCTTCCTTGACTTTACCATATAGAAAGCGGTCTTGACATCCATCTGATACACTGTGAACCCCATGAATGATGCGTAGACTAGAAAAAATCTAATGGCCTCAAGTCTAGC
Organism: Bidens hawaiensis; assembly: GCF_021521415.1. Taxonomy (NCBI): domain Eukaryota; kingdom Viridiplantae; phylum Streptophyta; class Magnoliopsida; order Asterales; family Asteraceae; genus Bidens; species Bidens hawaiensis. The sequence continues at coordinate 284,977 of NW_027493250.1, forward strand.
CACTGGGGCATAGACTTCATTGTAATATAGTCCCTCAACCTGATGAAAACCATGAACTACCAACCGTGCTTTTTTCCGAACAATGACCCCGGTGTCGTCTTGCTTGTTTCGAAAAACCCATCTTGTATCAAGAGCTTTCTTTCCTTCCAGTAACTAAACCAATTTCCAAACCTTCAATTTATCAAACTGATTCAATTCTTCGTGCATAGCATCAACCCAACTAGGTTCCTGAAGTGCCATTTTTACTGTCTTTGGTTCAATTAGAGAAATGAAACAACAAAACAGGTAGTTGTTTCTGTGTCTTGTCTGACTTCTGGTGGACACACCTGTTTCAATGGGACCTATGACATTCTCAATTGGATGATTTTTGTGAATTTTTGATGGAATTAAATGATCGGAAACATCACTGTTAGGTTGCAGGTTTAACAAGTTCTCAATAACTTCTGCAAGGGGATTCTTCCATAAAGAGGTCGTTGTATTGTGAGAGTATGAAGTACCGGCAACATATTCATTTGGAATGACATCGGGAAACAGTGTGCTCCCAAAGATCTGACGGATAGAACTCTCCCCCTCAACTGCAGCAGCATCTTCAGACGAGTTTTGCGAACATTCGGTTTCTGGAGTTTCTTTTGGCAGAGCATTGGTTGTGGGTGAGTCATTACTTAATTCAATGAAATCATCATCCAGAAATGGAGAGATGTGAGATACTGCCCGTGGGTTATCTTTTGCAGCTTCCACAGTAGGACCACCTGAAGATTCTGTGTTGATGACTAGAAATACATTGAATGGTTTGAAGAGTTCATTGTAATCAAATAACCAGTCTGGACCAACACGAGCATCAGTCTCATTTTCTTCCAACCAACGAACTTCATAGGACTCTAGAATCTGCTTGGTTGACTTATTGTAGACCCTGTAAGCTGTATTGCCAGAATAACCAACAAAATAACATTCATCAGCTGTGGCCCCAAACTTTGGAGTAGACTCGAGATTCAGTAGTGTGCAAGGAAAGCCAAACGCTCTGAAATGTGCAACAGTGGGTTTATGACCATAGACGATCTCATAATGGGTTTTCATCTTGGATTTGTTAATTATCACCTGATTCTGAACATAACATGTTGTATTAATAGCTTATGCCCAGAAGAACAGAGGCCGTTTAGAATCACACAACATAGTCCTTGCCGCCTCGATAAGAGTTCTTTTTCTTCTTTCAGCTACCCCATTTTGTTGTGGCGTTCGTACAGCACTGTACTAATGTAACACCCCCTTTTCTGAACAAAAATGATTCAGTGATGCATTCTTGAATTCCGTTCCATTATCACAACGAATCCTCTTCAGCTTCAAATTTAGTTGATTTTCCATAAGCACGACAAACTTCTTGATCAAAAATGCATTTTCACTCTTATTTGAAAAGAAAAACACCCAAGTAAAACGTGAGTAGTCATCAGTAATAACAAGACAATAAGAGCTACGAGATAGACTCAAGACATGGACTGGTCCAAAAAGGTCCATATGAAGCAATTGAAAAACAGATGAGATAGTATTGATCAACTTCAGTTTATGAGTCTTTCGATGATGTTTACCCAAAGCACAAGCCACACACTTTTCAATAGTCACAAAATCCTTAATGGGTAAACCACGTACCAAACCATTTTTAGCAAGACGATTAATGTTTTTAGAGTTTGCATGACCAAGACGACGATGCCATAGCATGGTGTTATGTTCTGACACTTTTGAAAACAAACATTAACGTTATTTCATCAGGAACATTGTTGTTCATGTCGATCACATAGGCATTATCTTTTCGTTGTGATGGAACAAGAATCCAGTTTTATGGTATGATGATACCAGGTTTCAAACTCAAGCATTCCTTTTTAGTAAAGTGTGTTGAAAAATATTTATCACAAATTTGTAATACACTTAACAGACAGTGCTTCAACTTTGGAACAAAATTAACATTTTCAAATTTTAGAACACCGTTACTTACAGTATCTTTCTGAGTGATCTTTCCTTTATCTCCTTCGGCAAAAGACACATACCCACCATTAAATGTTTTAATGTCGTGTAGTTGGGTAATGTCCCCTATCATGTGCCCAGAATAACCACTATCAACATACCAAGGTCTGATGATATTCCTCCATAGCTGTTCCTACACAAAGCGCGGGATTAGTTAGATTTTGGTACCCAGTCCATAGTTACACTGGGTGACCCTGACTAATCTACAGTTGTCACAGATTGCCATGACATGTCCTTTTGATCGTCAAACATAGATTTTGTAGATCCTTTTACCGGAGATTTAGGCAACCATTTATGTCTGTATGATTTGGCATTATAAGTACGAATGGTTGTCATAAACTCCGGTGTTTTGGGTTTGGAAGAAGATGAATTTGTCCTTTCCTCCTATTTTTTTTTAGAATTAGTGTATATATTTGAATTTGAAACACCTTTTCTAACCCTTTCGCGAAACATGTTAGGTATGGTCTGATGAGGACTAAACCTGCCAGATTTGTTTCGATTCCAATCATCGTCAGAGGGACTAGCCTGATTATGCCTGAATCTTTGCATGTACGAGTTATAAGGCATATGGGGCATATTCCTATGATAAAATCCATAATAAGGAACATATGGACGATGTGGACAATTTCTGGCAATATGACCAGGTGTGCCACAATTAAAACAAGTTTGACGTTTTATGAAAAACCATTTTGGACAACTACTCATCTGGACTGGTTGTGTGGACCAGTTTGCTTAAAACCGCAAGGACCATGTTTAACATCCTTGAGCTTATCACCTTGTTTATCATTTGAGCATCCCTCTTTTTACAAATTTACGTGCTATGTATTTTTTGGAAATTTTTGAATTTTTAATCATATTAGAAACCACATTATTAGAATTCAAAGTTTCAATAGCATCAACCACACAAAAATCCTTGCTCTTTAAAACAGAGCCCACACAAATAGTCGGAAGTAGACACATTAGAATCGTTCATATCTGAAGTGGACGGACCAACATTTACAGAACTGGTTCCATCACTTTTGTCTTGTTTACCGGTCCTTTACCTTTTCCTTTTGTTCTTTGGTAACAGAGGTATGGACATAATTGTGGTTGTAGGGTGGAGGAACTTGACTGTATCCTATTCCCTCTCCTTCATTTTCTTTCCACCATAATTAATTTTCAATCATTGAGTTGACTACTTTACTGACACCATCAAATTTCTTAAAGTCTAGTTCAGCACTTTCAAATTTACTAGTTAGATTCAAAATTTCTAACTTGGAGGCTTCCATTTTAGCAGTCAATTCAGCGATTTCTTGTTTGGCATCAAGGTGATGAAAAGACTTTATACTAAAATCGGATTTAAGCTAAGAGATATCCTTTTGTTGAGCTTCTATTTTATCTTGGAAAGCTTTTTTATTTTTCTTAAGTTTAAAATTCTCATATTTTATTCTTTCCATATCTCTAATTAAGTTGTCATTATGAAGCTTATACAATTCTATTTTATAAACACAATCTAAAGAGCATGGTTGAAAACTTACCTCAGATGAATTGGGAGAAGTGAACGCCATATAAGCAAATTGAAGTTCCTTAATCTTCTCCTCGAAAACATTTTCTTCTCCAGTGTCTTCAACATTGGCAATGTTTGCGGTCTGGTTACCAATGTTGAGTGCAGCCATCTGACCCTCCCAAGAGAATTGTTGAGCAATCATTCCTCTTTCACCATTTCTTGAGCTACCTCCAGCCTCACCTCTGACATTCCCAACTGGAACCAATGCCCTTTCCTTGTTTCCATCCTTTGTTGGGTTAGTACATTCACGAGCAAAGTGACCCAGCTCGTGACAGTTGTAGCACCTAAGAGTATCCATGTTAAAACCCAATTTCTGATTGTTATGCATGTTCCACTTATTTCTACCCATCCTCTTAGTGAACTTCTTTGCCAGAAACACTGCCATGGCGATTTGCCAAGAGATATTCATTTCTTGAACATCATCAGGATGGATCTGATCAAGTTCAGCAGCAACCACAGGTTGAACCAAGTCTCCAGCTAAAAATGCATTATAACAGTTCATGAATCCTGCCATTAGAGCTATATTCTCCTGAGTCTCTTTTGGAATGGAAGGAATCTGACTGAAGTTCTGACTGGGAGTGGCCCCTGAGTGTGCGGTTTTTCCAGTATCATTTGAAGATTGACCAGACTTAGTGAAGAATACTGGAGCTGGTTGGGGTGGGATGGAAGATGATTGGCCTTGAGTAGATGTGAAAATTTGGAAGTTTCCCTAAGGTGGTTGTTGAGTAGCCTTGAACATTGAGAAATTGTTTTGAGAGATGAGAGCACTATTGGAAGCAACATTGTACCAACCACACTGTAGGAGTTGGCATGATTTATTGCACGTTGCTTATCATCCATGTCACATGCCTTGATAGTAGCTATCATCTCAGTGATAGACATTCTGTTGAGATCTTTAGTCTTCTTGATAACAACAGCATTCATATCCCAACTCTTTGGCAATGAGTTCACCAGTTTGTTGTTTATTTCATAAGTTTGCAGATAAATACTTGCTGATCTCATTTCAGTCACCAGTGATATGAACCTTTGAAGTTGGATTTCCAACGTTTCTCCCAAAACATGATTAAACATGTTGAACTTTTGTCGCAGCAAGTCCTGGCGACTTCTTTTCATATCCTCATTTCCCTCATACACCTCGATCAGTGCCTCCCATAATTCTTTAGCAGACTGAAGCTCTCTAAATTGAAGGGAAATCTCGGGTGAGAGTGCCATGGTTAGAGTAGAAAGATCCTTTTCATCTTCCTCAACTTTAGCAAAGTCATCATCGTCATACTGTGCAACAGGCTTCACAATAACTTCAGTTGAGTTTTCCCTTTGATAGATGATTCTCTGAGGCCCCCTAACAATACTTCTCTAAACTTTGGAATCTTTTATCTTAACGTATTTCTCAAAACAAAACTTCCATTCACTAAACCCCTCATGAGACAAGAGACAGGGTATTCGAGTGGTTGTCCCCATGATGGAATCCAGTTCTTGATGAAGTGATACGTTAGCTGAATTGTTACCATTTGTTAACTGTTCCATTCTGACTGTATTAGTTAATTGAGTTTTTAAGGTCCAAAAATTATTAAAGTCCAAATATCAAGCCCAAATCAGATTGATCAGGCCTAACAGCGATCACAGATTACTTAGCTGAGAACCAAGTTGACCAAGAACACGAGGATTGACCGAGAACCAGTTGAATTTGACCAAACTTTGACCGAGAACGATCAATGTTGATCGAGAACACGAGAATTGACTGAGAACCAGTTGAATTTTTCCAAACCATGACCGAGAACAAGGTGTAGACCAAAAACCTAAGTCAATCGAGAACTGCCTTAGCCGAGAACCAACTATGGCCGAGAACCAGCCATGGCCGAGAACTGATCTTGGCCGAGAAGGAATAGTAGCCGAGAACTAATCTTGGTTAAGAACCAACAGTAGCCGAGAACACTGATTCTCAACAAACTCAATCTTCAGTGTAACAAACTTCCGAGAAAAAGGGAATTTTGATTTGTTTCCAAACCAAAATCAATTCTTTCCCAAAATTGACTCTCTTTTCTTCTTCGAACAATAACCTACTGGAAATCAACAACACCACCAAACCTTGATATCTTGAATCCATTGATATCACAATAACGAGCCTGAATAGGTCAAAGGCTCTGATACCAATTGTAAGTCCCGAATCTAGATCACTACAACTATGATATCAACCAACCAAGTATTAGTGTGGAAGCCTAATGCTCGGTGACTCAAGAACACGAACACACACAAACACGTAACACTAGCAATGCTTCAAAACACACGTATTATATTATACGTCGGGTGCTTAAGCACAACAATTACAACTCCATTAAGTAAACACTTGGACGGCGAAAACTAAACAGTGAATGAACAACCAAAACCCTATACAATACACGCTATATATATGGAACCAACTACACAGCCCAATACCAACCAAAAGCCCATCGAGATCCCAAGGGATCTCGGTTTACATTCGTAGCCCAAGCCCAATATTACATGCTTAACCCAAAAACAAATAGACTAAGTACAAACCACTCTAATCTAGGCCCAACAAAAAGCCACTATTAACAAGACCATGAAGAATGAAGACTCAAGACCTGGGTAAAGGAAAATACAAAGTGTTGTTCTATTACTTTTAGTTGTTTTGTATGAATTGTTTAATACAAGCTAGGGTTTTGAGTCTTGTACTATTAACATATGTCGCCTCCATCAAGGGAGGGTGTGTGTTTTGCATCCATATTCATGATGTAACAATACTCCATGTATACAAAATCCATGAAGGTGAATGAATCTATGACAATAAAACTGCAATTCATTCAGATTTTCTTCTTTTTCTCCATAGATCTATCATTGTTCTTATTCTTTTATCAACACACACTTATCTTTTATCAACACACACTTATCTCTTACAATTTGATGTATAATAGTTGATTTCACACAAAAACAGGTTGATCTCAGATCCAACAAATGGTATCGGAGCCTGGATCTAATTCAATCAATTTAACAATCATTGGTTCAACCTTTCTCACAAATGTCACACCTCAATCTAAGGCGGAGATGTCGGGGCGTGAGCTGATTGTTCACAGCTCTCAAGGTACTATCATACAATATTGAAGGTGACAATATCTATTAAATTTAATTAAGTATTCAAATGTAAGATCCCGAAATTTCTAGAATAATAATAAAATATATTATTTGCGTTTGAATTATTTAACTGAGTTAGTGGATGAATAATAATAAAATAATTAAATAAAAGAATGACGGACTCTAATTAATTATGGACTTAGACAAGAAAGATGGGCCTAAGGCCCATGGGTCAAGGGTATATATACCCTAAAACCCTAACATTTCCATCCATCTCTTTCATTTTACACCTTAGCATACACCATCAAAAATACACACTTAAGCCAAACATTATCTACTCTATTATATTCAACGATATCAGACCAACCGGAGGTAAGAAATCACTCATCTTAGCTGACCCTACATATTAGAGCCCGACACCGCAGCCCCGTGATGCCGTATGAGCCTTTTGGATCTAAATCAAGATTTATTCGGGTGTTTAATCAACCAAAAACGAGCTTAAGGGCCACCTTAGCTCAGATTTGGACACCCTGAAGCTACTTAGATCATAAACTATCAGACCCCGACCAACCGTGGTGGTTAACAGCTTATAAGTCCAACTAGCGTATATACATGACATAGCCATATAAGTATAAGCAACGTATAAGCTTATACACCGTGTATGTATGAGTCGCATAAGTATGACCAGTGTGTATGTATATGCCACTGTAACATCCCAGAATTTCCAAGAATAACATTTTATATATTATTTATTTATGATGGAAAAGTTTACTTGAAGTAGTAGAGAATTAATAAAATAATAATACTAGTAATTATGAGATGGGCTTGTGTTGGGTTAAATAAATGTGGGTAATGGATTCGGATTAATAAGGAAGGAAGAAAGACCATGGGCTTAAGCCCATGACCCATAATATATAAACAATAATTGTCATTAATCCATCCATTTTTCACCCATTCCATACACCATCCAAAACACACACTTAAGCTCTCTCTCTTATTTCTCTCTTTCTCTAACCGAAACCAAGAAGAAGAAACGATCCCGACCCGAGATAATGATAGTATGATATTGTATGGATCCAAACCCGCTAGATCTAGTCGCGAAACGACGAGCCGATACCCTAAACCATTAAAGTCACGAGATCCGGATGGAATCGGGTATAACCCGATCAAAAGACGAGCTTAGGGGTCACCCTAGCTCAGATCTTGATCGAACGGGATGAAAAACGGTGTAAAATACGCTTTTCCGGCCACCGCACGTTTTTCTGTCATGATGGCGCCTAAAAGGCGGCATACGAGGTTGAAGGAATGTCAGAGAATGTTCTGACATTCTCTGACCTAACTCTAGAAAGAATGACGAATTAACCCCATTCGTTATGGAGAATTGACGAATGAGCTCTCATTCGTTAGGCTAGTTCGTTATGCCATTCGTTATGGAGAATTGAAGAATGAGCTCTCATTCGTTAGGCTGGTTCGCTATGCCAATTTGTTAGGAGAAAGTAACGAATGAGCTACATTATTTAGCCAATTCGTTACGAGGAAATGACGAATAAACCCTCATTCGTTAGAAGGTCCATTCGCTATGAAGGTTCATTCGTTATAATAGTCCATTCGTTAAGACATAACGAAGGAGCCTCCTTTGTTAACGAACTGGATAATGAATTAGACGTTGAAAGACTGACAGAAAGGTCCCCAGACTTAGAAGAAAATAAATTAATTACATAGAATCCCCTGGACTTTATTAATTAATGAAAGATACCTTAAAGTTAATGAATAACGATTAACTAACTGATTAAAGATTTATGAGTAAAATCGACTTCGACGCTTAGGATTAATCAAGCAAACAGTTAAGAATGGCTAGAACGGTATTTAATATTGTGTTTATTAAACAGTTAGTCGCGCACAACTAAAGAAAGGAATAACCATTAACGGTGAACGTAACCGAGTTCAGGTGAGTTTCTAGCCCCATTTCCTTGTTATGTTTTCGGGGCTGTGTGCATACTCAATGTGAATGTTAATACACTTAACTTAAGTGGTAAGTGTATGCTATATATGATATATGTGATAGAATGTATGAATGTAATGAACGGATACCTGTCGGTATGTGAACGATCTTCGGATATTGCACGTACCATCAAGGAGTATGATTGTTAGATAAATGATATGAAGAACGCCTAGAGTGTTCGTAAGCTATGATGTAATTAAAGTATATGTGAGGTATGTGTAAGCAGGTACATGAATGGTATGTGAGATCTACGTCAGACATAGTAAGTTAGGATGGAAAATCCCTCTAAACTACTATTGGACCAAGACTCGATATGTGATAGAGTAAATAAGGAATGTGAACCTTATTAGCGTTCCTTAAACTGATATTATATAATAGAGTATGCATTCCTTCTATGGGTTACCTTCTGTGGACAATATATACGGTTCCTTCTATAGATCAGGTATACGGCTCCTTCTATGGATAATATGTAGTGGTCCTTCTATGGAAAGTATATAGGGTCCCTTCTATGGGTGATGTTTAAGGATCCTTCTATGGATAATATCTAGGGATCCTTCTATGGATAGTTCATTTAGATCCTTATAAGGATGATATAAGTTGTTACTTCTATGATATTAGTAATTGTTCTTCTAATAGATATTATGCAATGGTCCTCTTACGGAAAATTATGAAGTGTCAGGAATGAAGTTCGGTTTAAGTATGAATATTCATCTTCGGATACATATACGTGAATATATTGTACGTTGCCTGATTAACTAGAACTCACTCAGCTTAGCTGATATTTTAGTATGCATGCAGGTAAATATGTTTAATGAGCTATCATGAGGATGGCACATGGCATGGATTGAACGGCTGGCATCTGAAGATGGAAGAAATGATGTTTTAAATATGATGTTTTATGTTATGTTTTAAAGAAAAGTTTGAATGTTTTGTAACGAATGATTGAAGTTAACGTTTCCGCGAAAGTTTTAATTAACTCTGATATTTAGAACTGTGTTTATGAGTAAATCCAACACCAAAGTAGGACACCAGAACCGGGGCCTTACAACAACGTATAAGTGTGACCAGTGTGTATGCATATAAACATATATGTACGCATGCAGCGTATATGTATGCATGTAACGTGTATGTATGTGGACGTGTATGTATGACTTATACGCTAGATGTACTTATGTGCTGGAAAGAGGACTTAAACGCCAGATTTACTTATGCGTTGGAAGGAGAACTTATATGCAAATAGAACTTATACGTAAATGATAAACTTATATGCTTTAATGATTTAATAAAATAAACGAAATATAGACAGAGTATACGTACGTAAACAATAGACATGGACTTAAACGATATATGAGCTAAAGATAAGTAAATAATTAATAATGAAAGGTAACGTTTAAAATGAAGATTTGATTTGATTAATTAATTTAACCCCAGTCAGGGGCTCTGCCCCTTGGACCCGGCTAGAGGCTTCCGCCTCCTAGAACCCCGCTGCCCCCGGACCCCCGTAGATAGGGGTTACAATAACTTAGAAGTATGGTATAGCTAGAAGTAGTTAATTGATACTATAATTGTTACACAGTTAGCCGTGTACAGCTAAAGAGGGGTATTACTGTAAATTTGGAAAGGAATCGTTTACAGGTGAGTTTCTAACCCCATTTCCTTGTCATGTTTTCGGGGCTGTGTGCATACTCGATGTGATCAGTTAATACACTTACCTTAAATGGTAAGTGTATGCCATGTATGATTTATGTGATAGTTATTAAGGTTATGAATGAATGCTTGTTAGTACGTGAATGATCTTTGGATATTGCACGTATTGCCGAGGAAGGTAATCGTTAGAAGATGTGATTGTTTTATAAAGTATGTATGAATGATTTAGCAGGGTATGTATTAAATTGCATAAATGATAGTATGAATAAATATATGAAGATTTGAGGAGGAACCATACCCTTATAATATATGAGAGGATAAGGACCAGACCCTCATAATATCTAAGAGGATAGGGACCAGACCCATATAATATTTGAGAGGTTAGGGACCAGACCCTTATAATATCTGAGAGGTTATACGGTAAAAGGCTCTTTAAAACATATAAGTATGTAAAGTATGATTAAATAAAAATGTATGAACGTAAGAAAGAGAAAAAGAAAGAAGGTATATACTTATGTATGTATAAAAGAAAGAATGAACATGTAAAGTAACTAATATGTATCTTCGGATACGTATAATTAATTATGTGAATGTATTGTATGTTGCCTGTTTTAACTAGAACTCACTCAGCGTAGCTGTAACGATTCCGACTAAACCAGGTATACCCTAACCGGTAGACGTTAGTTACGTCATATGTAATGTCGAGTACATGAGTTACCATGGTAATTATATGAGAATACATGGTTCATTGTATTGATTGTACGTGAATATATAATTCACCGTATTGAATATGCGATCAAACGATCGATAGTTATTGAAACCCGAATGAATCGAGGGTTCAATTATAGACGAGATATATGATATTTAGTGATGTTACGAAGTATTAAAGCTTCGGGATAAGTGGATTAAAGCGCAGAAAAAGAATTTCGATTTAAGGGTACGTCGGTACGTTAAAGGAAACCTTTATTACCAAACCGAGCAAGAGACGATTGATCAAGCCGAAAAAGATGCACAATTATTAATACTATGATGTTTTAAGTTAATAAATGTCATGGTTTAAGTTTTTAAATCGGTTTTATATAAATTTTATTTTTAAGCCGAAAAAACGACCGTTTTAGCCTCGTTTTAAGCCGAATTAAACGTTTAACCGAAAAACGAACTGAACCAGATTATTCAAAACATTATCCGGATTACGAGTGTCCGAATATGTGGCCACAAATGAAGATGTGGGTCCCCACCCCACCCTCCAAAGGTCCGATCGGACCACATCTCCCCACACTTCATTTCATTTTCTTTTTTTTTACAAACATAATCCAACAAACCACCAATTCTCTCAAGTTCTTGAACCAAAACCCGAGACCCTAGCAAGAAAAACCAAGGTAAAGTCGTGTATGTACGTGTTTATGTTAGTTTCATGAGTTTTCTTTCAAGAAAATGAGGTTTCCAAGTGAAAAAGGGTGAAAACCCGAGATGGAACCGATTCTTGCACGATCAAGTGATGTATACGGGTTATACAAGGGATCTTGGTCCAAGAAAGGAGTTAAACGAATCAAAAACGAATTTTTACGGTTAAATCTTTGTTTTAGTATCATAACCGTAACCATGAAAGAAATGGCTTGATCGTGAGTGTAACTTGCTTGGTATTGTGGTATGTTGTTTGTAGGCTCTGTATTTAGTGGTAGATAAGGCGGAAAGATGAGTTTGTAGCTTGTAGTGGCGGAAAACGAAAGGTATATTCGGTTATGTTCGGTTTTGGGAAATTTGGACAGATTGTTGATGCTTTAGAGTTAAGTCATGAAATTTTACAGAGGTGTTAAACACATGAAAATACGAGTTCTGTGAATTTTTGGTAATTTTTGGATAAAGGATGAATATTTGGTGAATTTAATGCTCGGTTTTGGCCAAAAATGGTGAAAAATAGTTAAATATCATGAAAAATTCTGGAAATTGCAGATAAGCTTTCCATATCATGTATAAGTCACACACAAAATTTGAGGTCTGTTGGAAAAGTCTAAGTAGGCTTTTCGGTTAAACAAGTTCTAGGGATTTCTAGCTTGGTTTTAGTAAAAGGGGCATGTAAAAGAAGATTTTGGTTCTGGAAACATTACAGGGGACTATGTGGATGGCAGGGGACATCCAGGAAAAATTTGGGATTTTTCTAAGATCGTTTGGTATTTACGACATATTTAGTGTTTAAATGGTGTTTAAAAATAGATAAATAAATTTTAAATATAAGAATTAATTCTGAAAATATTTTTATAAAATTTCCCACTGTTAAAAAGTGATTTGTGCAAAATTTCAAGATCCGAGAGTAAACGGATAATAAATCGTGCTAATTATCAAACTTTTAAAGTTAAAACGCGTAAACCGGTGAAGTTCGCTTAAGCGAGCTGACTGGTGTATAAAAACCCTAAAAATGAACTATTTTCATATAAATGAGTTAAACAAGTAAAAATAAATCATCCGAAAATAATTCGGAGGATTTGAGTAATTTTAACCTATTTTAACAGTTTCCGGTACGCCAAAGACGGAAACGGGTCCCGCGGCCAATCGGGACGTCTAAGCTGAGCTATAATTTCACATCTTTAATTAAATTATCAGACAACCACTATTTCCGGGTCGTGTGTGACCAAACTCATTTTTGAAACATAAAAAAAAACGGATAACCGTGCTAGACACGCAAAACGAGAAAAAACGACTAATAGTAGCTGTGACCATGGAACTCTAAACGACATCACAATCTGAGTCCAGAGAAGTGTTTCTGGGTTACCCTTGCCCCCAGAACGGGTACAGTGCTGGGTTAACAGTGCCCCCAGATGTACCGGTTAACTTGGTTAAAGTTATATTAATAATAAGTGTATAGTAACGATCGTAGGGATCATATTACAAGTTTGACGTTTTAACTGATAATGATTGTTGTTACCTGCTTGCATGTGCTAAGGTGAGTTTCACGAGCCTCTTTTTCTGAATTGTTTTAAATATTTTCCCGGGACGGAAAGCATGTTACTATTGAAATGTTTAAATACATACTGAACGCATGGATTTGCGTGTATTTATAAATATTTGATTGTACGGGAATCGTACGGAGTGAGTACAGGACTGGGTTAACAGTGTCCCCAGGGGTTCCTAGAAGTGTTTCCGGGTTAACATTGCCCCCGGAGTGAGTACAGTACTGGGTTAACAGTGTCCCCAGGGGTTCCTAAAAGTGTTTCTGGGCTAACATTGTCCCCGGAGTGAGTACAGTACTGGGTTAACAGTGTCCCCAGATAATATTATATTATGATATGGATTTATCATGGTTTACTAAAATTGTGAAACTCACCAACTATTCGTAGTTGACCAGTTTTCTCACATGCTTTTCAGGTACAATTTAGATGAAGTGATTGCTTACGTGCTAAGTGCTTGATGTGTGTAAGATTTGTGTGCGGGATGTTAGGATACATTATAACAGATAGAAGTATGAATCGTATTGTATGATGTGTGTATCACCTAGACGGTAATGAAAGATGAGATAATGTAATTTTGAAGTATATTAATGCATTCAGTTTTCTTTATAAACAATGTAGTTGATATCAGAGGTGTCTGTCGCATCCCGTTTACGTTTCCGCTGCGGTTGCGGGGTGTTACAGAACTTGGTATCAGAGCCATTGGTTATAAAAGAATTAGGATGTCTTTAAAAGATACCTAAAATATAACCAGTAGCTCAATTATTATAGGATCTGAATATCAACTAATAATTTATAGTGACGAGGTCTGGATGAACTTGGATGGATAAGTGAGTTGTTATGGTCCGGAACATAATAACAGACTTGTCCGCACGAGGGAATTCAGGGGAAGTCACGGGGTACATTAATAGGTAAAAATGGCAACATATGTGTAAAGTATATAATATTATTTATGTGTGCTAATGTGTGTATATATATATATGTGCATATCTTGTGGGTACATGTATTGAGAAATGGGACCCGGATAAGGAACCGGGGGATGAAATAATAAAAGTACCGAGGATGCCGAAATTTCTAAGAGCATCGGTTGATGATGAGTCTGACTTATCGGGTCATAATTATGATAGTACCAAGTTAGATCTCCCGTTTGACATTAACCAGAAATATCTAGTAACCGTCACTCCCAACCAAAATTGATGAATCCCTTACCCTACCAACACCGGTACCGTATATCCTAATAACCCCAGATGTTCACCCGAACCGTCGACCCTCACGTACGGACGGATCCGTACCTGAACCCATTCTTATTCCATTAAGGTAAATAAATAAATAAAATAATAGTAATAATAAATTTGATAATAAATCAGCAAATAAAAATAATATATAGAAATATATATGTATTTCTCACTCTCAAACATATGAGTCATACCACCTCCAGATCGAGAATTACCGATTTCAACGAACCTAGAACGCCTGAGGACATTGACTGAGCAAGTGATAGAGATTCCCATAATAGTAATTAATAATATTTGAAGGCAACCCATGTTGCGCGATTACCTTGAACCTTGCAACTCCCTATGTTATCCTTATATCCGTTAGATGCCTACGCCCATGTATGCTCGAATAGAATGATTACCCATACACAAAGAGGTGTTGGAGTCATTATAGCATAGTTGGTTGTTCGTTCGTAGATGGTATACCGTGTATGCCAGATATACAAATAGACACGGATATTATAACTCCGTGGTACGTAATCGTTTGGTACTCACGGTGAGCATGTATCGGTTATGATGACATGCAGAAGGATATTGAAATCAAGCCTGTTAAACATTAATCTTTGTTGAGAAAGATCTATACGTCGGTTGGTGACAAGGATTATGAAACATATTTGAACGTTAACCGACGTCAGGTTAAGTCCATATGTTATTATATTTGTGGGACATATATATTAGATACTGATATGTGTAATATGTATGATAATATTTGGTGTGTATGTGTACCTGCTGTCATGATTGAGCTGGTAACGAGTTATACGGTGAGATTAGTATTGATTACTGCGTACGGGATGAGTACGGCAGAATGACATAAAAAGAGTAACTCCAATGATGGAGATTGATATGATTCAGTTGATTGCTCAAAGATAGCAGATGATGATACCGAATGTCGTATCATAGGTCACTGCTAGTGTTGATGCAAATGTGATCGCAAGATTGTAGATCGAGCAATCACATGAATATGAATATTTCAATTCTTGGTGGTATTACTAAAAGTGATAATGTTCCACCGAATACTATTATGACTACAAGTATTAGTTATAAACTAAACATGAATAGTAGTCGTAATGAATTAGATCCTGTATGAAGGATATGTCTGTTGATTGTGTTAAGGAAATTATTAATAGTTTACTGATGGTAAAGGGAGGAATAGATTAGCGAGTGGATAGAAAAGATCGAAATGGTAAAGGATATTGGTATGAGTCTAGAACATTGTGTAGTGAAATATGCTACAGATATGTTGGTAGATTATGTTGTATCGTGATGGAACACGATTGTACAAAATTATAGTTAGAAAATTGTTACTCAGATGTTATGGTCGGAATTTAAAATTCTTGGGCTAGAACACTTTTATTCGAGTAATTAAGTTCAGAGATTGGAAACTTAGCTATGAAAGGTAGAAATGTTGTGTGCTGATCACTTGGAACACGCTAATCGTTTGAAGGAATTGTCATGTCTGGTAACATGGCTAATTACTCCTGAAACTAAGCGAAGTGAGCGCAATATTGGGGACTAACTCCATCGATAAAGAGTATAGTCAATCCTGTAAAATATACAACCTTTGAAAGGGTTGTGTCGCAAGCCAGCATTGATATATTTTACTCTATGGGAAATGGACTGGAAGGACGTTAGGTGAGACGTCGAGTAATAAAGAAGAGAAATGATAAAGGTATAGTGCAAGATAGGCTTTGAATAAGTAGGTATGTCCTACAACCCAGAATTATACTAAGACTAGTTCTGGTGTGAAAACATGAACCACATGAAGGGTTCTTCCCTAACTGTGGAAAATATGGTTATCGGCAGGAAGAAGAATGTCGAGTGATAGTAGGCCACGGGTGTGGTAAAGATGGACGTAATGCCCCATTTGTAGAACCAATTGAAGCCATGTGAACCGGCAACCCCAACCCATTCATGTACAACCACTCCGAACCCAACAACTTCAATAACAATCCATCCGAAGAAATCAAATTATGCCAAACAGTTGTACTTGCTATGAATGTGGTAGTACAGAACATTTCAAGAGAGATTGCCCAAAGTTGAACCAAGGTGTCGTGGAAGATGAACCTCATGACAAGCATCAACCTCTGATCAAGCAAGGAGCCGTGCTTTTGTGAGTAATTCAAATAAAGCACGTCATGATCCAAAAGTGGTATTAAGTACGTTGTAGTTTTAAATCAATAGGCTTCAGTGATATTTTTACGGTCGTCGATAGAAGTTAGTTCCTGCTAACCTCCTACCCTTTGGAAAGATACCGATTAGTGAAACTATAGAACCCTATACTGTAGAATCGCTAACGGTAAATCCCTAATGGTTAACTAAATTGTACGGAATTGTCCTATTATTCTGAACGATTAACCTTTCCTTATTGACCTACGACCAGTAAAGCAAAGAAGTTTTGACGTAATAGTTAGCATGGATTGGCTAACTCAACATGAAGCAGAAATCAAATATGAAAATAAGATGATTAGAAGCTCTCTTTCGGACGATGAAGCGATTAAATACAGAGAAAAGTGTACGGTATTATGTTGCCACTCAAATCTCATCTTGAGATGTTATAATATTTACGACAAGAAGACGTGGTGTATTTAACAAACGTGATTGCCAAAGTATTTAAAAGAAAACATATAGAAGATATCCCGGTGGTACGCAAATTTCCACAAGTTTTCCCAGAAGAACTCCCTGGATTACCGCCAACCCGACAGGTCGAATTCAGAATCGATTTAATGTCTCAAGCTGGCCCTGTTGCTAAAGCACCCTACCGACTTGCACCGTCCGAGATGCAAGAATTATCCAATCAGTTACAAGAATTGTTGGATAAGATTTTATACGACCTAGTTAGTCACCATGGGGTGCACCAGTTTTAATTGGGAAATGAAGGACGGAAGTGTTAGGATATGTGTTGATTAGGGAAAATTGAATAAAGTGACGATCAAGAATAGGTATTCACTTCTTCGAAGTAAATGATCTGTTTAACCAACTGCAAAGGGCGATTTATCTTTAGAAAATTTATCTTATATATAGTTATCACCAAATGAAAAATCCAAGAGGAGGACGTTGCAGCAACAGCGTTGCGGACTCGCTACGGCCATTATGAATTCTTATTCATGCCGTTCGGGTTAACAAATGCGCAGGCAGTATTCATGGAACTCATGAATCGAGTCTGTAAACCTTACTTTGACAAATTTTTCATAGCATTCATTGATGATATTTTGATATATTCGCAACGTAAAGAAGAGCACGAACGACGATTAAGGAAAATTGTGGAAGTGTTAAAACAAGAAGAGCTATACGCGAAGTTTTCAAAATGTGATTTTGAATAAAGAAGGCATAATCCCTTGGTCATGTTGTAAAGCAACAAAGATTTCACAAAGATCCAAATAAGATAGAAACCATTAAAATTGTGCCAAGCGCCGATTTTAAGTCTCCCCGATGGAGACGATGATTTTGTCGCGTATTGTGACGCATCGCGTAAAAGGTTAGGATGCGTGTTGACGCAGTATATTAAGGTTATAGCCTATGCTTCCCGACAGTTAAAAGTACACGAGTAAAATTACACTACTCACGACTTAGAACTGGGAGCGGTTATCTACGCACTTAAAATGTTGAGACATTGTCTCTACGATACGAAGTGCACCATCTTCACCGATCATAAAAGTTTGCAGCACATATTTGATCAGAAGGAACTGAATATGAGGCAACGAAGATGGGTCGAGTTGTTAAGCGATTATGACTGTGACATCCGTTATCACCCTGGCAAGGCTAACGTCGTAGCCGATGCCTTGAGTAAGAAAGATCGGGTTAAGCCATTGCGAGTGCGAGTGCTGGGGATGATAGTCCAGTCAAACCTTCGAACCTGATTCGAGTCGCTCAACGTGAGGCGTTGAAAGAGGAACAATTGGAAAAGAAGGAATCTTACGGCAATGAGGAAAATTTCGAACAGCGCGTGGACAAAATTCTCTACTTCAAAAATCGGGTTTGGATCCCGACCCTCCATGACCTTCGTGAATTAATCATTGACGAAGCGCATAGATCGAAATAATCCATACATCCGGGATCGGATTTGACTATTGATGATACGGATATCTGAAAGGATTTTTATTAATGGTCGAGTTTGGAGAAAGATATGGTTACGTGTGTAGGTGAATATTGAGTTATGCAAGAGATAAGGCTGCACACCGAAAACCCTAGGGAACGCCACAACGACAGAAAATTCGCCAATGATAGTGGAAATAAATTACAATGAATTCTTGCCTAAATTCCTGATGGTGAAATGGTATCTCGTCGTGGAGTGCCATTTTCAATTATCTCAGATCAAAATAGTCATCCTACTTCCATTATTGGAAGGCGGGGGAGGAAGCATCGAGAGCTTGAAGCTTTTTATGGGTGAAGTAATTATCACCAATTTGTTAAATTGAAAATGGGCGTCAATCAAGCCATAAGATTTGAATTGATTCGAGAAACAACCAATCGGATTTATAATATTTAAGACAAGTTGAAAACAGCGCGTGATTGGCAAAGGGTTTATGCCAACGTTCAAAGGAAACCATTGTCCCTGAATGAAGGTGACAAGGCATTTTAAGGCATCACCTTAGAGAGAGGTGATATGAGGTTTGGCAAAACCGAAAATAGCTTCTTAATAAATTGGACCCCATGAGAACTATCTCCATGGTTGGTCATTTAGTTTATCGATTAAAGTACTCTAGGGCTAAGTACTATACAGGATATTTTGCCATGTATACGGATTGAAAAGTGCCTAAGCGATGAGGCAACGAAAGTACTAGTAATAGAGGTACTCATAGAAGACATGCTTGATATCATAACTAATTCCGTAGAGATAGTAGACGGGAAAAACTAAACAGTTTGGACATACCAAGCTTTATTAATTAAGATTAAGTGGAATTCACAGCGAGGACCAGATTATACTTGGTAACGCGAGGGTGAATTCTGAAGGAAAAACCCCCCACCTTTCTCTCGAAAGGAGATAGAGGGCGTGTAAAATTTCGAGGACGAATTTCTTAATGGGGGAGAATGTAACGATTCCAACGAAACCAGGTATACCCTAACTGGTAAACGTTAGTTACGTCATATGTAATGTCGGGTACATGAGTTACCATGGTAATTATACGAGAATACATGGTTCATTGTATCGATTGTACGTGAATATATAATTCACCATATTGAATATGCGATCAAACGATCGATAGTTATTGAAACCCGAATGAATCGAGGGTTCAGTTATAGACGAGATATATGATATTTATTGATGTTACGAAGTATTAAAGCTTCGGGATAAGTGGATTAAAGCGCAGAAAAAGGATTTCGATTTAATGGTACGTCGGTACGTTAAACGAAACCTTTATTACCAAACCGAGCAAGAGACGATCGATCAAGCCGAAAAAGATGCACAATTATTAATACTATGATGTTTTAAGTTAATAAATGTCATGGTTTAAGTTTTTAAATCGGTTTTATATAAATTTTATTTTTAAGCTGAAAAACGACCGTTTTAGCCTCGTTTTAAGCCGAATTAAACGTTTAACCGAAAAACGAACTGAACCAGATTATCCAAAACATTATCCGGATTATGAGTATCCGAATATGTGGCCACAAATGAAGATGTGGGTCCCCACCCCACCCTCCAAAGGTCCGATCGGACCACATCTCCCCACACTTCATTTCATTTTCTTTTTTTTTACAAACATAATCCAACAAACCACCAATTCTCTCAAGTTCTTGAACCAAAACCCGAGACCCTAACAAGAAAAACCAAGGTAAAGATCGTGTATGTACGTGTTTATGTTCGTTTCATGAGTTTTCTTTCAAGAAAATGAGGTTTCCAAGTGAAAAAGGGTGAAAACCCGAGATGGAACCGATTCTTGCACGATCAAGTGATGTATACGGGTTATACAGGGGATCTTGGTCCAAGAAAGGAGTTAAACGAATCAAAAACGAATTTTTACGGTTAAATCTTTGTTTTAGTATCATAACCGTAACCATGAAAGAAATGGCTTGATCGTGAGTGTAACTTGCTTGGTATTGTGGTATGTTGTTTGTAGGCTCTGTATTTAGTGGTAGATAAGGCGGAAAGATGAGTTTGTAGCTTGTAGTGGCGGAAAACGAAAGGTATATTCGGTTATGTTCGATTTTGGGAAATTTGGACAGATTGTTGATGCTTTAGAATTAGGTCATGAAATTTTACAGAGGTGTTAAACACATGAAAATATGAGTTCTGTGAATTTTTGGTAATTTTTGGATAATAGATGAATATTTGGTGAATTTAATGCTCGGTTTTGGGCAAAAATGGTGAAAAATAGTTAAATATCATGAAAAATTCTGGAAAATTGCAGATAAGCTTTTCATATCATGTATAAGTCACACACAAAATTTGAGGTCTGTTGGAAAAGTCTAAGTAGGCTTTTCGGTTAAAAAAGTTCTAGGGATTTCTAGTTCGGTTTTAGAAAAAGGGGCATGTAAAAGAAGATTTTGGTTCTGGAAAAATTACAGGGGACTATGTTGATGGCAGGGGACATCCAGGAAAAATTTGGGATTTTTCTAAGATCTTTTCGTATTTACGACATATTTAGTGTTTAAATGGTGTTTAAAAATAGATAAATAAATTTTAAATATAAGAATTAATTCTGGAAATATTTTTATAAAATTTCCCACTGTTAAAAAGTGATTTGTGCAAAATTTCAAGATCCGAGAGTAAACGGATAATTAATCGTGCTAATTATCAAACTTTTAATGTTAAAACGCGTAAACCGGTGAAGTTCGCTTAAGCGAGCTGACTGGTGTATAAAAACCCTAAAAATGAACTATTTTCATATAAATGAGTTAAACAAGTAAAAATAAATCATCCGAAAATAATTCGGATGATTTGAGTAATTTTAACCTATTTTAACAGTTTCCGGTACGCCAAAGACGGAAAAGGGTCCCGCGGCCAATCGGGACGTCTAAGCCGAGCTATAATTTCACATCTTTAATTAAATTATCAGACAACCACTATTTTTGGGTCGTGTGTGACCAAACTCATTTTTGAAACTAAAAAAAAACGGATAACCGTGCTAGACACGCAAAACGAGAAAAAACTACTAATAGTAGTTGTGACCATGGAACTCTAAACGACATCACAATCTGAGTCCGGAGAAGTGTTTCTGGGTTACCCTTGCCCCCAGAACGGGTACAGTGCTGGGTTAACAGTGCCCCCAGATGTACCGGTTAACTTGGTTAAAGTTATATTAATAATAAGTGTATAGTAACGATCGTAGGGATCATATTACAGATTGGACGTGTTAACTGATAATGATTGTTGTTACCTGCTTGCATGTGCTAAGGTGAGTTTCACGAGCCCCTTTTTCTGAATTGTTTTAAATATTTTCCCGGGGCGGAAAGCATGTTACTATTGAAATGTTTAAATACATACTGAACGCATGGATTTGCGTGTATTTATAAATATTTGATTGTACGGGAATCGTACGGAGTGAGTACAGGACTGGGTTAATAGTGTCCCCAGGGGTTCCTAGAAGTGTTTCCGGGTTAACATTGCCCCCGGAGTGAGTACAGTACTGGGTTAAAAGTGTCCCCAGGGGTTCCTAAAAGTGTTTATGGGTTAACATTGTCCCCGGAGTGAGTACAGTACTAGGTTAACAGTGTCCCCAGATAATATTATATTATGATATGGATTTATCATGGTTTACTAAAATTGTGAAACTCACCAACTATTCGTAGTTGACCCGTTTTCTCACATGCTTTTCAGGTACAATTTAGATGAAGTGATTGCTTACGTGCTAAGTGCTTGATGTGTGTAAGATTTGTGTCCGGGATGTTAGGATACATTATAACAGATAGAATTATGAATCGTATTGTATGATGTGTGTATCACCTAGACGGTAATGAAAGATGAGATAATGTAATTTTGAAGTATATTAATGCATTCAGTTTTCTTTATAAACAATGTGGTTGATATCAGAGGTGTCTGTCGCATCATGTTTACGTTTCCGCTGCGGTTGCGGGGTGTTACAGTAGCTGACTTTGAGTATGCACGCAGATGAATAGATTGAAGCAGATGGCTTGAGATGGGGATACATGGCATGATCAGAAGGGACTGGCATCCAGAGAAGATTTTTCATGATGTTTTAATAAACTTATTTATGTTATGTTTTAAAGAAAAGTTTGAATGTTTTTTAACGAATGATTGAAGTTTTATTATTCCGTAAAAGTTTTTATTAACTCTGATATTTAGAACTATAAGTAAATACAACACCAAAGTCGGACACCGGTAACGGGGCTTTACATCAAAAAAATTTTAATAATACAAAGTACATAATTTACAAATAAGACAACAAGATAATTAATAACTCCAAATTTAACTAAGTCTTGATTAAAACTCTTTTAACTTACTTAATTCTTCACTAAGTCTTCACCAACTTGCATTAAATTCATATGATAACCTGCATATACATATAAAATAGAAATACTTTTGTCACACATGGTTGAGTGAGTAAAACACCAGTTAATTTGAATACAACATAATATATAAAAGAAAACGCAAACTATTCATGTGAGATAAACAATTAAGCCATAGCATTTAACAATCCAAAAAGATAATAAAGAAAGGGCTAAACTGTTGCCATGCGAATTGGGCATTGGTTACCAAAAATGAGTTGTCGGTGAAACCGTTGTCATGCGAATGGACGCCGACCACAACGACAGTGATTACGATGGATCTCTCCGAATGCGGTAAAATAAAGCAAATAATCAAATATCAAATTAGGCATCAACTGATATACACACAAGGATAACAGTTGTTAATGTGGATAATAATAACAATAATAATAATAATAATAATAATAATAATAATAATAATAATAAAGTACTGTAAATACGCATATGTCTTATTACTTACCTGATTAGATGAACAAAATATAAATGAGGATGTGAGAATGATAAACCCTTCGGGATTCACCCTCTAGGATTCCTAGTTATATAATATAATATAATATTATGAGTTATTGGTTAAACGATATAACATGATATATGAATTTAAGGTTTTAATGATTTGAGTTATGTTTAGTGATTAGAATGATTATTGATTACTCGATTGATTTCTATAATGATAATTATTATAGCAAAACCAATTTTATTGTTACCCGTTTTTTAAAGGAACGATTAATTTTATTAATTACAAAATACCATCCATTTTATACCGGCTAGAATAAATAATTAAACACTTTAAATAAATAAATTTTATATAAATATACTTGAAATAATAATATTTAACTAAATAATTAAACATACAAATTAAATAAAATGATTTGATTATATAATAACCGACATACAATATTTGAGTAATTGTGATATAAATATGTAAATACTTTAAATAAATAACAACAAAACCGCGTCCAAAGGGCTCGAACCCGCGCCCCTGGGAGGTTCCTTGAAACTGAACACACACACACCAGACCAGCTGACCTGGGGTGTCAGTTGGTAAGTTTATGGAAACAAATTATTAAATACTAACTCCCTTCTTTTATATTTTAGGTTAATCAAGGTTAGTGTTATTGTAATTGATTCAACGACGAACTAGAAACACCACTATATTACCTCAAATAGTTGCGGATTGATGGTAAAAAAGATTGAAACAGGGCCGACTTCATAATGCGATTAGGATCCATATTAACAGGCTATTACATTGTAATTAAGTGTTTGTGTCCTCATCGTCTGTTAATTAAAGTATATGACTGAAAGTACAAGCTTACTTGTGTTCTCATCGTCTGTTAAGTACAAGTATATGACTGAAAGTACAAGTATATGTGGAAACAAACCTGCTGTGAAATCAACTAGAGGGTGTAAAATCAATTTTTTGTTGTGATTCTATTATTCGTGTGTTCAAAACCGGCGGTTAAATTGATTAGAGAAGATAAATATCATAATTGTTTATGATAAACTAATCGATCTGGAATTTTGTTATTGAGTAATGATGATGTTGATGGTTTATTGCAATTTGGTCACACGGGGTATTCATTCTATTCTCATAAACTGGTGTTGATGTTCTGCGCACAAGGTGCTTGACAAATTGTCTCAATGAAGGTAATATTGTTGTTGTAAAATCGGAATGGTTTTGAACATTAGTAGCCAAAAAAGTTATGGAAGGGCCAAAAAATGTTGAAATAGTGCTAAAAGGGGCTGCAAAACTACATCAAATATATGTTAAGATTCATATCCTCAATTGATGAAAACAACAACTAAGGTACTATCACATTGCCTTAAAATGTTGTTGAAACAGAGCAGCAAAATAGCTACTGTACTGCTGCTAAAATGCAGCAAATTGGTCATTATTTAACATCATGCTAGTGATGAAATGTTGTTGAGTGAAGGTTCCCAGCCGGATTTACACAGGAGTATCTCGAACACAAAGGATGCGGAATCCCCTATGTATACGATTACGAGTGTACACGAATGAATGAATCAGAGACGTATGATAAACAAACACGTAAACAAAATGATTATATGTTATTAGCAACTCAGTAACAAAATGATTATATGTTATTAGCAACTCGTAACACTTAAGAAAAACCAGTGTGCTGAAGTTATGACCAAGACCCCAAAAACCTACGGAAAAGTTAGTTTAAATACAACGAGAACTTCGCCTAGCATCCCTAGGCGAAGTTGTCCCAACTTCGCCGTAGTAAACATCGCTTAAACAAAACCTATTACCAAGTTCGCCTAAGCCAAATACCAAAACATAACAAACATTATTTTGATTACAGACACGATAAACTAAAGACTAATGAACTACTGGCACACTGCACCAACAGACTCCCCCTTGGCAGTAGCTTCATTTCTCTTATAGCTTCGTCTTGCCTTGTAATTCAAAAAGCCATATCAATAATATTCAGGCATGCACACTTTGTCTCACACAAACCGAGACCACCCTTTGATATTTTCTCCCTTCGTCCTTCCATGCTGGTATATAAAAGATCTTCTTTTTGTTAAGTACCTGAAAATCAGCTTGAGACAAGTTAACCAGATGCATAGGATCATACACCGTCAAGATCCCTTATTCATCTTGATCTTCCATCACGACTTCAGCAGTCTCACAATCAACATACCACCATTTTATATCTTTCAGCACATTCTGAGGAATGACCTTCATCGGAATCTCTTTCAAACATCGAACAAGTTTGTACTTCATAATCATCTATGGTTTTACCATCCGCTCGCATTCCCTTTCAGATCCTCAATCAACTTACCCTTCTGAGGTTTTAGCAACTCAAACCTCTTCTCCTTGACCACTTCATTCCACACAATCTTCCCAATCCAACCAGCATATATATCACCACTCCTGTTAATTAACTTCAAACGAGCCAAGTCTTTTACTTCACACTCAGGCAATGTGTTGAACGATCCCAGCTTCTTTTCAAAATACTGAACCCCATCAAATCTTTTAACTACGAACACTCTGAGCTGATAATCATATGGCCAACAAATGATTCCCTTCTTTAATTCATTGTAGCCTTTGATATTGTAACTCCTTTTAAACATAGGAGGTACCTCTGGTTTCTTTGTTTCTACAAACCAGTGAACACACTCCTCTTTCCACTTAGGTTGTTCCTCCGAATCTGTCTCCCCACTTACACTTTCACCTTCGTTCAACGAATCTTGACTCACATCTGGAATATCATGTTCAATAGCATCTTCTGGTATCTCCCCTTCCTCCAGACCACTATTAACTTCAATTTGTTCACCGAGATTTTCGATCTCACTGTATGACAACACATCTTCAGTAACCTCAACCTCGTCATCAACTACTATAGCATCACCACACGCACTACCATTCGGAGCACTAGACTCCCTCTGAGATGTGGAAGCCCTAAGAGATTGTGAAGTTCTTGGCAGCTCACCACCTGCATCTTTTGATGCATTGGGATCATCGTCTTTGTCCTCCCTTCTTTTTATTCACAACTCATCTCCCTTGCAACTGCTCTCCCCATGAGATGCTAAGAACTTCTTTAAAGCATCAAAAAGTTTACCGTGTTCAACCAGGAGAGCCGAATGAAGTTGATTCTCAGTCACCAGTCGTTGAATTGCCTGAGTCTAAATGCCATTAATCCTTGATTGCTCAGCAACTATGCGTTCCAGAGCCATGATCGCTCGGAATCCGACAGAGTATAATCAAAAGCAAATGACATATGTGAAATATCCTGAGCATAGGGAAGAGGAATGCCCAAACTTACTGGAATCTCTTATGAAAATGGAGTAGAAACTGGTGGTGGAATAGTAACAGAAGACTCAAAAGTAGCCACCAGAGTAGACTCTACAAACATAGCAACAACCTCAGTTGGAGTAATTTACCGAGACGGTAAAGACACAATGGCCGGTGCTAACAAAGCCACCGTAGAAGACACCACGGATGGTTCTGACAAAGCCATCGTGGACACACTCGAAGTCATTGGTATAGAGGCAGAGGTAATCGGTACAAGAGAGACATGCCAGATAACCTTAAGGAGGCAAAGTGAACTACCCTTGAACTCTCACCAGCCCGAGCCTTCTTAGATCTACGAACCAAAGCATACATCTCATCTTCAAAATCAGATTCACAATCATCATCAGAACTCTTCTTACATTTTCCCTATATCTTTTCTTGAGCTGCCAGAATCCTTTGAGTCTTATCAACCTCATCTGAGGATGAATCAGATAAAGTCTCCTCAGAATCCTCAACTGAGAGAAGTGATGGACCAACTGAAACAACAACCGAGGAAACACGAACCCCAGACACATCAACCAAAGGAACTTGAATTTTAGAAACATCAACGGAGGACATATCAAAGAACTCGTGTCCTCCAAAAGCGACATCAAGATCTACATCTTCAACGGCAGATGTAATAGGAGCACTAGCTTGAACATATTGAACCACAGAAGGTGGTTGTGGAATATCAGCTGGAGCCGGAGTAGCTTCAAGAAATCCATTATTTGGTGGAGCAACATAAGCTGGATTTAAAAGAACCAAATAAAGATGTGTGTCTCGGCCGACGCTCTACATTGCTTCATGAGCTCGAAGTACGACATTGAGCAAAGATCCTTTTGTTCATACTATCCACAAACGAAATAGGACGACGTTGTTGTAGATTGGGAGCCACATGGATAAGAATCATCTGAAGAAATCTGGGATACATTAAGAACTGTTTCCTAGCCACCGCCCTTCGTTGATGATCAATTTCATAAAACACCATCTGACCAAATTTAGAGGGTTTATTGTATGTCAAAGCAGTCATTGCAAATTGCAGAGGTGCACCCATACCATCACTACCAGCTTTGCGACCAGACATGCAAACTATTAAAACATGCATAAAGAACCACCATTGATTAAGTAAGAACCCTTTGCGACATTGAGAATCTTCCAGAGGTCCTGAGTAACCCATGCGAAGAAAAGCACCATCTCGAAAAGTATCCGAATACTCAGTAGGACCCTGATCATCTATCGCAGAGCCGAACTACAAAGCTTCCCGTATTTGATCAGCTGAAAATTAGACAACCTGCTTACTAACCGTAGCACGCATAATCGGAGTCTCCACACGACAGTCATACTCCACCGTTCTCCAAAAATCTTCGATATTCGGCAAAGAGATAGGTAGTGTGGTGGAGATAGAATGAAAGATCCATGAGCGCAAGAGAAACCGAATAATCTCCGCGTAGTCTTCAGCTCCACGAGTATCAAGAACTAAAGTGACGTACATGTCGTGAGATGAGAAAATTTTCCTTTTATCACCGTCACCACCATCGCCACCTGTGCCACCAGCACCTACAACTTCTGCCAAAACTGCAATGTAAACAAAGTAAGTTAGAAAGACGTTTAATCAGCAGGTTAACTTTGCCCAGTAGGTTAATAGGCGAAGTTGATGTTCCAGCGAAGTTGAACATAAGGTGGTTAAGCTGCGAAGATAAGTAACAGGCGAAGTTATGTTAACTTCGCCTTCAACAATATCTTCGCCCTTTTTCGAATGCAAACAACAACAAACAGATGATCATGGAAGGTCCTATAAGGGCTGATTAAGGTCAAAAAATACTTGATATCGCATAAGCATGAACAATGTAAGAGTATTAAAGCCATTAAGGTTTTACTTGAAAAATCATAAAAATCAGCCTATCCAGGAAGAATCAACACAAACAATTACTAAATTATGAATCATCAGATAAGTGATCAAAAGTTGATTCGGTTAAGGTTGATTCGAAGGATAAGTTCGTCGTATGTGTTAGAAATAAGTTTGACTAATTATGACCTAAAAGGTGTTTATAAACCCTTTGGAAACCCTGGAGGCGAAGTTATCAACTTCGCTCCTAATATAACTTCGCCTAGGCGAAGTTAAAGTTAGCACATCCAAGAAAAACGTTTAAATTTTAGAACATAAATGAAAACGAGTAACCCGTGATTAAAAGGAAAACTAATTTAAAAGAAGTATAGAATATTTTTGTGGGTTCAAATTTCAGTCTTGAGAAAACCGTCGCGTTACGAAAATATCCGAACATGGAATCATATTGATTAAGGTGTTGTCACATGGATTCATGTTCAGCGTTATTATGACATTGAGAAACAGGTTGATAGCAGGTATATGAGACTTAGCATGACTATCATTGCGTCTGTGATACGAGTTAGGTTCAATTAGGCAAAGAACATAGATGGACATCACTCATGGATCTCTGATGCCTCCTATCTCTTCTCAAGGCGTATTTGGTTTTCCCCAGATCACCCGAATTTGACTCCAACCCCCTTGTGCTTGATCAAAAAGACTTTTGTAGCTAATAAGAAAACTTTTAAGCTTTAAGGTTGAACGTTGGACTTACAGGCCATCCGGACTTACACGCCTTTCATTCAGGGTGTGCAAAACAGATTCGATAGTCTTACCCTTGTAGTTCTAGTTTGACCCTTTAAACTTTTAAAATCAATATATATTGATACAATATAGTAGATACTACTCAAATTTTTTTTTATTTTTTAAGAACAAGAGCAAAATATTTTTGGAGATCAAGACACTAACGGGCTCGTGTATAAATGGGTAATTACTTTTCTGCCTATCATTCGGAGAGATGTAAGCGGAGACATGCATATTTGTTTCAAAATGATTCTCCAGAGTAAATTTAGCATATTTAGTTTGTATCACTTCAACTTTTACGCATCATAGAAAGCTACCATACAAATGAATGATTGTTCTAAAGCCTTTTAAGCTTAATAACTTCAACCGTTATGCACACAGAAGCAATTTACCTATCATTTTCCAAAGGTTGAATCGATTTTCATTTCAACAACAAACTTTGAAGCTTCTAAAAAGCCGTAGACTAAATAATTATATACTTCCCAGAGAAAAACAGAGAACAATAATTTGAAATTCAATCGCCCCGGTCACTTCTTAGTTCTCAGGTGAATGGCAATCCTGTATATCCACAGTTGGTTAACAGGACCAAGCACATATATAAATATGTGTCCCTCATACTTAGAGTATCCGACATAATTTTCAGCGAAGGAAATAAAGCAAAACACATCACAATCGCCGCAGATGCTTTCATTTTTTAGGTGAATGGCTATCATGTGAATCTACAAGTAGATAAGAGGACCAAATATATACAAGTATATGTCCTTCAAAATTAAGCAACTGACATTATTTTAAGCGAACGTGAAGTTTTTTAAACAAAAACAAAGAAAAGACACGGTTATTCGGGATTGATCATCCCATTTAACTTAATAAGGTTTTGAAAACGAGATTGGTCAAAAGCTTTTGAAAAAAGATCTGCAAAGTTATCCATAGAATCAATCTTTTCCAACATGATTAATTTCTTCTCAGCATAATCCCATATGAAATGATGACGAATGCTAATATGCTTAGTTTACTATGCTTTACGGGATTGTTAGTTACTGAGATAGCAGCAGTATTATCAATGCAAATAGGAGTGTGAGTGAAATTCAGACCATAATCTCTCATTTGTTGTTGTATCCACAAAACCTGGAAGCAGAAATTTGATGTTGCCATATATTCTACTTCACAAGTGGATATTGCAACTGAGGTCTGCTTCTTGCATTGCCAAGACACCAACCTCCCACCTAGGAACTGACAGCCACCGGTAGTCGGCTTCATATTCTAGTTACAACCCCCATAATCAGAGTCGGTGTATGCAAATAAATCCAGTTCACCTCCCTTTGGATACCATATACCCAGCTTAGGCTTTCCTTTGAGATACCGCAGAATCCTCTTCACTCCTTTCATGTTAGACTCCTTCGGATTAGTCTGAAAATGCGCACAAACACAAACTGCAAACATAATGTCAGGTCTAGAAGTAGTTAGATACATTAAAGAACCTATTATTGCACGGTATTAACTATTAACTGGGATCCACATCTTCATCACTATGAGAATCAGCACCCAGTTTGTGGTTAACGCAGATTGAAGTGTCATACGGAGCACTTTCTTCCATCTTGAATCGTTTGAGCACGTCATGAACATATTTGGTTTAATGAATAAGCATCTGATCCTTCTTCTGATCTACTTATAAACACAAAAAGAAGGTTAGTTGACCCATGGCACTCATCTCAAATATTTTCTTCATGGCCGCTTTAAACTCCTGACACATAGAAATCTTTGAGGCCCCGAAGATAATATCGTCCACATAGACCTGGACTAGAAGAAAATCCTTTCCATTCGACTTCACAAACAGTATACTGTCAATTTTCCCTCTCACAAAACCATTCTCCAGCAGGTAATCAGATAAAGTTGCATACCAAGCCTGTGGAGCTTGATGTAGACCGTATAATGCTTTGCTGAGTCTGTACACATGATCTGGAAAACCTGGAGGTTGCTAGACATATACCACTTCATCTACCTTTCCATTCAGAAATACACTCTTTACATCTAGTTGAAACACCTTCATCTCTTTGTGAGCGGTGAAGACCGAGAAAAGTTGAATAGCCTCTAGCCTGGCTACAGGAGCAAACTCCTCATTGTAGTCGATCCCTTCTTGCTGATTAAATCCCTTAACTACCAATCTTGCCTTGTTTCGGACGATTACCCCTTTCTCATCTCTTTTGCACTTAAACACCCACCTAGTGCCAATTGTATGCACATCTTGTGGCTTCTCAACCAAATGCCATACTTCTATTTTGTTAAAGTGAGCCAATTCTTTCTGCATGGCTTCGACCCAAGAGCTATCCTTCAATGCCATCTAATAGTTTTTCGGTTCTATTTGACAGATATAACATGTATAAAAACGTCCGTTCATAATACAAGTATCTTTGATGCTCACATAAACACACGTGTTTTCTTCCAAGCTTCCTCTGGTACGCACACCATCTGAAGGATTACCAATCACATTCTCCAGAGGGTGATCCTTGTGGATCCTTTTTGTTTGGACAGGAGCAACTACCAAGTCTTCACCAAGATTATGTGTGAGTTCATTGGTATGATGTTGATCATGAAACGGATTGATGAACTCTCCAGCATCTGAACCTGTAGATCTTTCTTCAACACTGAAGACTGTTGGTCTTTTATCTTCAACACTTGAGCTATGCGTGATGGCCTCTTCTTCATCAATTATCATCTGAGTGGTCATCCTTTCTTCCATATCTGTAAACTCATAAGAAGATAAATTAAAAGATTTAAACATTTTGTCATAATCAAAAACCTCATTTGGTCCCATGCTAGGCTTTGGTGGCTTGTAACTGGTCATGTCAGGGTTACAGACCACCTCAACCTTGTTGCTCGATAGATTAAAAACTCTTATGTTGGGAAATCCAACCACGTAACCGACAAGGATTCCTTCATCAGCCTTTTTACCAAATTTTGAATTAGTCTTTAATATCGAGCATGGGGACCCAAAAGGTTCGAGAACTTTCAGATTAGGCTTTCGACCATGCATTAATTCATAACAAGTTTTGTTAAATATTTTGACAATTAAAACACGATTAAGGATATAGCAAGTTGTAGCGACAGCTTCAGCCCAGAACACCACAGGAAGCTTAGCATCTGCCAGCATGGTCCTAGCTCCTTCAATTAGCGTCATATTCTTCATTTCAACCACTCCATTCTGTTGTAGAGTGTGTGGTGCACTGAACGGATGCTCTATCCCTTTCTGCAAATAAAGCATCTCCATTTGATAATTCTTGAACTCCGTGCCGTTATCACTTCTAATGAATTTGACCTTTCCTCCAATAATGTTTTCCACTTTGGTAATTAGATTAATCACCAAATGTACTGTCTCATCCTTAGTTTTCAGAAAATACACCCACGAGTATCAAGAGAAGTCATCAGTCACTACTAAGCAATAGGATGTCCCACCCAAACTTTTGACATTTATGGGACCAAAGAGATCCATGTGGAGAAGGTCCAAAGGTGTGACTATCGAATTAATCAGCTTGGAATGATGTGGCTTCTTGTGTTGTTTCCCTTTCTTGCATGACAAACATGTATCTTCAAAGTTAAAACTTTTCAATGGAACCCCTAACACCAATCCATTCTTTACAAAGTGATTCATCTTACACAGATGGATGTGTGCCAGTCTCCGGTGCCATAACTCAGATACAGATTATGTTGCTTTAGACAAAAGACATGATTCTTCTGTTGCTATCTTTGTAGACCTCATGTCCATCACATAGGTATTCTTCTCTCTTGGATCTTTCATGACAATCCAGCTTTCTGGAATCTTGAAACCAGGATAAAGCACTAAGGCTTCGTCCTTAGTAAAGTGCACGTTGTATTCTTTGTCACAAATTTGAGATACACTCAGAAGATTGTGTTTTAATTCTTCCACAAAATTGACTCTTTCCAACTTGATCCTTCTTTTAGTTACCGTACCAATGCATGAAATTCTTCCTCCACTTTCTCCTGCAAAACTTACTCTTCCTCCTTGTACAACCTTCCAATCTAGTAACAATTTCTTGTTACCCGTCATGTTCCGGGAACAACCATTGTCGACAACCCACCTGTTGTTCACAGTCCTTTCAGACTGTTCCTGCACATTTAAAGAAAATAATTAAAATCAGGGGACCCAAGACCTCCTGGTCTTGGGTTGTTCAAACTTGCTAAACGACATCCTACTAGCTGGTTGTCTAGAGTTCTATTGAGGAGTCCTGACATTTGGTTTGAAAGGAAGATTTCTACAGAATCGATTATTAGACCAGCCAAAAAGCCCTTAATTTTTAGTATTAAAAATTTTGGATGACTCAGAGTTACGGGTTTTATGGTTAACGGGGAAAAAACGAGATTGATTTCTTTGAAATCTAGGATTTATCCTAGGTTTGGTGTTAGTGGAATTGACACTTGTTCTTACACCAGTTTTAGGTTTCGTTTTGTTCTCAGTATTGTTTGGTCTCATACTCTTTGTTTTCTTCCTTTTCAAGGGACAAATACTGGTAACATGTCCCTTGATATGGCATCTAAAGCAACTCTTATTCAAATTACTTATGATCATCTGAACATCCTTCTCAGGAGTCACTTCAGAAGATGAAGTTGGTTTACTAACATTTAGTTCCATGTAAGGGGGAATGAATGGGTTTAAAGAAGATTTATTATGACTAAAAGTAACATTCGACTCCCTTTCCTGTAACCCAACTTCATCATTCATTTTACCAGAGTTGACAGACCAACTAGACTGCGATTCTTGATCAATAACTGAAGAATTTGTCTGAGCAGATGTGTTAACGTCTCTGTCTACTTCTTCAAGGTTGACAGCGTTAATGAAAATTTTGTTTAATTCAACCTCAACGGGTGCGGCAGATTTGTCCAAATTTATGGTACCCGTTGTGGTTTGATTTGTCTGAACACAAACAGGTCGCTGATTACTAGGATTATAAGTATAGTTATTAGTAAAAGATGGTGGAACCTCAGAGAATCCAATTCCCTTTTTATTGTTCGGAGAACGTTGAACACTCAGGACATGATTTAGAATCATGGAAGAGTTCCTAAGATGTTCAAGTTTTCTATAAAGTTCCACCACTTTCACTTGGTAATCAGCTAACTGTTTGTCTCTTTCAGCTATAAGTTTGGTCTTTTCTTCTACTACCTCATAACTTAAATCAAGTACTTGTATTTTCTCAGCTATGGTAGCCTTAAGGCTTCTAATGTCCTCTTCACCTGCTTTTATTTTTACACAATAACTGTTTTCTTTTTTCTTTAAATAGTGGTGTTCTTCTTTTAAGCAGTTAATTGTCCAGACAATTTCTCACATTGTTCACCATGGAATTCAGAACATACCTCTAAGAGATGGTCATTCATTTCAGCCGTGTAAGCTTGGTCCTCCACTGTTTCTTTTTCATATCTTCCAGACACAATGTTCACCAGATTAGCTTGTTCAACCACTTCTTCTACCTGAATGTTCCAATTATAACCACCATCTTGTTGATACACCATGGCTCTCATCTCAGTTCCATTTCAATTCTGATGAGTAGACCTATTCTGACTCCTTTCAACCCTCTCATTAGTACATTCTCTTGCAAAGTGTCCATTTTGTTGGCAATTGTAACATCGAACTTTGGACTTGTCAAACCCCTGTCTCGCTCCCACGAACTTTCTCCATGTCTTCTTCATAAACCTTTTCACCCTTCTCACTATCATAGCCATTTGCCATTAAAGATCCATCTCCTCCATATCATTAGCGTCAATTTAATCATAGTCCTCATCTAAAGTTGCAGGGTCAACTATCTTTCCTTTGATGTAGTTCTCATAAGAAGCAATGAAAGAAGGATAAAATGCACATTGTTGTTCAACGGATTTTACACTCATAGGCATCTTTGAATGGTTCACACTTGGAGAATTTGTAGAAGAGTTACCTACTAAAGATTGAGGTTTTGAGAAAGCACTTCCACCAGTAACAAAGCATATATCTCCATCCATGTTCATCATCACATGACCGTCTTGAGTTGAGTTTGTTTGGCTACCTGAGTAATAAGCAGCCAATGCTCCCTTAGAGCTTGAATTTGGAAAACCTTTTTCACCATACATTCCCGATTCCTGAACCTAATTAGTAGACATCTCCTTCCTTATCATATTAAGCTCATAGGTATGTAACTTGTTGACTACTTTTTCTAAATCAAAATTTTCATAATCTTTGTCTTCTTTCACAGTGTACATCTCCCATTTGTGTGGAAGAGCATTCAGAAGCTTTTCTACTATTTCACTCTCAGTATACTCTATGGAGTAGTTATCCAACTCAGTCATCAAATGGTAGTATCTTGTGATGATGTCATCAAGTGATTCATTTTTGAAGTACTTGAAGACTGAGAATTGAGTTTTATGTAGTTTTGTCTTTGAGTTCTGTATGCCCACATTTCCTTCAAAGCGATTTTCCAATGCTTCCCACAATTCTTTCACAAACTTATACTTTCTGAACGTATGAAGAATCTCTTGAGGCAGTGCCATAGTTATGGAGGTTAAGACTTTACTTCCAGCTTCATACATCTTCTTTTCATCATCCTCCATCTTATTATATTTATTTAGTTGTTCCCGTCCTTCAAATTCTATTGTTGGAGGAATATAACCATCCTAAATACATACCCATATCTTTGCAACCTGGTACTCCACATACAGCTCAAATCTATCTTTCCAAGCAACAAAGTCTGTACCTTTAAGAAGCTTTGGAGCTTTAGGGGCTGAACCAGCCTTGATCTCCATCTTTACCAGATTAGAGTTATTTATCGACATCATGTTCAATTGAAATGAAAAATATAATTCTCTAAACATTGCTCTGTGAACAGTAGAGGACAAAGTTAATTTAACTTCGCCTTTAAGTTAACTTCGCTTAGGACAAAGTCTCCCTCAACTTCACTTATTGTTAACTTCGCAAAAAACCTTATATCTTCACTTAAACCCTAAAATTTTAAACGGCAACTTCGCCTAGCTTTATGGATTTTTTTGGATTTTGATTTTGTACAATTCTCTCTTTATGGTCAGATTATAGGGTTGAAGAGTGAACGGAAATGGCTGCAAAGAATAAAAACGGTGGTTTTTACATGTAAAAAGACGCTAAAAGGATGGACGGAAGGATTGTTAACACTCGTGTGATAATCCCGAACCACACAATCGAGAGCTAATCTCCGATACCAATTGAAGGTTCCCAGCCGGATCTACATAGGAGTATCTTGAACACAAAGCGTGTGGAATTCCCTGTGTATATGATTATGAGTGTACAAGAATGAATGAATCAAAGACGTATGATAAACAAACACGTAAACAAAATTCTTATATGTTATTAGCAACCCAGTGCTCGTAACACTTAAGAAAAACCAGTGTTCTGAATTTATGACCAAGACCCCAAAAACCTACGGCAAAGTTAGTTTAAATACCACGGCAACTTCGCCTAGCATCCTTAAGCGAAGGTGTCCTAACTTCACTGTAGTTAACGTCTCTTAAACAAAACCTATTACCATGTTCGCCTAAACCAAATACCAAAACATTACAAACTGTACACATATTTAAAGTTTAGGGACTAAATAGCAAATATGATATTATAACCCAGATTCGTAACCCATTTATCAAACCCGAACCTGTGACACTCGTCAATTTCAGGTTAACTCCGTTAATCCGAACTCTGTTAATTCAAACTTAAGATCACACGAACTGTAACGCATATCTCATTACATTTAAATTAGGTTTTAAATGACTCTTGACAATCACTACACAAGTAGTCTTTCGGAATTTCACCGAAACACACACGAGTCGACTCAAACCGTTGGTGAACAAATAATAAATATAATAAACAAGTACTTGGTACAATATGATTTAGGTTGTGATAATATATGATTATATGTGACTAAGTGCTTTGTTTGTGCTAGAAATTGATTAACTAGAAGGTTAGGGGGTTAAATGTAACATAGTTAATATTATAATCAGATTATTACCCAACCCTAAGTCCCTCCCTTCCCTTGTACGATCGTTACCCCCTCCCTCTCTTCCTCTTGGCAGCCGTGAGCTACATACACACACGTACAATCTCTTTTCAAGCTGGTTTTGAAGGATTCAAGGTGCTAGATAGGTAATTAACATCCCCTCTAGCTATTCTAATGATTTAATTATGATATTGAGCATGTTAATCAAAACCCTAAATCTTGAAATTCATGATTGAAGATGAGTTAGGGTTTAATTATGTGTTTGTTGATGATTGCTAGTGAATTGATAACTAGTTATGTTGTGGTTGATTGCTAATTACATGTTTCTTGAAATTGAACTTTGAAGTAAAACCCTAATTGTGTGTGTAAAGTGAAATTTAGATGCATGGTTGGTGAATTATGCATCTAGAGGGTTGTATGTATGATTTATAGTTCATAGGTTAATGATATGTTGAGTTTTGATGAAAACTGATGCAGGACAGATTATTGAATTCGTGTTTAAATGACTGTAACTCGATGTTTATTACATGTTATGAAGTGATTTTTGATTCTATGATGTAGTAGGTCGAGTCTAGTTTCTAAAGAGTCCAAATTTGTAATATTTGGACGTTTAAAAGTTAGTTTTTATTATTTTACAAATCTGTTGTGCAAGTCTGATTCGGGAAGTCTGCTGGTAAGCTGTTTTGCGACTAAGATATCTCAAAAACGACAAGACCAAATGGGTTAGTTCTACTTCTGGAAGTTAATATTTTGAGTTAGGAATCTAACCCAATTGGTCTTGCATTAATTGGATTTGTCATTTAATGGTAATAACAAATAACATTCTGTTGCGCATGATAATGATTGCTGTTTGTTTACTGTGATGCTTTGATCATTGTGATAAAACCGTATATGATAAAAATATAATAAAACTATTTTTAGAAACCTAACTCAAGTTTTCTTCTATGATGATTTTTGTTGATTTATTTGACATGTTAGGATTTATTAAATAAAGTAATCTTGTCGAGTGTAAATCTGCCTGGACAATTTAGCTGCTGAATTACTTGAATTATCATGAAAAGTGCATAACTGATCGATGTTTGCTATGTTTTGACAAAATTGACCTTTTGGGGGTTATTTGCTAGTAATGAACGATGTTAATACTTGACACTTAAGTACTTGTTCACACGTGTAACTTATCACCAACGTGTTTGTCGAGTCGCACTTATTTCTCAAACGAAACACGAAGCGCATCTCATGCGTAAGTTGCATGTGTCGAGTCTAGGGACTCACTCGTACTTCAATACTTAGAAAATCTCGTTTTTGTTTTTAGAACACTAGTGAGGATTTTCTGTGACGCACACCTTTCTGGGTTCTTTTTGGTTATCTTCACAAACAGTGAGTTTCACGTCCCTTTTTTACTCTTTTTAAACGCTTTTATTTGGGAGAGATAACATATTCCAACGTTGTAGATTTTGTTTAATTTTTATATTTCACTTGTAAGGCTAAGTGGCAAACAAACCAACTAAAGTCCTTCATAACATCGAACCGGTTAATATTTGGATAAGAGCGAGTCACTGTTGAGTAGTACTACTGGGTTTGACAAACCCCACCCAACTCTAAACTCGACTGTAGGTCGAGTGGGTGTAATCTTGGCTAACACATTACCATGGTCATGGTTGACATGGTGGCAAGGCAATTGATAAACAGTCAGCTTCGGTGTCGAACACTTAGTAATACATGCTTGATAGGTTAGCTACCTATTGATATATAATTAACTTAACACTATCTGGTAACGCAAAATGTAAATGCAAATGCAAACACTTTATTTATATAAACTTGTGAACTCACCAGCCCTGTGTTGACACTTTTAGCATGTTATTCTCAGGTAGCCGAGGCAGGCGTGCGGTATAGGATTATGCATTCGCTAAACACCATCGCTTGAAAACTTCTTATAATTTTTATATTAATAACTTGGGTTTTTAAGTCATCCTGTGTGGCACAAACATTTTGGTTTACAAATTTACGCTTCCGCATTTTATTTAAGACTTAATGTCTTGTTGGCTTGAAAACTTTAAACATGCTGTTTGATTATAACTAATGATTCCGATCCTGTTAGTTAGTTCACATCCTCTGACGGTAAAACTCCGTTAGCGGATTTTGAGGGTGTGGCAGAACCCGTTTTCAAACCAAAATCATGACCCGAATAACGTTTCTTGTACCTTAATCTTTGTTATAACTTGGAATTGATCTCACAAGATTGTTGCTACGCGTATTTAG
This sequence comes from Bidens hawaiensis, assembly GCF_021521415.1. Lineage (NCBI taxonomy): Eukaryota > Viridiplantae > Streptophyta > Magnoliopsida > Asterales > Asteraceae > Bidens > Bidens hawaiensis. Next base: position 324,614 of record NW_027493250.1, read on the forward strand.
ACCTACACCGACAGCCTAATTTGGTATATAGGTTCGTTATTGATATGAATTACTTAAAATAAACAAACCATCCTATATTGCTTTCTTAAATTGATATGTAAACATCATAATAATACAATCAGATGTGTCTACACATTCCTGGTAATATCGCAAACAAAACGCATATACTTAATTACGTCACAAAGATCGTCTGATGGGTGTTCTTGAGCCGTTTAGAGCCGACGGGTTATTTGCGTCGTTCATGATCGAATCTGAATTGTATAAGGTAATTATTTATTGTAATAAGTTCGTTTGTAATCAATAATCTTTAACCCTAATGTAATTACAACAATCAATTTGCAGATTGTTCAATTGGGTTATATATGGTTGTTCAATTGGGTTATATATGGTTTATAGATTTGGGGGTTTTGTTCATCCTTGTTTATATCAATCTGTTACCGTTTATTTCGCAAATTGGCATGTTAGGGCAGCTGGTATTATGTCTGAGCTAGAACCTGGTGGTCGTGGGTTCGAATCCGACCACTAGGGTTGTTTTTTTTTTGTTTTTTTTTCTCTCTTTCTTATTTATTTATTTATTTTGAGCTGTTTTTGATTAATTATTATAAGTAGTTTTAATAAATGATAAATTTTGTTAATTATTAGATAAATATTATATTATTAAAACTGATATCTTGGAGTTACGTTTCTTGTCAAATTCCGTAAAAAAACTTTTGTTACGCATATATATAGTTATTTATATATGTATGTATATTTATATTTATAAGTATTGTAAATATATTTTAATAATAGTGGACCTTATTCTTTTTATTTAAACCCGACATTTTAATGCACGTTTCTCGTCGTTGAACGTCTTTATAAATTTGCTCATATTTATATTATATATATATATATATATATATATTGAATAAACTTATTTAATATATTTTTATTAAAATATTCAAACAAATTTTTTTCACATCTTACTACATATTATATCTAAATAATTACCCATCATTATTATGATTATTTATTTATATATTGTATTTTATTCATTCGGATAATTATACGTGTATTTTATATTAAATTTAGTTATCTAAATTATTGGTTTATAAAATTGGAATATATATTAATCAAGGTTAATTTTATAAATATAAATAGAATTCATTTAATAATAAATGAGAAACAATAATATTAATCTTTACAATAATAATTATTATAGAAATCCATCGATCAATCAATAACCATACTAATCCCAAACCTAACTTAATCGTATCGAAATCTTAATTCATCAAATTGTGTTATACCTTTTATAATTAATTCATGTTATATTATGTAACTAGGAATCCTTGTCAGTGAATCCCGAAGGGTTCATCATTCTCACATCACCACTTATAATTTCGTTCATCCGATCAGGTGAGTAATCATTCCCCTATTTTACTTGTTTTCAAATGTTTTGAGGACACTTGCGTATCATTTATCATAATGTTTATCTTATTATTTCTCAAACGCAAATTGTGATCTTTGTGCTGTGTATCAATTGAATGATTGTCTGTTACTTGCTATTTGCATACTTGCTTACTTGAATCGCATTTGGAGAGGTCCAACATAATCTCATCATAGTATGATCATACGACCGTCGTAGTGGCCGGAGCTCGATCGCATTGGCAATGGTTTCACCGACACCTCATTTTTGGTAACCAGTGCCCATTCACATGGCAACGGTTTAGCCTTTTCTTTATGGTTGATTGTTTATGTATTTGATATGGTTTAATTGGTTATGCTCACATATAACAGTTTTGCCTATTTTTATTCACTTATATCATTATATATTATTACCATTTTTGTTTGTGTCAAAACTGGTGATCTACTCACTCAACATGTGTTGTTGACAAATATGTATTTTGTACGCATTTGCAAGTTATAGATTGGATTGCTTATTGAACTGAAGCTCACGTAGTAATGACTTTAGGATAATAAACATATACAAGAATAGTTGGTTTTGTATTTGTAATTTCTTTATTTTGTTGTATTTAAATGTTGTTTGATAATAAACTAATTAATTAGATATTGTCGCTTTATAATTTCATGAAAGTACCTTGAGAGTTGTGGCAATCAGTTCGCGCCCCGACATTTCCGCCTTAGGTTGGGGTGTGACAGACAAAACGGCTACTTACAAAATTTAATACCTCTAGATTTTCTGAGTATCATTTCAAATATGAAGATTTCTTGTAATCATCATAAATTTGAAAATCCGAACATGTTTGGATATTTGAAATAGTTATATTGAGATAACCCGAAAGTACTAAAAATATGAGTTATAGATATCACTAACGTCTATTCAATCCTTGATCACCAACAGGAACATCTAATTATCTAACGAAGCTCGGGGAAGTTTAGGAACTATAGTTCATTTTAGAACTATTATTTCATCAACCACAAAAAGAAATAATCATATAAACAATTCAAACCTGAGCCGAACGCCCCCCCCCCCCCCCACCCCCGCGTTAAATTTATCACAAAGCACAAAAAGTAAGTCAGTCCACTTCAGCTACAGTTATTCTTGCTTCTAACCATAAATCAGGGGTTTGCTTAGATGGACTCCCAACATTTATATGAACAATCCTTATCTAAGGCACTATTAATGTCATTTTCAGATACAAAATTCATTTGTTGCTTTCGTGGTGTAACAGGCCCGTTGCTTATTTGTTTTAGAACTTTCTCGTCTTCTAGGCTAGCTGTCTAGGGCTCTCTGAATCTTAAAAGCCACATGAAACTAATATCATAAATAATAAATATGCATACATGCTACCATATATGAAAAGATAAATAAAAGTTGTTAGTGAAAGTCACCATACTTGTAATGGTAACTGGAGGTGAAATGATTGGTAGCTGCTCCTTTGCGGTATCTTTAACAAAGAAATTAACTTCAGCACAAAGCAATACAACCGTTGTTGACTTTAATCACGATATATCAAAATCCCAACTTAAAAGAAAGTGTGAAGTGTGCCTAGCTCATCATTTACTTACTAATAGTAGCAGGAGAATGTTGGAGGTAATTTTCAACTTAATAAGCCCGTCACGTGTACGGTTGGACCTGTAGGGCCCGTGGGATTCATTATTATGTAATGGGTTTATGGGATTACAATTAGTGTTTATTATATTTGGTAATGTTTTGGCTAGCAAGTTAGGTTAGTCTATATAAACCAAGTAATAGTTAGACATTAGAGTGTGGTGTGAGATGTAACCAAGTTAGGATTCATCTAGAGACACACACGAGATGTAACCGAGTTAGAGTTCATCTAGATGCAACCGAGTTAGGGTTCATCAAGAGTCAAACCAAGTTAGGGTTTGAGTTATTGTAATCAGTTTTTTGAGTTGATTTTCTGATTAATAAACAAGAGTTATTTGTTTATATTGTGTTTGATTATCGATTCGGGACTTGAGAGAATCTTCTTCACAGTGTTCTTTCTCCTAATCTCATTTCCATTTACAGCAATCTGGAATTAAAGAAACAGGTACTGGCTTCAAGAATCAAACAAACAAAAACCATAAAAGCACATTTATCGATAAGGCTTAAAAACTGGTGCCTATAGTTCTCTTTTGCCCATCAGTCCCTAGATCTTGCAAAGGTTGCGAATAAAACTAAATAAAGAAGGAAATTATACTTACCTGAACTTGCTCGATCATAGCGTTATTGAACTTGCCGGAATAGTTGTCACCACGTCGACAGAGGTGCGTCAAAATGAATGAAGCCGTCAGAGATGTAAGGGAGCTGGAGACAATGGAGAATAAAAACATCTAGGGTTTTTTTCCAAGATCTGCAAGAAGATCGAGTTCAAAATTTAAGAAAGAAGGCGCGATGTGCATATGAGGGTTTGAATTTTGAATCAACAACCCAAGGATATGGAAGATGCTGCTGTAGGATTCTGCTATACAAAGTTGTACAAGATGCATTAGAGGCTGTGATCTCTTAATTTAAGAGTTTTGTTATTTTGTCCTTTCTATATGTATTATGATATAGTGTGTGTGTGCGTGTGTGTATATATATATATATATATATATATATATTTATAGGGGAAATTTAACGTAAAAATAAAATTAACGTGCTAATTGTGAGAATCAAGTAGAGTAATTATATTTATATATACAAGTAGAGTAATTCTGTAATAACTTCATAGAGTAATTATGTAATTACTCTACTTGTACATATAATTTCTCTACTTTATTATCACAAATAGCACGTTAACTTTATTTGTATTTGATCCAAACTATATATATATACATAGGGAGGAGTTATTGTAAAAAAATGAGTGTGTCTAAAAAGTGTAGGAAGTAATCTAAATGGTAGGATCTTGGTAATCAGTGGCTTAAATTGAAAGTAGTAATTATGAAAGGAGTGTTTTATTTTATAGACTAAAATTGATGTGTTAAAGGGTATTTTTGTCATACATTAATTGGTAACATGTAGATTGTCAAACTAATAAATTTGGAAGGTCCTATTTGTATGCAAATTATCTCTGAACTTCCATAATATGCTCAACCAATTAGTATATGTTAATTATGCAAACAAAATCACACGCCAAACAAGTTTATTTTATAAAATATTCCATCGTCAAACAAACGTCAAAACTATTCAAACACCAAAACGAAGATCAATAATAGGCTATAATCAACACGAATTCGGAGCATAAAAAGGTGAGTTATTTTCAATTATACAATAACCGTTAACTTTCCATCGTGTTTTTGATAACAATAGTCGATTAACGAACCGGTGAGTCTGATTGATTGTAATTGAATGTGCAGTAACATCAATAATGGAGAAGAAGTAGTCTACTTTGAAAGCTCGTTCCGCCATCAATAAGGTTCAAGGTGTGTTTTTTTAGTTAATTGATGTGTTCGTAAACCCCCCAAAATCAAGGGTTTTTTTAAGATTTTCAGCTTTATGTTTTTTTAGATTTTCAGTTCATTGATGGTGTGTTAGATTTTAAGCTTCAATGTGTGTTATTGTTCTTCAGTTCATTTCCGGTGTGTTATTGTTCTTCAGTCTTTGATAGAGGTTGTGTGTTTTAAGGGTTGTTTTAAGTTGCAGTTGAAAGGTGTGTTTATTAATTGATAATTGCTGTTACAAGGTGATTTTTTTGTGTGTTGTACGGGTTGTAATTAAGGTTGGTTTAAGGGTATACGCGATAGGTTGTTTGTGTATGGGGTCGGGTTAAATTATTGTTAGTTTCTTGTAAACGGGGGTGTGTTTAATGACTGGTTAATTGATGTTTGAAGTTGTCAAATATGGTAGGTTATTATGTAGTTAGTTGGTTTGTCAAATTGTTTGTGAATATCTTTGTTGGGTTGTTATTAACAAAATATGTGTCAGTTTGCAAGTTCGGTGTTGGATTTACTCATAAACACAGTTCTACAAATCAGAGTTAATTAAAACTTTCGCGGAATAATATAAAACATCAATCATTCGTTACATATATCCATAATTTGTCTTTCAAAACATAACGTAAATCATAACATTCAAAAGATCATGACAATCTTCGGATGCCAGCCTCTTCAATCCTACCATGTGTCCATCTCAAACTAGATGTCTCAATCTGTTAACCTGCGTGCATACTAAAAGTCAGCTACGCTGAGTGAGTTCTAGTTAATCACATAACTTACTTTACATACACATACACGTGCCCGTATGTACGCATTACATACTTAACCTTCCATCAATCTTTCATACACAAACATATCTAACCTTACTATAAAGAGCATTCGCCAAAACATACCTCGGATATTATTAGGGTCCGGTACCCTCCATCCTCGGATATTATTAGGGTCCGGTGCCCTCCAGCCTCGGATATTATTAGGGTCCGGTGCCCTCCATCCTCGGATATTATTAGGGTCCGGTACCCTTCATCCTCGGATATTATTAGGGTCTGGTACCCTTTCTTCCATACCTTTTTAACATACTTTTCTATATACATAATCGTAAGTTTCATACATACATCATTCATTCTTCATCTTACAACATACATATAACATCAACCATTTCCTGGCAATACATGAAATTCCGAAGATCGTTCATGTATCGACAAGAAACCATTCATACATTTCACATAATACATATATGGCATACACTTATCACTTAGGATAAGTGTATTAACTAATCACATTAAGTATGCACACATCCCCGAAAACATAACAAGGAATGGGGCTAGAAACTCACCTGAAGTCCGTTACGTTCACCGTTAATAGTTATTCCTTTCTTCAGTTGGGCACGGCTAACTGTATAATAATTATATGTATCAATTAACTATTACTACCCATATCGTATTTCTATCTTTATACAACCCACAACGAACGGGGGTCCGGGGGCAGCGCCCCTGGCAGCGGGGTCTAGGGGCGACAGCCCCTAGCAGGGTCCAAGGGGCAGAGCCCCCTGGCTCGGGTCGAGCTGACGAACTGGCTTATCCTACTTCTAACGAACTGGATTATCAAACTTCTAATTCGTTACTGGTTCTTAACGAACTGGCTTATCCTAGCGAACTGGTTCTTATAACGAATTGAACCCTTTAATGAACTGGACTCCTTAACGAATCAGTCCATAGCGCGAACCAGTCCATATAAAGAATTAGCCCATCTAATTCGTTATCTCTTCTAACGAACTGGCTATAATGAATCCAGGGTGATTCGTCATCCTTTCCCCTTAACGAATTGAACACGAACTGTAGCTAGTTCGTTAAGTTCCCATAGACGAATCAGCTAGCGAATCACCTTTAATTCGTTAAATTTCTGTTAGCGAACTAGGGTTAGGTCAGGGAATGTCAGAACATTCTCTGACATTCCTTAACCTCGTACCACTTTTCCGGCGCCGCCTTTCTGGCGCAGCCATTGCCGGAAAGTCGGGATTTCGCCGGAAAAACGAGTTTTAACTCGTTTTTCACCGTTTTTCGCCCCGTTCAATCCAGATCTGAGCTAGGGTGATCCCTAAGCCCATCTTATGTTCGGTTTATACCCGATTCCATCCGGATCTCGTGACTTAAACGGTTTAACGATGTCGGCTCGTCATTTCGTGACTATATCTAACTGGTTAAGCTCATACAATATTAAACTATCATTACCTCGGGTCGGTGCTCGGTTTCCTTCTTGGTTTCGGCTAGAGAAAAGGGAAGAACTAGAGAGAGGTCTTAAGTGTGTGTTTTGGGTGGTGTATGGAATATGTGTGAATGAGGATTAAATGAGTGATTAATGGTTTATATATTTAGGGATCATGGGCTCAAGCCCATGGACTCTCCTTCTTTCTTTCATAACCCAAGTCCATAACCCATACCCATTTACCCAACACTAGCCCGACTCGTATTATATTTATCTAAACCGATAACGACCCATTATAAATAGACGAAATTTATATTATTCTTATAACCAAAAGTAAGATGTTACAAGTCTTCCCTCCTTAAAGAGGTTTCATCCCCGAAACCTAACTATTACATAAACAAATTTGGGTAAAACTTGCGCATCTCATCCTCTGCTTCCCAAATAGCATCTGAACCCTTGCGATGCTTCCATATCACTTTCACTAAAGGTATAACCTAGTGACGAAGTTGCTTCTCCTTGCAGTCAACTATCTCGATCGGTTGTTCAATATAGTTCAACTGTTCATCAACCTCAATGTCTATTAATGGCACATGAGACATGTCACCAGCTAGGCATTTCCTTAGGTGAGAAACATGGAAGGTTAAATGAATTCCTTCTAATTCTTCTGGCAAGTCTAGCTTATAAGCCACTTCACCTACACGATCTATGATCTTAAACGGTCCAATGTACCTTGGACTCAACTTCCCCCTCTTCCTAAAATGGATAATTCCTTTCCAAGGTGAGACCTTGAGCATCACATTGTCACCAACGTTAAACTCAATCGGTCGTCGCCGCTTAATAGCATACGACTTATGTCTGTCTTGAGCAGCTTTCATTATTGCCTTGATCTGATCGAACTTCGAAGAGGTTTCTTGCACAACTTCTAGGCTTCCCATCTCTTTCTGACCAATCTCTCCCCAACACACCGTGGTCCTACATCGTCTACCATAAAGCATCTCAAACAGTGGCATACCAATACTTGAATGGTAGCTGTTGTTATAGGAGAACTATGCTAGATGCAGATGATCATCCCAACTTCCTCCAAAGTCTAAAACACAAGCACGTAGCATATCCTCAAGGGTTTGGATCGTCCTATCAGACTGTCCATCGGTTTGAGGATGATACGTCGTACTGATGTTCAATATTGTTCCCATAGCTTCAGGGAACTTCTTCCAAAACCTCTAAGTGAATTGAGTATCCCTATCAGACACGACCGATAATGGCACTCTATGCTTGGCCACAACCTCTTTTATGAACAAATTTGCTAACGTTTCTGACGAGATGGCCTCTCGTATGGGCAGAAAGTGAGCACTTTTGGTCAAACGGTCCACTATCACCCAGATGGTATCATGATGCTTAGCTGCACGAGACAGCTTAGTTATGAAATCCATGGTAATGTGTTCCCATTTCCATTCTGGTATCTCTAGAGGCTGCATCTTTCCATAAGGTTTCTAGTGTTCTTCTTTGACTTGCAAGCAAGTTAGGCATTTACTGACATAATCAACTACATCATTCTTCATGCCTGGCCACCAGTAATCTCTTTTCAAATCTTGGTACATCTTCGTAGTTCCTGGATGAATCGAAATCTTGACTTATGAGCTTCATCTAAGATTCGACCTCTGAGATCTCCATGGCGTGGTATCCACATACGGTCAAACCTAGTCTTAACACCATGAGTGTTTTCCATCAACTCGTCTTTCTGACCGAAAATCCTTTCTTTCTTCACTAGCCCTTCATCTACCAACACTTCAGACTGTACTTTGATGATTTCATCAAACAGACTTGAATTCATAATCAACTGGTATGACTTCACTGTTGCAATGACTTCCTCGTTCTTACGACTTAGCGCGTCGGCGACCACATTAGCTTTACCAGGATAGTACTTAACGTCGCAGTCGTAGTCCTTAATCAATTCCAACCACCTCCTCGGTCTCATGTTCAGCTCTTTTTGTTCAAAGAAGTACTTTAAACTTTTATGATCCGTGTAAATAGTACACTTAGTACCATACAGGTAATGCCTCCATATCTTTAAGGCATTCACTACTGCTGCTAGCTCTAAATCATGTGTCGGATAAGTACTCTCATGGACTTTCAACTGTCTAGACGCGTAAGCTATCACCTTTCCTCGTTGCATCAACACACAACCTAACCCACGATGCGAAGCATCAGTACAAACAACCAAGTCCTCGTCACCATTGGGTAAAGAAAGGATTGGAGCTTGTGTGAGTCTCTTCTTTAATGCCTGAAAAGCTTCTTCTTGAAACTTACCCCAACTGAATACTATCGACTTTCGGGTCATACCGGTCAACGGTGCGGCTATCTTGGAGAAACATTTTATGAATCTCCTATAGTAGCTAGCTAACCCTAGGAAGCTTCGGATATCAATCGGATTCTGTGGGGTCTTCCAATTCGTAATTGCCTCAATCTTAGCTGGGTCCACGGTAATCCCTTCAGGATTAATCACGTGGCCTAGAAATTGCACTTCTCGCAACCAGAACGCGCATTTCGAAAACTTAGCATACAACTTCTCTTTCTTCAGAGTCTCTAATACCTCTCTCAGATGCTCAGCATGTTCAGACTCGCTCTTTGAATAAATCAATATATCGTCGATGAAGACAATAACTGACTTATCCAACATTGGCCGACACACCCTATTCATCATGTCCATAAATACTACAGGAGCATTCGTGAGACCGAATGACATCACGAGGAACTCGCAGTGTCCATAACGCGTCCGAAACGCTGTCTTAGGGATGTCTGCTCTTTCACCTTCAGCCGATGATATAGCCTGATCTGAGATCTATTCGTGAGAACCAACTTGAACCTTGCAGTTGGTCAAACAGATCATCAATTCTTGGCAAAGGATACCTATTCTTTACCGTAAGCTTGTTCAACTCGCGATAGTTTATGCACATTCTCATACTTCCATCTTTTTTCTTCATAAACAACACTGGTGCGCCCCACGGGGAAACACTTGGTCTAATAAAACCCTTGTCGAGGAGTTCTTGCGGTTGGGACATCAATTCTTTCATCTCGGACGGTGCTAGACGGTAAGGCGCTTTCGCGATGGGCTGGGCTCCTGGTACTAAATCTAACTGGAATTATATTTCTCGCTACGGTGGCAACCCTGGAAGATCCTCTGGGAATACTTCTGGGTAGTCGCGCACAATAGGAACATCTTTCATCTCTTTCGTCTAGGCCGTAGCGTTGACAACATACGCCAGGTAGGCACCGCACCCTCGCCTTAACAATCCCTCGGCTTTCATCATCGAAATGACATTAAGCCCAGAACTATCCTTGTCACCATAAACCATCACCGCACTACCATCTAAGGGTTTTAACTTATTATCCTATTCTTACACACTATCTGAGCTTCGTACTCAGACAACCAATCCATTCCCAAAACTACGTCGAATCCTCCTAAGGTCATAACATACAAGGTAACAGGGAACTCATGTCCCTCTAACTCTATCTTACAATTTTTAACCATTCTCATTATTTTAACCGAATCGTCACTAGCGGTTTCTACTATAAAAGTTCCAGACACTCGAAAACATTTCATTTTAGCTAATTTACTAAACGGGGTAGCTACGAAACTTCTATTCGCACCCGAATCAAATATTACTGAAGCGGAAATACCGTTTACTAAAAACGTACCAGTCACCACATCCGGAATCTGCTTGGCTTGTTCTTGGGTTAGCATGTAGGACCTAGTCCTTGGCCTAGTTTGATCGGCATCTTTTTTCCCACTACCTCCAACTCCACCATCAGTACACTCTCTTGCCATGTGACCCGTCTTACCACACTTGTAGCATGCGGGTTTTACATCACACTCGTTAGCATAGTGCCCCACCTTCCCACACTTATAGCAGGCATTCGTTCCAAGTCTACACTCCCTAGCATGAGCTTTTCCACATTTGTGACGCACATCCGAACCAGTGCCCCACTTGCACTCTCCACCGTGCACCTTCCCACACGTCTTGCACGTCTTTCTCTCCCACACCTCCTGCTTCTTGTCCTTAGAGTTCCACAACTGGGTACCGGTCGTTTAACTGGAGCGACCCACTTCTTGTCTTTCTTCTCTTCCCCCACCACAACATCGTCCGCAGCCAGATCCTCATAAACCATCTCTGCGAGTTCTACAGCAGAGTCAAAAGTAGTAGGTTTATTCGACCTGACCAGCATGCGAACCTTTTGTGCCAGTCCCCTCACATAACACTTGATTCTCTTAGCCTCGGTGTTGACCATTTCGGGCACCAACCTAGACATTCGGTTAAACTCAGTGGTGTACTCACGATGTGTCATCGTCCCAGCTTTCAAGTTCAGGAACTTCATCTCCGCCCTCTCAACTTCGGTGTCAGCACAGAACTTCTTCATCACCAGTTCTTTCAGATCCTCCCACCTCATAGCCTTGATTTCCTCTCGGCTCCTTCTTTGTTCAATCGATTCCCACCAGTACATCGCCTATTCTTCAAATGATTGGGTAGCATAACCGACAGCTTGATCGGGGCAACACTCGCTAATGCGAATAATTTTATCCATGGCGGTTATCCATTGAAGGGTAGCGATTGCGTCTCCCAAACCAGTCAGCTTTGGCGGGTCACAACCCTTAAAGGACTTATAGTTGCAACCACCTCGGCCCCTTTTCCTGTCATCGACCTTCACAGACTTAACCTCACTCGAGGCCTCTCTTTCTCCTTCATCGTCTTCCCTACCACCTCCTCCCGCTCCTTCAGCTGTTATTTCATGGCTTCCAGCAGATCTCTCGGGATTCATTTTTTTCACAGCCGCGGCTACCTCTTGGACAATAGCTGCTTGAATTAAGGGATCTAGCTGAACCCCTTCATTGTTGTTAAGGTTTCCTCCAGCTGCACTTCCTTCTTCTTCGGTGTTGGAAGCTGTTTCTACCGAAGGTCGTTGGACGCGACGAGGCCTGCCACGATGTCCAGTGCGGCCCCCTGCTCCAACAATCGCCCTAGATCCATCCATCATATTCTGGAAGGAAAACACAAATGTTATCACTCAAGGAACTATTTAGTACAAGGAGAGTAAAGCTAACAGGTAATAACAATGGCCAGCTATGATTAGATGATCACTTTACTATCCGTGTCCTATACACTTCCCTTCATGAGTCTATTTGTGCTGGTTCTACTCTTAAACAGTTAATCAATCAAACAATCAGGAAATCCAATCCCTACATACACATATCCTTTCTTTAGCAATTAAGCTAACATTAACATACATATTTAATCATACTCTTTACCGTTACTGAGCTTGCTTGAGTGACACATGGCATTTTCGAACTGGCATCTTCTTTCTTTCCTTACTTAAATCTCATTCTCTATTTGAGTCTAAGCATGTAGGATGCTTAAATCTCTCAAACTTTGCTCTGATACCAACTTGTAAGGCCCCGTTACCGGTAGCCCTACTTTGGTGTTGGATTTACTCATAAACACAGTTCTACAAATCAGAGTTAATTAAAACTTTCGTGGAATAATATAAAACATCAAACATTCGTTACTTATATCCATAATTTGTCTTTCAATTCATAACATAAATCATAACATTCAAAACATCATGACAATCTTCGGATGCCAGCCTCTTCAATCCTACCATGTGTCCATCTCAAACTAGCTGTCTCAATCTGTTAACCTGCGTGCATACTAAAAGTCAGCTACGCTGAGTGAGTTCTAGTTAATCACATAACTTACTTTACATACAAATACACGTGCCCGTAGGTACGCATTACATACTTAACCTGTCCATCATTCTTTCATACACATACATATCTAACCTTACGTTATAAAGAGCATTCGCCCTACATACCTCGGATATTATTAGGGTCCGGTACCCTTCATCCTCAGATATTATTAGGGTCCGGTACCCTTTCTTCCATACCTTTTTAACATACTTTTTTATATATATAATCGTAAGTTTCATACATACATCATTCATTCTTCATCTTACAATATACATATAACATCAACCATTTCCTGGCAATACATGAAATTCCGAAGATCGTTCATGTATCGACAAAAAACCATTCATACATTTCACATAATACATATATGGCATACACTTATCAATTAGGATAAGTGTATTAACTAATCACATTAAGTATGCACACAGCCCCGAAAACATAACAAGGAATGGGGCTAGAAACTCACCTGAAGTCGGTTGCGTTCACCGTTAATAGTTATTCCTTTCTTCAGTTGGGCACGGCTAACTGTATAATAATTACATGTATCAATTAACTATTACTACCCATATCGTATTTCTATCTTTATACAACCCACAACGAACGGGGGTCCGGGGGCAGCGCCCCTGGCAGCGGGGTCTAGGGGCGACAGCCCCTAGCAGAGTCCAATGGGCAGAGCCCCTGGCTGGGGTCGAGCTGACGAACTGGCTTATCCTTCTTCTTACGAACTGGCTTATCAAACTTCTAATTCGTTACTGGTTCTTAACGAACTGGCTTATCCTAGCGAACTGTTTCTTATAACAAATTGAACCCTTTAATGAACTGGAATCCTTAACGAATCAGTCCATAGCGCGAACCAGTTCATATAACGAATTAGCCCATCTAATTCGTTATCTCTTCTAACGAACTGGCTATAACGAATCCAGGGTGATTCGTCATCCTTTCCCCTTAACGAATTGAACACGAACTGTAGCTAGTTCGTTAAGTTCCTATAGAAGAATCAGCTTGCGAATCACCTTGAATTTGTTAAATTTCTGTTAGCGAACTAGGGTTAAGTCAAGGAATGTCAGAACATTCTCTGACATTCCTTAACCTCGTACCACTTTTCCGGCGCCGCCATTGCCGGAAAGTCAAGATTTCGCCGGAAAAAACGAGTTTTAACTCGTTTTTCACCATTTTTCGCCCCGTTCGATCCAGATCTGAGCTAGGGTGATCCCTAAGCCCATCTTATGTTCGGTTTATACCCGATTCCATCCAGATCTCGTGACTTAAACGGTTTAACAGTGTCGGCTCGTCGTTTCGTGACTATATCTAACGGGTTAAGCTCATACAATATTAAACTATCATTACCTTGGGTCAGTGCTCGGTTTCCTTCTTGGTTTCGGCTAGAGAAAAGGGAAGAACTGGAGAGAGGTCTTAAGTGTGTGTTTTGGGTGGTGTATGGAATATGTGTGAATGAGGATTAAATGGGTGATTAATGGTTTATATATTTAGGGATCATAGGCTCAAGCCCATGGACTCTCCTTCTTTCTTTCATAACCCAAGTCCATAACTCATACCCATTTACCCAAAACTAGCCCAACTCGTATTCTATTTATCTAAACTGATAATGACCCATTATTAATAGACGAAATTTATATGAAAAAAATGGGATCACTCCTTATGGACTCGTTGAGAATGATTCTGGTCTAGTTCGTGGCCTATTAGAAGTGGAAGGCGCTCTGGTGGGATCCTCACGGACATGCAGTCAGTTTGGTAAGGATCGAGTGACATTGCTTCTTCGATCCGAACCAAAGAATCCCTTAGATATGATGCAAAAAGGATCTTGTTCTATCCTTGATCAGAGATTTCTCTATGAAAAAGAAATTCGGAGTTTGAAGAGGGGGAAGGAGAAGGAGCCCTCGACCGGCAACAGATAGAGGAGGATTTATTTAATCACATAGTTTGGGCCTTATAACCAAAAGTAGGATGTTACAAAGCCCACGAATAGCCTACAATACTACTTTTAGAGATGTCGGATCCGGTGTTGATGTCAAGAAACAAATTAACTTCAAAGGTATTAATATTCCAAATATTTATATTTCTATTTGTATATAGTTAATGTTGTTGTTTCATTGTAGAAAATGAAAACAATGAAGTGAAAGGAAGTTCATCGCGTCGGGCGACATCTGCGGTTGAAGAGTTTTTGAAATATAAGATAGATTTTAAAAATTAGTTGACTGAATTTAGACACATTGTTTAGGAATGATTATTTTCAATAGGATGTGTTATGAATGAAAAATAAATGCAGCAAGCGGAGTTAATTCGGATGATGACTTTGTAACACCACGTGATAAGATGTTGAAAACCGGAAAGTTGAAAGAAAAGAAGTTAAAATTTTACGAGTATATTTGGCAAAAGATAAAACCGAGGGTGAAACATAGTCTGTTCAATGAGTATATAACTAATTTGACCGAGGAGCAAAAAAAAGTTGTAATTGGTTTGGGTTTCGGTAGTATTTTAGAAATGAACTGATGGATTTTTTTCTCACCATACTTAACGTATCAGACGTCAAAAATTAAAAATAATAACATAAAAAAATTATTATACTAACCAGAATGATTAAAAAATAAAAACGAAAAAAGGTGAGATACATATAAGCGAAGAACATAACGCACCATATAGAACGTATGGATTTTTAATCTACCAGAATGATTAAAAATAAAAGCGAAAAATATCAGATCAATATAAACGAAGAACATACACACCATATAGAACGTATGGATTTTTAACCTACCATAATGATTAAAAAAACGAAATACATGAGATCATTATAAACGAAGAACATAACACACCATATGGAACGTATGGATTTTTAACCTACCAGAATGATTAAAAATAAAAAAAGAAGATGATCAGATCAATATAATCGAAGAACAATGACACACCATATAGAACGTAGTTGTTTTTTTTACCTAATTGATGGTCATCATTGAAGGTCTTCATGTTGAATAATAGGTATTGATTAAGCAAATTAATGTATATGTAAAATAATACTGGAGGAAAATAATACTGGAGATTAATAAAAGTATCTTGATTAAGAACAACAAATAATACTGGAGATTAATTATAAACAGATTGTCTATTAAAAAGGAGGAAAATATGGATTCATATTAATTAATTATTTACATACCATAATAATCAAGAAAAGCAATATTACAATCATACCCTTTTTTGATCATCTTAATCTAAAGGCTATTATCTCTTCTTACACTTTCTAGGAAAAAGTTATTTCTTATTATAACATTGCTCTATATATATATATATATATATATATATATATATATATATATAGCATAAAGTTATGTCGGGTATATCTGGCAAGTGGATCAGTTTTATCAGGTATTCAAGTCAGGTAATCATATATTACAAATGTCAAACCCGTCCCAAACCCTAATGAGCCGAGTATTATTAGTCCCAATTGTGTCGGGTTTCCCCATTGGGTCTGGTTTCATTGCTATCCCTAGTTAACCACCACATTGACCACCATTGTTGACCGCGTTGACATTTAATCAAACATATGCATAGGTATAATTGTAATTTAATCAAACATTTAATCAATTAAACACATGCATTGTTATGGACTTGGTATTCCACTACTGTTTGACTATAACTTAATCAAATTGCACACATATATACATACATACATACACAGAGACGTACATATATATATATACATACATACATACATACATATTATGCTCATTATCATCTACAAAAGATTATGACATTGCATCTATTTATATTCCACCTCTCTATATTATACCCATGGCAATGCATTATCTATAAGTGGTCATGACATTGCATTTATCATTATCATCTGCAGCTGATCAAGCCGTGTAACAGTTTTACCACATTACACATTTGCATAATACATAGTACACATTACACATAGCTACATACTGCATACAACTTGACACCATATTACTTACTAACAGCTTATGATATAAATGATATACAATAGCTTCAATTCATGATATACAACCATAAATAATAAGTCTATAAGTAAACAAAAATAGTTGATAATTATATAATTAACTTCATAATTAAACATTCGTTAACCATAAAAAAAACTAGATTAATATTATACAAAACACCTACTACTTAAACTAATTATCCAACATACTAAACCCTAAACATAAAACCTAGATTAATATTATACGAAATGCCTACTAGTTAACTAAATAAACCTACTCTGTATGTAGTTTTCCACTTCCATACCTGAGCCATAACACCACCGGCCAGGGCTTCAAGATAAACTTGAAGTCAACGAATATACGGCTCAGCTGTAGACCCACAAATCCGCTACATTATCAAAATCATATAGTTAATCAATTGATCAAACAGTTTCATACAAATAATCAATGAATTGATCGATTAATCTCAAAATTGAACACGAAAACGAAAATGGATACATGTGAACTATAAGCAATAAATAATAATGGTGAGTATAGTGGACATTGAGGCTTAATCAAAGTTAATCGAAGGTGGATCGAAGGTGACAGCAGAAAGGGTTTCACTGTCCACAATCAGGGTTCACTTGTGGGTTTTATGCTGAACGGAGGGTGAATTTACTAATTTTCCCCTTGGTCAAACCGGCTTTAACAGTCAACATAAACAAGGTACGACAAGGTCCTAATTACATCAAAATAAATGGTTCAGGTGCTTAGAGTGCAAAAAGGCCACCACGGGTACTCATGGTGAAAGGGGGTGTTGACCACAGAGGTGCATTTTGCACTTAACTATTTTTTAGTCTACCTAAACTACCCTTTTCTTAGTTTATTTTAATGTCTCTCAAAATTTCATTAATTAAAATAAATTTATTATTGTTTCAACAATTGATTTATAATCTATTGATTGGGATCTCTCCTAAAATTTCTCGTACTTTTCACTACAAGAATCACTTCTCGCATGAACGTAACATTTATGTACCTAACTTTTATCACTTGTCGCATTGATTAATAGTCTTTTACACACACACACTATGACATTTATATCCTAATTTTTATCCGTATTTTGTTTCTAAATAATACATGTGGTGTAGGATGACAGGTTCGATATTCGGTTTTGTTATGTAAAATTTTTCTCTAAGTTAAAGTTTTAACCAACATGCTACTGCTGTATTACATGAATAATTAAATATGAGTAATAATAAAGAAAAGAAACCAAGAATTAAGATAAGGAAGTTGAAATTTAACTGAAAAAACAAACATAAAAACATACCGAAGTTGTCTTTTAAAGCTAGATATAACAAAAAAACTAAACAAAGGCAACTGTTTTATAAACTATATACCAAGAAAACAAACCACCCTAAAAGGAAACCCTCGGAGGGTTACCTAAACTACCATCACTAGGTTCCCCATTCCCAACCTGAAAGGGTCGTATTATATCTTGAAGAAGTCCTTGATCTCTGTGCTCGGAATATGGCATAGGAGAAGCGCAATGTTTTCCTTCTTGAAAGATATATGAGTTTGATGTAGTTTGAAGAAGTCTAGGTTCTCTATGCACGGAAAATGGAGAAAGAGAAGGGCAAAGTTGTCCTTCTTGAAGGAGATGTGAGTATGATGTATCTTGAAGAAGTCTAGGTTCGTCATGCATAGAATATGACGGAGGAGAAGGGAAATATTGTTCTTCTTGAACTTGATTTGAGTATGATATATATGGAAGGAGTTCATGATCATTGTACACTGAATATTGCATTGGAGAAGGGAAGTATTGTCCTTCTTGAAGGAGGTGTGAAATTGATGTATCTTGAGGAGCTAGTCCATGACCTTTATGCAAAGAGTTGGCAAAGGAAAAGGATAATGTTGTCTTTCTTGAAGGTGATATAAGTATAACGATGGAACAATATTGATGGTGTTAATGTTGCTGAGGTTTAACCTTGAAGAGCCAGTTTGGTTATAGAAAGGGACTTGTGGTTGTTGTTGGTGTTGATGATGGTGAATTTGAGGTATACCGAATGAAGAAGCAAAGAGACCGGCGGTTCGACTGTGATATGTGGATCTTTATGGAGATATTTCTCAAAAAGTTGTGATAAGCATTAATGGATCCTCTAATGATCTTTCGGTCATTTTCTTCACTCTAAATGTAGATTCACTAGTGCAACGATAGTAACTCCTGCAATCAAACTCATTGACCAAAATAACTACGTTTGTCTTAAATTGAACAATTAACAAAACTATATACAAAAAAACATGTAGAAAGGCGGAGAATATACCTGATACGATATGTGACAAGAACCTACAATGTGCGGGTTTGGGGCAACTAATATAAAACGCATATTCAATAAATAAGTTCCCAACACGTATCATTTAATAAGTGTTATCATATAAACTTGTTGATGGGTTTTTAGAAAGTTTTAATGTGAATATTACTGATAGTTATTTAAATATTGTTAAAACGTGAATTTTAATACTTTTTATCTTTTATTTCTCAAAAAGTGAAATTAATCTTACATCTTAAAAATAGTATAACCGTTTAATTTTTACAATAGTAATTAATTTCATTTCGTATGATCTCAAATTAAATATATATAAACAATTTTATTAATTGAAAAAGAGAGAATTTTAAACAAAAATGATAAAAATGACAAAAATAACAAAAAGGAAGAAAAAAGAACACAAGAGAGTTCATTTGAGCTTGGTAATTAAATATGTAAATTGTTCCTATTTCACTAGGTATTACAATATTCAATGTTAAACATGTCGACTTAAGTTTTAAACAAGTATAACATGACACGACAAGAAAATATATATGGGTCATGTTTGTGTTGAATACTACAACCAACATCCGGCCTAACAAGTTGATAGGAGTTTCGATTTACCTTGGATAAAGGCTGTCTTTTATGTGTTGTCTACCATATTTCCTCCATCTATAACCATCATCCAAGCAGTCAACTTCAGTCTTCATAAAAAACACAAATCTCGGTTCCCCTTGTTTTCTAAGGTTTGTTTTAACCTCCAACCTACATAAACAATGATAATATCTTAAAACGTTAATTTAATGAATTGGATTTTCACATCAATTTATTTTAGTTTATTACCACACAATTTAGTTATATTGTATAAGATGTAATAAATTGTTACTATATAATTAATTAACTTCTTCTAAAAATAGTCATCATTAATTATTAAAATATAATAAAAGTTGAAATTATTAAAATTTAACAAAAGTTTGTTAATTTTAAAGGATCACTTATTTTAGTTGATTACCACAAAATTAAGTTGTATTATTTCAAATGTAATAAATTGTTACTATATTATTAATTAATTTCTTCTAAAAATAGTCATCATTAATTATTAAAATTTAATAAAATTTAAAATTATTAAAGTTTAACAAAAGTTTGTTAATTTTGAAGGATCAACTTATTTTAGTTGATTACCACAAAATTAAGTTGTATTGTTTCAAATGTAATAAATTGTTACTATATTATTAATTAATTTCTTTTAAAAATAGCCATAATTAATTATTAAAATGTCACACCCCGACTAGGTAGTTGCGGAAGCGTAATACGGGAATGTAACAGATAACACTGGTATCAACAACATTGTTTATAAGGAAATTCATAACTAATTTACATCATAATACATGGGTTGGTACTAAGTTTACAAACTAGATGTGAAAAACACATAACCGGTTTACGAGCTTCTTATATAGTATTACATCTGCGTCTATTCACAGCTATTCAACTTTCTTCCTAACACCAAGCATGTAAGCAAATCATTCCACTTTTGCTTTACCTGAAAAGCATGTTAAAACGGGTCAACTACGTCTAGTTGGTGAGTTTCAAGTTTCACGAGTATCAATGAAATCAGTATACGAGTTCGTAAAGTTTACAGTGTGTATGTATATATGTCTGTGTATGATGTATTATACTAAGCCACAAGTGAAACCGAAACGAGCTAAAACACATGGCCTCCACTGCCCATGCACTCCCGTTGGCATTTAACAGCCAATTTGCCCCATGTATGTACTATGTCTAACACCACATAGCAGTATGTAAATATAATGACAATGTGCAACTGGTTTTACATATGTTCCGGCTTACTCCACCGGCTCTGTCACAGTTGGGTTTGTCAAACCGATAGTACTATCCACACGCCACCGGCACGAAGTTAATCACTTGTGTTTGTGGGGACTTGTCAAGTGTTAGTACTTAGATAATCCACATCATCACACATTTTCAAGTATAACAGTTTATGTAAACATGCTTTTCACCCCAAAAGTTCGTAACACAGTTTAGAAAGTGGGGGTCGTGAAACTCACCTTATCGTAGTTCGCACAGAAATCACGTATCAAATAGTCAGATGTCTCGTTTATAGCCTGATTCCTATAAACGGTATCGTATCGTTAATACTAGTACAGTGTTCAAGCTAAGTCGGGCTGTATAGATAATCTGGGTATAGCTGTTAGGCCCAGAACATGACTATAGTCTTAGATTGTGACGTTGTATACTATGAAATGTTTAAAACTGGATTTGGCTCAGTTTCACCGTTTTCCGAGCCTAGCTCAGTTGATCGTTTATACGTTTCGGGATTAGGTAAGATCACACAAACTTAAGTAAATATATTGATTGATAAAATGATTTGATTTGTGAAAGAATTTTAAGGTTTCAGTGTCTGGTTTGATTGCAGGGTTCGTTTCCGTTTTCACACGGGTTTGATTATACAAAACGCGTACAATCCACCCGAATTGTCCGGAATTCTCGTAAAAAGTTCGTTTTTATCAATATCATTCAAAAATATGATATTTGACCACTTTTGACATTTTGACATACCAGTCAGTCCGTTAAACACAAAACTGCCGGTTTCGTTAAAACAATTATAATTTAAATCTTTAATAAATCATAACTAAATATGTAATTACATATAAATTATGTAAATTTTTTTAAAAATACATTAAGACATGGAGAATTTTATAAAAATATTTCCAGAAATTTTGTGATTATTTATTTATTTATAAAAATTCATTTAATAGGTTATAATCATGTAATAAATTGCCCGTTTATATCAAACGACCTCCGAAAAATCCCATAATTTTTACCAATGGTCTCAATGTGACTACATAGCCCCTGCAAAATTTCCAGAACCTAACTCTTTTGACAAAATGCCTTTTTGTGCGTTTTTCGGCTGTTAAAACTCGGTTAAACCATGGCTGCACAAACCATACTTAGACATTTCCAACGATTCCCAAACTTTACCAGTGATCTTACCATCCCATATCAAACTCCAAAACCAAGTTTCATAATTTTTCAATATTTTTTGCTATTTTTCCCAAATAAACGCCCATAAACGGGAATAAATTCACCAAATATTCTCCGTTTATCGAAAAATTACCAAATTTGAACAGGGACTCATTTATATGATCCCTAATGTCCCTGCAAATTTTCACAAGCTAACAACAAGCACGTCACAACCTAATACTAAACAGCCCCTAAACGAGTATTACGGGTTTACCTTGTCGGTTTTCGATGAATTTTGCTAGCTTAAACGACTTTCCGGGCCTCGGGTTGCAAACTCAGTATATCTACATATCATATAACATCAAACCAAGCATAAATCATCCATGTAACAGCCTTGATAATTAGGGTTTCGGTTTTGGGTTCAAACCGAACTTTCTAACCGTAAAAACGTTGTATTCATGTTCTAATCCGTGTTTTTGACCAAAAAAGTATATGTTTCTGGTTTGTAAACATGTTTAACATCAAAACATAATTTTAGTTGATTTTTAGGGTTTTTGGATGGTTAAACATGTTTAACACTAATCAAAACATGTTTATATGATAATCATATGGATCAAACTTTGCTAAAACTTGTTAAAATTGAACCTTACCTTAGGTTTTGAAGAGGAGCTGATAGAACAGGGCTTTAAGCTGCTTGGACTTCAAAATTTATGAGTTAAAATGTATAACAAAGTCTTGAGGTGTAAGTTTGGTATATATAAAAAAAGTAATATGATGTTTGGTGGGAAAAAGTTCCGATCGGCATTGTGTATAGGCCCATAATGGGCTGTTTTGGCCCATTAAGCTAATTATACAAGCCCAAACATGAAAAGCCCACTTTAAGTTTAGTTCGGGTTCGGTTTTTCGCAAGAAAATTAATTCGGGTATGAGAAATAACGCAAAAACGAGTGTTTTTCAGCTTATTTTTGTAAAATAAGAAAAACGTACTGACTCGTTGTAAAATTCCAAAATATTTTCACGGATTGCTTAGAACATGTCATATAAGTGTTTTATAAATCTTTTTCGGCTTAACGGATGCTACAATGCTTGTTTTGATATTAACGATTGCGTTTAAGCTTATAGCGTATCGATAAACGAAACATTTTTCGTTTAAAGAGTTTTAAACGTACCGAGGCCTAAATATCAATATGTTAGCCTCTAAAACATATATATAACTCGTATATGACCCCTCAGTATGTATACGGGTCATAGTTAGTATCAGTCGGTTACTCGTTTAAACACTACGAATTAACCGATTTATCGTTTACTCGATACGTAATGAATATAGTGTACCCCGTTTTGTCATGAATGTCACATTCTCCCCCCGTTAAGAAATTTCGTCCCCGAAATTTAATGTGTTATCGGTTTTCTAGGGAACAGGTGTGGGTAATTCTTTCGGAATTCGTCCTTTCGTTCCCAAGTATATTCGGGTCCTTGTTTTGAATTTCACCGAACTTTTACCAATGAAATTTTGTTGTGTCGTAACTGTTTGGTTTTCCCGTCTACAATTTCTACCGGTTCCTCTACGAAGTTGAGTTTTTCGTTGATCTGAACATCTTCCAGTGGTACTATTGTCGTTTCATCAGTCAAACACTTTTTCAGATTCGATACATGAAACACGTCGTGAATAGTGCTCAGTTCTAAGGGTAGTTTTAATCGGTAAGCTACGGGACCAATTTTTGCAACAATTTCAAAAGGTCCGATGTATCTCGGGGCTAGTTTCCCAGTCTTTCCAAATCTTATAACACCCTTCCATGGCGATACTTTTAAAAATACCTTATCACCTACTTCAAAAGATAACGGTTTTCTGTGAATATCGGCATAACTCTTTTGTCGGTCACGGGCAGCTTTCAATTTTTGTTTAACCTGGTGGATCTTATCGGTGGTTTCCTGAATTAAATCGGATCTTGAAATTTGAGTATCACCCACTTCTGTCCAACATAGTGGTGATCTACATTTTCGCCCGTATAGAGCTTCATAAGGTGCTGCTTGTATACTACTGTGATAACTGTTATTGTAAGAGAATTCAATGAGCGGGAGGTGTTGATCCCAATTCCCTTTAAAGTCCAGTACACAAGCACGAAGTAAATCTTCTAAGGTTTGGATGGTTCGTTCAGATTGACCATCGGTTTGGGGATGGTAAGCCGTACTTAGGTCGATTCGGGTTCCCAAGGCTTCTTGTACTGCTTGCCAGAAATGTGAAGTAAAATGACTGTCTCTATCTGAAATAATCGAAAGAGGTACTCCGTGTCGAGATACTATTTCATCGATGTAAATTTGAGCGAGTTTTTCGGTGGTGTAGTTGTTACGGATGGGAATAAAGTGTGCGGATTTGGTTAACCGGTCCACAATTACCCAAATTGCGTTGTGTCCTCTGGAGGTTTTAGGAAGGTGTGTCACAAAGTCCATGGTAATTTGTTCCCATTTCCATTGTGGGATTTCGGGTTGTTGTAACATTCCCGAAGGTTTTTGATATTCCGCCTTTACCCTTGCACATGTTGCACATTTACTTACATACACGGCTATATCCTTTTTCATACCAGGCCACCAGTAAAATTCTTTAATATCCTTATACATCTTATCAGCACCTGGATGAATAGAATATTTGGATTTGTGTGCTTCATCAAGTATCAGCTTTCGGAGTTTATGAAGTGTTGGAATCCAGACCCGGTTTTTGTAATAATATACTTCATCGGTTTTCTTCTCAAAATTCTTTTCATTTCCATGTAGTTCTTCTTTTTCTAGCTGATCTGTCTTCAAGGCCTCATCTTGTGCAATGCGAACTTGTTCGGTTGGGCTACTTTGAACAATCATTCCGAGTGCTCGTACTCTTAATGGTCTGATTCTGTCTTTTCGGCTTAAAGCATCAGCTACTACGTTGGCCTTACCCGGGTGGTATTTAATCTCACAATCGTAATCATTTAACAGTTCTACCCATCTTCTTTGTCTCATGTTTAGCTCTTTCTGATCAAATATGTGTTGTAAGCTTTTGTGATCAGTATAGATGGTACATTTAGTGCCATACAAGTAATGTCTCCAAATCTTCAATGCAAAGATAACTGCTCCCAATTCCAAATCATGGGTCGTATAGTTCTTTTCATGCACTTTTAATTGTCGGGAAGCATATGCTATTACTTTCTTTCTTTGCATCAGTACGCATCCTAAACCTTTACGAGATGCGTCACAATATACCACCAATTCATCAGTTCCATCTGGAAGGCTTAATATTGGAGCTTCACATAACTTCTGTTTTAACGTTTGAAAGACCATTTCTTGTTCTTCTCCCCATTCATATGCTCGATCTTTTTGAGTTAGGAGGGTTAGAGGTTGTGCAATACTTGAAAAGTTTTCAATGAATCTTCTATAATACCCGGCTAGTCCTAAGAATTGACGAATTTCTCTTGGTGACTTAGGCACTTGCCAATTCTTAATGGCCTCAATTTTACTTGGGTCTACTTGGATCCCTTGATGGTTCACAATGTGTCCCAAAAACTGTACTTCTTGTAGCCAAAACTCACATTTGGGCAACTTTGCGTATAACTTCTCTTGCCTCAATAATTTTAAGATTTCCCGCAAATGTTGTTCGTGTTCCTCCTTACTTCTCGAATATATCAAAATGTCATCGATAAACACTATCACGAACTTGTCAAGGTAAGGTTTGCAAACTCGGTTCATGAGGTCCATAAACACTGCAGGTGCATTCGTCAACCCAAACGGCATAACCAAAAATTCATAGTGACCATACCGAGTTCGGAAGGCTGTTTTTGGTACGTCTTCTTCCTGAATTCTCACTTGATGATAACCAGATCTAAGATCAATTTTTGAAAAAAATACTTCGCACCTTGGAGCTGATCAAACAAGTCATCAATTCGAGGTAAGGGGTATCTATTCTTTATAGTCACTTTATTCAATTCCCGATAATCAATACACATTCGAAAACTCCCATCCTTCTTCTTTACAAACAACACTGGTGCTCCCCACGGTGAGTAACTAGGGCGAATAAAACCCCTGTCCAGTAACTCTTGTAACTGGTTGGACAGTTCTTGCATTTCAGAAGGCGCAAGTCTATAAGGTGCCTTAGCAATGGGTGCTGCTCCCGGTATCAAGTCAATACGGAATTCTACTTGTCGGGTCGGTGGTAAACCAGGCAACTCATCGGGGAATACATCTGAATACTCGTGTACCACTGGGATGTCTTCTAATCGTTTTTCCTCAGGTTCCTTAACTGTTACACTCGCCAAGTATAATGTACAACCTTGGCGTAAATATCTCAATGCCTTAAGTTGAGATATGAGAGGCAGTACCGTTCCAGATTTCTCACCTTGAACATTTATAGCTTCATTATTCGAAAGAGGTATTCTAACGGTCTTATCCTTACAGACAATTTCAGCTTTATACTTAGATAGCCAGTCCATACCGACTATAACATCGAAACTTCCCACTTCCACTGGAAGTAAATCAATAAGGAATGGGTGGTCGTTTAGGATAAGGGAACAGTCTCGGACTATTCGGTTAACAAGTATAGACTTACCGTTAGCGAGTTCTATAGTATATGGTTTTGTTAGTTCACTAACCGGCATATTTTCTAAAGGTAAGAAATTAACAGATACGAAACTTCTATCGGCACCCGTGTCAAACAAAACTGAAGCATACTGACCCAAAACTAAGAATGTACCTGTCACCACATTCGGATCATGACGCGCTTCACCCGGTCCTAATACAAACGCGCGTCCCTTAGCTGCATTGGAGGTTGATGCTTGTGCTTGGTTCTGTCTACTCACTGTACTCGGGTTCAAATTGGGGCAGTATCTCCGAAAATGTCTCGTACTGCCACATTTATAACATGTACGAGGGTTCATTGTAGATGGAGTTTGCTGATTAGATTGTTGTCGGATTGGTTGGTGACTAGATGTTTGTGAACGATGGGGTTGGGTTGTTTGAAACTGTCGATTTGAAGTATTCATTATTGTTCTACCACTTGGGGTATTATGCCCAATATTTCCGCTTCTCTGACATATGATCGTTTGACAATTTCCAGTATGATGAAAATTACACTTTCCACACTTCGGAAATGACCCCTTGTATGTATCATGATTCATGTCGAAACTGGTTATAGCATAGTCCTGAGTTGTAGGGCATATTCGTTTATTCTGAGATTTCACTTGTGTTCTAGAGGTATAACTAGTTCGTTTTAAACTGGATGATTCTCCTGGACCTCTTAATACACCATTTCTTGTAAGGTCAAAAGTAACGATGCTGGCTTGTAACACGGCACTCTCTAAAGTTGGGTGGGCTGCGGAACAGACTATACTTCTCACAGCTGGGGTTAGTCCCCAAATATAACGCTCAATGCGCTTGGATTCCGGAATAATTGACCATGGTACCAAACGAGTCAATTCAACGAAACGATTTATGTAACTTCGATGATCAGTGCCTCTCATTTCCAAATTCCAAAGTTCGTGTTCTAATTTCAGGATCTCATCTCTTGGGCAAAATTGTTCTAACATGAGGGTTTTTAATTCAGCCCATGACATACGATTAATGGCATCTTCTCTTCTTATTTGGACTACCGTGTTCCACCACATCAGCGCTTGGTCTAGAAACATACTGGTAACAAATTTGACCACGCGGTTCGGTGGACACTTACTGATATTAATTTCTAATTCGGTGTCTTCTATCCATTCTTTGTGACATGGAACCACAACCAAACAACAGCAGCCACTAGGGCCGCATTAACTGCTAAACACGCCCCCAGTAGTATCATCGCTCGATCCTGACGCCCGTGGCTGTCAGCACTGGATCTTTGTACAATTCTGATTTCCTGCTGCATATACCTCATGTGATCATACATATCGTGTCTATGCTGGTTTAGGCTATTTATCGTATGTGAGTGTTCTAAGAGCTGATCAGTTGCTAAACCAAACCATGCTGAATCAGAATGACGAGGTGGCTCGGGTACCGGGGCGGGTAAACCCCAAGTAGGAATAGGTATCTCTGTTACCCGGACACGTGATGTTTCTCCCCTATGGTACGTAGATCGAGGTGGGAGAGAAGTGTGTTCAGGTGGACGCACTGAAATGCGAGCAGTCCGACGGTTTCTAATAGTGGGTGGAGGTACTGGTGTATGCTGTACGGGTGGAGTAGGGGATCTGGGTGCTCTAACAGGTGAACGATAAGCACTAGTAGCTCCCTGTTCTACTACATTCCTAGGGGATTCCCTAGGGGGGTAGGTGTCACAACGATAACCCGATAAGTCGGGTTGGTTTGGGGGTACCTCATAAGGAATTACCACATCTGCACCTTCTTGTATCTCCTCCGGTTCTTCCTCCGGATCCTCCTCTTCCTCCTCAGGCCTTGTTGGTAGAGTATTAGGTACACGATCAGTAGATCTTGACATTTTCCAGCACAATGGTTAGTGATAAGAATAATATCCTTCTATATTAATCTTAGTAAAATACATGTAGGTATTATATACATAAGCACAAATAATCATTTATATACACAAATATTTATTTATTATTATATTTTATACACATATGTTGCTGTTTTTACCTACTCGATTGTTTATCGACTTCTTCTCGAATTTCCTCGTACAAACAAGCCTGTTATTACGTTCCGGACCATAATAACCCACTTGTCCATTCGCATTCATCACGAGAATCATTCGTGTATATTATTTAATATTATTTTATTCCCAGAGTTAATCGAGCCTACGGTTATCTTAGGGTATCCTAAGGGACATCCTAATTCTTTATAACCAATGGCTCTGATACCAACTTCTGTCACACCCCGACTAGGTAGTTGCGGAAGCGTAATACGGGAATGTAACAGATAACACTGGTATCAACAACATTGTTTATAAGGAAATTCATAACTAATTTACATCATAATACATGGGTTGGTACTAAGTTTACAAACTAGATGTGAAAAACACATAACCGGTTTACGAGCTTCTTATATAGTATTACATCTGCGTCTATTCACAGCTATTCAACTTTCTTCCTAACACCAAGCATGTAAGCAAATCATTCCACTTTTGCTTTACCTGAAAAGCATGTTAAAACGGGTCAACTACGTCTAGTTGGTGAGTTTCAAGTTTCACGAGTATCAATGAAATCAGTATACGAGTTCGTAAAGTTTACAGTGTGTATGTATATATGTCTGTGTATGATGTATTATACTAAGCCACAAGTGAAACCGAAACGAGCTAAAACACATGGCCTCCACTGCCCATGCACTCCCGTTGGCATTTAACAGCCAATTTGCCCCATGTATGTACTATGTCTAACACCACATAGCAGTATGTAAATATAATGACAATGTGCAACTGGTTTTACATATGTTCCGGCTTACTCCACCGGCTCTGTCACAGTTGGGTTTGTCAAACCGATAGTACTATCCACACGCCACCGGCACGAAGTTAATCACTTGTGTTTGTGGGGACTTGTCAAGTGTTAGTACTTAGATAATCCACATCATCACACATTTTCAAGTATAACAGTTTATGTAAACATGCTTTTCACCCCAAAAGTTCGTAACACAGTTTAGAAAGTGGGGGTCGTGAAACTCACCTTATCGTAGTTCGCACAGAAATCACGTATCAAATAGTCAGATGTCTCGTTTATAGCCTGATTCCTATAAACGGTATCGTATCGTTAATACTAGTACAGTGTTCAAGCTAAGTCGGGCTGTATAGATAATCTGGGTATAGCTGTTAGGCCCAGAACATGACTATAGTCTTAGATTGTGACGTTGTATACTATGAAATGTTTAAAACTGGATTTGGCTCAGTTTCACCGTTTTCCGAGCCTAGCTCAGTTGATCGTTTATACGTTTCGGGATTAGGTAAGATCACACAAACTTAAGTAAATATATTGATTGATAAAATGATTTGATTTGTGAAAGAATTTTAAGGTTTCAGTGTCTGGTTTGATTGCAGGGTTCGTTTCCGTTTTCACACGGGTTTGATTATACAAAACGCGTACAATCCACCGAATTGTCCGGAATTCTCGTAAAAAGTTCGTTTTTATCAATATCATTCAAAAATATGATATTTGACCACTTTTGACATTTTGACATACCAGTCAGTCCGTTAAACACAAAACTGCCCGGTTTCGTTAAACAATTATAATTTAAATCTTTAATAAATCATAACTAAATATGTAATTTACATATAAATTATGTAAATTTTTTTAAAAATACATTAAGACATGGAGAATTTTATAAAAATATTTCCAGAAATTTTGTGATTATTTATTTATTATAAAAATTCATTTAATAGGTTATAATCATGTAATAAATTGCCCGTTTATATCAAACGACCTCCGAAAAATCCCATAATTTTTACCAATGGTCTCAATGTGACTACATAGCCCTGCAAAATTTCCAGAACCTAACTCTTTGGAAAAAATGCCTTTTTGTGCGTTTTTCGGCTGTTAAAACTCGGTTAAACCATGGCTGCACAAACCATACTTAGACATTTCCAAAGATTCCCAAACTTTACCAGTGATCTTACCATCCCATATAAAACTCCAAAACCAAGTTTCATAATTTTTCAATATTGTTTGCTATTTTTCCCAAATAAACGCCCATAAACGGGAATAAAATTCACCAAATATTCTCCGTTTATCGAAAAATTACCAAATTTGAACAGGGACTCATTATATGATCCCTAATGTCCCTGCAAATTTTCACAAGCTAACAACAAGCACGTCACAACCTAATACTAAACAGCCCTAAACGAGTATTACGGGTTTACCTTGTCGGTTTTCGATGAATTTTGCTAGCTTAAACGACTTTCCGGCCTCGGGTTGCAAACTCAGTATATCTACATATCATATAACATCAAACCAAGCATAAATCATCCATGTAAACAGCCTTGATAATTAGGGTTTCGGTTTTGGGTTCAAACCGAACTTTCTAACCGTAAAAACGTTGTATTCATGTTCTAATCCGTGTTTTTGACCAAAAAAGTATATGTTTCTGGTTTGTAAACATGTTAACATCAAAACATAATTTTAGTTGATTTTTAGGGTTTTTGGATGGTTAAACATGTTTAACACTAATCAAAACATGTTTATATGATAATCATATGGATCAAACTTTGCTAAAACTTGTTAAAATTGAACCTTACCTTAGGTTTTGAAGAGGAGCTGATAGAACAGGGCTTTAAGCTGCTTGGACTTCAAAATTTATGAGTTAAAATGTATAACAAAGTCTTGAGGTGTAAGTTTGGTATATATAAAAAAAGTAATATGATGTTTGGTGGGAAAAAGTTCCGATCGGCATTGTGTATAGGCCCATAATGGGCTGTTTTGGACCATTAAGCTAATTATACAAGCCCAAACATGAAAAGCCCACTTAAGTTTAGTTCGGGTTCGGTTTTTCGCAAGAAAATTAATTCGGGTATGAGAAATAACGCAAAAACGAGTGTTTTTCAGCTTATTTTTGTAAAATAAGAAAAACGTACTGACTCGTTGTAAAATTCCAAAATATTTTCACGGATTGCTTAGAACATGTCATATAAGTGTTTTATAAATCTTTTTTCGGCTTAACGGATGCTACAATGCTTGTTTTGATATTAACGATTGCGTTTAAGCTTATAGCGTATCGATAAACGAAACCTTTTTCGTTTAAAGAGTTTTAAACGTACCGAGGCCTAAATATCAATATGTTAGCCTCTAAAACATATATATAACTCGTATATGACCCCTCAGTATGTATACGGGTCATAGTTAGTATCAGTCGGTTACTCGTTTAAAACACTACGAATTAACCGATTTATCGTTTACTCGATACGTAATGAATATAGTGTACCCCCGTTTTGTCATGAATGTCACATAAATTTAATAAAAGTTGAAATTATAAAATTTAAACAAAGTTGGTTGACATTTAAGTTTTGTTTTAAATTGTACTAACTTCTGCATAAGATTTTAATCTGCATATGTTGCTAGCTCGAATTTAAAAATTAGAAACTTACCCTTAAACAACAATTAAAAAAAACTAAGTATGTTCTTAAACAATGCTTAGAAATTGAAACATGCCCTAAAACGAACGTTCAAAAATATGATCATCTACTAATGTGCATTTAATTTTGGGATACATTCATAAACAACCTTAAGGTATTAAAATCAATCGAACAAAATATGGTTTATGATTAGAAATAGAGTTAATAAATATAGATTATCATAATTTAATTAATCTAAAAACATATGTTGAAAAAATAAATAGATACATAATAAAAGAGAAAGGATATTCATATTATTTTTTATGTATTTAATATGATTTATTTTAATTTTTTCAAATACTATTTTAATTAAAATAACAAATTCACCTATTTGTTTTTTGTTTTTTTTTTTTTTGTGGGGGGAGTGAGGTGGGTGGGGGGAGTTAAAATACTAAGGGGAGACAAATATGTGTGAGAAAGATTTGTGATCACATTAAAAACCATTTAAAAAATATAAAGAAAAATAATAAAAAAATCATTCTCAAAATATACAATAAAAAACTAAAAAAGTTAAAATGTTTCCCACGTCATACTCGCTAAATAGAAGACAAAAAGAACAAAATGACGAAAACTAACAAGAAAACACAAAGATATATAAAAAAGACACAGGAAATCACAAAATATAAAACAATGTCGAGCAAAGTATAAAACAATAATAAGTATATAACACAATATCAAGAAAAAAAGACAAAATGTCAATAAAAAGACACAATCAATGACGAAAATAAACCAAAAACAACAATGATAAATAATAAGACACAATTATATTTTTCTCAACATTGTGTTTTTTAATTATTTTTTAGAACGAGGAAGATGAAAAGTTTGTTTTGTTTACTATTTTCGTTTTTATTTTAAATTTTGAGTTATGCTTTTCTTTTAATAATTTTTTTTTTGCCACAAATCATTCTTATCCTTTTTATTTTGTCTCCCTTTATAAAATAACTTGACCCTTTGTTTAGGATCCAAATATTCAGATATTCTTGAAAAAAATACAAAATAAATATTTGTGTTAAAATTGAAATGATATCTGTTTCTTACAGTTTGTTGTCAACAAGTTCTCGGTCTTCATTTGAAGATGACGTGGGTGACGGAATACTTGTCAAAAAATTGACCATCCCTAACCTATGAGGCGTTTCTGACGGTGCAATGAAAGCCTCCAGAAGTATTTGCCTATCCAATGAAGAAGCAACACCGGAGCCCTGGGCAGCCAACATGTCCAAGTACGGTTTTTGGAATGTCAAAGATCGTAACAATCACCACCTCCTCGGTCAACAGACGGAATATGATCGGAAAACCATAAGTTTGCCATTAAGATTGAACTTCTTTGTTGATCTTCGATCAGTTCCACATGTGGTAAACCCATGAAAGGTGTCGATTCTTCATTTATATGCTTTCCAATGAGAAAGAGAGAGGGGGGAAAGGGAGAGAAAGAGGGGGGTTGTTTTTTAGGTATAAGTATGAAAAGGCCTTCTATATATATACGAATTAAAAAAAGTGTGTCTTTATTTAAAGTAGGTGGTTCAGATATAAATGTCAGATTTCATAGAAAGCCTAAGAAGGATTATGAATCATTGATTAAAGTATATCAATGTTAGTGCATGATTTGTTGTCCGCAGCTGATTGAATAAGTTAAGGGTAGTTTAGTCAATAGGCTATAATGTAATATGGCCCATTCGCTATGGTATAGCGAATGGGGTCCATTCGTTTGATTAACTAGCTCATTCGTTATTTAAGGATGCCCATTCGTTATGAGATTTAACGAATAGGAGCTCATTCGTTAATGGGATCACCCTATTCGTTAGTGATGTTAATGATTGGATTTTGTGCCTATAATAGGCAGATCCTATTCATTAAGCTGAGGAGATCCTGGCTTAAGGTATTCATGCTGTTACCATGTTGGATTCTCTCAATAATGTATTCATAATGTATAAACAGTAACGTATCAATAAAGTATTCCTTAACGTATTCGTCTTGCTGTACGTATCATGTCATGCAATCAGATCCTGTTTATAACGTGATATAACGGTTTCACAATCGACGATTGAGATCAAAGTGTAGGAGAAAAAAGATCGAATGGACATTTCTTGGGAAGCCACAATTATTGATTTTCTTTTTCAAATTCTTCTACTTTTTTAGACGTAGATAACTTTTTTCACACAACATTATTTCTAAAATAATTACACCATAAATTGAGGCCTTTTTTATCTATAATTTATGTATAATATTGTTAATTTTAGACAATGACAATGTCCTATTTTACCATATAACTTGTGCCAAATTGTGACATGTTATTACATATCCATGTTGATTTACAATTACAACAATTATTGTATTGTCTTACCATTATAATAGTGTCTAGGTGTGAGCACGGTTCGGTTTGGTATTGGGTGAAATCCAAACCTAAACCTAAGCTATCGGTTATTTTAGAATACTAATCAATCGGTTTTCGGTTATTTGATTATTCGGTTATTCTGTTTTCGGTTATTTTCGGTTTCGGTTTAGGTTATTTTCGGTTTTTTTTATTGTGAGTAGACATTACAAAAAAAAAGAATTAAAAAAAAATAGAGTACCTCATACATATTGAATTCAAAATACAAAAATAGGCACGTGTTATGTGGAACCAAACAAATACAAAGTTGTTTGAGTAATAGAGTTTAAATTTCAACAACGTTCTTATAATAAAACTAAAGGTTTCCCGAATCTTCATTCATTGTCTTATTCATCTTCAAAGTTTAGACCCAATATTGATGATCTTCATAATCTTCATCACCGTCAATGGTAGATTCTTTTGATGTTTTGTTTCTAATCATAACATCTTAAAAAAAACACGTAGAATACATAGGTTCGATAATCGGTTCGGTTC